>NC_083277.1:32180864-32483391 GCF_963506605.1 Zootoca vivipara | reverse complement strand
AGCCGATGCCTGTAATTGAAAAACTTCCATAGAAAGTCTACAAAGTAATATGCTTTGATTTATTGCATGAAAAGTGAGATCTGCCATGCTTATAAGCTAAGGACAACTGAATTCAAAGGGCACTTGTGCTTCATTATTACGGCTGGGACTTGGGCTCTGCAAAAGCGTATGTGTGCTTTATAACTGTGCTTTGTAATTGTGAGAATTGTGCTTTGTCTCTGATAGCTGTGTGTGAGGTTTAATAGCACAGGCTGAAGATAAGACAAACAGAGATAAATATCTGTAATGACACTCTGAAGTACAATGAAAAGCAGTGCTTGCTTAGTATTCCCTAGAAATTCTTCCTGCAATAAAGCTGATGTTTAGTTTTATGTGAATATGCCACAGTCTTTCAATTAAGAGGAACATTTTTCACTAGCCCCACATTATAGAGTGTAGCTGTTACCTCTTGGACATGATTCCACAGGAGAAATCTCATGTCTTCTCCTCCCTGCTTCTGATTCTTGAGTAGTCAGAGCATAACCCAGATGGAGACATGTGCCACATTCACTATGCATTTAAAGCACTTTGATGCAACTTTAAACAGCCAGGGCTTCCCCCAAAGAATTCTGGGAACTTGAGTTCTATAAGGGTGCTGAGAGTGGTTAGGAGATCCCTATTCCCCTGTTTGAAATGGGCATATAATTTACAAAACAATGCTCTAATGTGCCAATAGAGTAGTCACATTTGTTCACAAAACCAATACCATGTCATGTGAATAAAATGATCATATTAATGCACCAATTCCATTTTGAAAACGACATGCGGAACTGTAGATATTATATATATATATATGTCTTATCTAATATGATTGCAGTACATTACTAAATTTCCCTACAAAGGGTAAGAAAAACATGTTTAATTGAAATCAAATTGTGTGTACATACGTAACATCCATATAGACATATATGTTTGAATTCCTCTCTGGAGATTTCCCCCCTTTTCCATTTTTTGTACATATCCCTTTTAAATCTTAACTCAGTCAAAAGTTCTTTAGATAGCCAGCCTGGCTTCTTTAGGCACCTTCCATGTTTCCGTCTCATTGGTATTGCCTGAAGTTGTGCTTTTAATATCTCCCTTTTAACAAACTCCCAACCATCATGAACTCCCTTCCATTTTAGTATTACTGTCCATGGGATTTCACCCAGCGTTTCCCTAAGTTTTCTGAAGTCGGCTTTCTTAAAGTCTAGAATTTGGACCTTAGTATGCTTGGTTGCTCCTTTCCGCTGAAACTCCAGAAGAGCATGGTCACTCCCACCTAATGATCCTGCCACTTCTACCCCACTAACCAAGTCATCACTATTGGTTAGGACCAGATCTAAAATGGCTGATCCTCTTGTTGCTTCTCCCACTTTCTGGACAATGAAGTTGTCTGCAAGGCCAGTGAGGAATCTGTTCGACCTTATGCTCTTGGCTGAGTTTGACATCCAACAAATATCAGGATAGTTGAAATCCCCCATTACTACTATCTCACTTCCTTTGGAATGCTTGGCCATCTGTTCCAGGAAGGCATCATCTGTGTCCTCAGTTTGGCTTGGGAATCTATAGTAAACTCCCACAATGAGATCACTGTTGTTTTTCTCTCCCTTAATTTTGACCCAGATACTCTCAATTTGGCTTTGAAGTTTTAAATCCTGGATCTCTTCACAGGTATACATATCCCTAACATATAAAGCTACTCCTCCTCCTTTCCTGTTTGGTCTATTTCTCTTAAATAGATTGTATCCCTCTATTACTACATTCCAGGCATGAGACTCATCCCACCAGGTTTCAGTGATGCCTATTATGTCATATTTAGTTTGCTGTACCAAGAGCTCAAGTTCATCTTGTTTATTTCCCATGCTCTGTGCATTAGTATACAGACATTGAAGACCGTTGATCATTCCCCCATGTCTCTTATTTAAGGATATTTTCGTCCCACCACTAGGTCTGCATGCTGCTTGCTCCATTTGGTCCTTGACATTTGGATGATCATCTTCAGCATTTGATAGACTCCTACCTTCAGGACCACTGTCTCCCTCCCCCACATAAGTCAGTTTAAAGCCCTCCTGATGAGGTTTTTGAGTTTTGTGGCAAAAACATTCATCCCAACTTTTGTGAGGTGCAGTCCATCACTTGCCAGAAGTCCATCTTCAAGAAACTGCAGACCGTGATCTAGGAATCCAAACCGTTCCTGTTTGCACCATTTGCGAAGCCAGTTGTTCACTTCCCCTATTTTTCCCTCTCTCCCTGGGCCATGTCGTTCAACTGGAAGGACAGAAGAGATGACAATTTGTGCATCTAATTGCTTCAACTTCCTGCCCAGAGCCTCATAATCATTTTTGATCTTCTGTAAGCTATGGCTTGCAGTGTCATTGGTTCCCACATGCACCAAAAGGAAGGGGTATTTGTCGGTGGGTTTTATGATTCCTTGCAGCCGTTCTGTTACATCTTTGATCTTGGCCCCAGGTAGACAGCACACCTCTCGAGACATCTTGTCAGGCCCACAGATCACTGCTTCTGTACCCCTCAGTAGGGAATCCCCTATCACCACTACACGCCTCTTCATAGGCTTGGTTGGGATTCTTCCATGTGCTGTCCCTTCCAAGGTTACCTGCATATTCCTGGAGGACTGACTTTGCTGCTCGTCTTCATATTCCTCATCAACTGTGATGAGGGAGAGATCCTCAGGTGGAGTCTGTTCCTCGTCTTCCATGAGCACTTCAAAACGGTTGTGTAATTCTAAGCACTCAGAGCGATCCCTGGGCCTTCTACTTCTATGAGTCACGTTCCTCCATACATCTGGCTGCTGTGTTGGGGAACTGACCTCCTCCTCAGGGAGATCCCCTGTCTCCTCCTTGGTGCAGACAGTGTGCTCTGCTGCATCCAAGAAAAGCTCCAGCTCTTTAATTCTCTGGAGCGTAGATACACGCCCCTGAAGCTGCTGCACCTTCTCTTCCAGAAGGGCAACCTTGTTTTCTAGTAGGGCAACCAACTTGCAATTGTTGCACGTGTAGCTACCCACATCCTTTGGCAAGAAAACAAACATTGCACAGGAATTGCAGGTGACAATGGTTGTTCCCTCCACCTCCATCTTGAAAACCTTGAAGTCAAGGGGGAAAGAGGAAGAGGCCTAGGTCCCCCCTAACAAACGTGTGAGACTTGCTGCCCTAGATCAAAGAGATGGGTCAAACTGCGCCCGCCGCTAGGCGCGCGCCGCTGCACTCCAAGCTCTGACTAGCTCCGCCCACAGCTAATCACCTGTCCCTCCTGACTCTCACTTCTAGGTGAAAGGTCACAGCCAGAAACAAACAAGGTCACAGCCAGAAACAAACACCCACACAAGCCTGGACAGTCACCCAAATCCAAGAGGCAGCAGCCCTAGAAAACCAGCACAAGCACACAAACAAGTAAGAAAACAAATAAGCACACAAACTTACTAACACACAGCCCCAAAAGACAAAGCCACAAAACCTACAGAGTGTCTCCCAAGCTCAGCTCACCTCTGGGAAACTCTGAGCTTTCACCAAGTACACACTAAATAAATTTACAATGAATGATCAAGTAGAAAAGTCAGAAGAAACCCACTCATTGCCGCTTAAGACATCACTATTCATGATATATAAGTATACTGTCTCCAGAATCTGAGGCACCATGCCTGTGAATGCCACTTACTGAAGAACAGCAAAAGAAGAGGATTGGACTAGATAGGACTAGCAGAGATCTTCTTGTTTTCTTATGGGGAAAAAGGTGTTCCCTCAAGTGTCAAGCAGTTTTTAACCTTGTTCATGTACAGTGGTACCTCTACTTACGAATTTAATGAGTTCCGAACGCACATTTGTAAGTGGAATCCCATAGGAATGCATTGGGAGAAAAAATTTGTAAGTCAAAGCAATCCTTTCTAAAAATTCGTAAGTAGAATAAATCCTATCTAAACCGCATCCAAGATGGCGGACGGAGCTCCATTTGTAAGTAGAAACATTCATAAGTAGAGTTATTTGTAAGTAGAGGTACCACTGTATTCTCTTACTGTAGATTATCTACAGCTTTTAGAGTCTCCCTGCACTCTGAGTCAAGAACATCATCTGGAACTATCTGCAGATTCAGTGGTCACCTTTATGGCATGGAAGTGTGGGACACAGAATGCATTTTTGAAATCCATTTTTCTTTTAACCATTTGCTTTGCCACATTGGTGATCAGAAGCATGCTTGTTGAAACGAACCCATATCATTCTCTACATTCTCTACAGCCACAGCAGGCGCTGTAACTCTCAGATGGTTTGACTTCATCTACAGTTGGTAGTTTCAGTCATCTGGGATAATAAGTCAACCATCTATTTAAAAATATGATAGGGTGTAGCTTTAATTTAATCTTTATAACTGAGAGCTGGCTGTATTATTTGAATGCTCATATTCCTCTTATTTACAAGGGAAGCCACAAGTTTCAATAAGGTAAGCAGCATATCTTGCCGAGCCTTAGGTTAGGCACATGCCCTACTTTACAGAGGACTGTCTATATGTTGCTGTTTGGTCCAAGTCCATAGCTGCCAAGTTATCCCTTTTTTTAAAGGGATTTTCCCTTATGCTGAATAGGCTTCCTTGTGAGAAAAGGGAAAACTTGGCAGCTATGTCCAAGTCCAATTTAAAGAACTAAAGAACCACAAGGAGGGAAAAAGGGCCTGTCAGCTTGGTACCTGGACAGCAGGCAAAACAGGTACATCAACTACCTATGGTTCCCCCCTATTTATATTATAGTAAAGGTAAAGGTAAAGGGACCCCTGACTATTAGGTCCAGTCGTGACCGACTCTGGGGTTGCGCGCTCATCTCGCATTATTGGCCGAGGGAGCCGGCGTATAGCTTCCAGGTCATGTGGCCAGCATGACAAAGCCGCTTCTGGCAAACCAGAGCAGCACATGGAAACACCGTTTACCTTCCCGCTTTAGCGGTTCCTATTTATCTACTTGCATTTTGACGTGCTTTCGAACTGCTAGGTTGGCAGGAGCTGGGACCAAGCAACGGGAGCTCACCCCGTCACAGGGATTCGAACCGCCGACCTTCTGATCAGCAAGCCCTAGGCTCAGTGGTTTAACCACGGCGCCACCTGGGTCTTTTATATTATAGTAATTAGTATTAAATTATATATCCATATGCAAAGATTAAAATTAGCACATGCACCTTTTATGCACACTTGGGCCCTCTTTTGCCATATTTTAAAGTGGTGCATTTCTTTTCCCTTTTTATTTTGGTGATTGCAAGTGGCCACCCTAGAGAGGTTTCATGTATCCTTATTGGGTATAATAAAAAACTGTCTTCAGAGGTAGTCATTCATTCATTCATTCACTTTATATTCTGCCTTTCTCCCAAAGGACCCTAGAGTGGCAAACACATCAATAATAAACACATTTAAATCAATAATGAGGGAGACAGATGCCCCTCACCAAGGAGGGCATCCCACAAATGAGGAAGTACCCCTGAAATGGCTCTGTCATGGATCAATGTCAACCAGGCAGCCACTGTGACAGTATCATTGTGAAAATAAGCTAAAATAAGAGTAGTGAAAATACATAGTAGCTTTAAATGTGCTATATGAATGAGCATTAGTAATGCTGCACAATTGAGCTTTTTTTACATAAAGCACATCCCCTTTTTCCTTTTAAGACACTGTATGAGAATCTGTCACACATTGATGAAACCAAAACACAAGTCTGTCATATCTGTTTTGCCATATAATTTTCCATTTTCCCCTACACGGACTCCCTCCTCTTGCTCATATGTATAGTTTTTGCAAAACCCCTCTCATTATAGTTATTGGTTTTCATTACATCTGTTGTCATGGAAATCTGAGAAATTTTTTTTAAGGGGTGTGTGGGAATTTTATGATCACAGCGGAGCAAAACAAGGAGCGTTCAGAGACAAAGCTGGAAGTTTGCTTCGGTTGGAGCAAAGGCTGCAAATAATGACTTTGCAGTGGAATAACAGAAGTCACCATACTTGTATGAGGTTGACTCCATTGTTGTTAGGAGAGAAAAACAATGGGAGGGGTATTGATTGCTTTCACACTCATCTGCTTTATATTTTGATTACTGTTTCATGCTTCTGAGATTTGACCTATATCTCACTAAGTGGGGAGTTCCATTTAAAATTCAAACACTGCAGCACATACCACATGGCTGTGTTTTGGAATGATAAGCATATTAAAAAATGTTTTCGTCCACTGCAGAAAAATCGCAAACTACTTAACTTCCCTTAAATATTATTTTATAGTAATTTACTGATTCAGTCATAGAACAATTATTAAACATCATTAAATAACAAGATAGATAGATAGATGATTTAGATATCACAAACACACACACACACACACACACACACACACACACACACACACAGCCTTCTAGATTCAGGTAGGTAGCCGTATTGGTCTGACACGGTCAAAATAAATTAGAACATTAAAAAATTATCCAGTAGCAACTTAGAGACCAACTAAGTTTGTTCTGGGTATAAGCTATCTTGTGCATGCACACTTCTTCAGATACACTGAAACAGTTGCTGAATTACAACTTCTTACTAAACTGAAAACTATGGAGAGACCTGGTCTGAATAGAGATACTGGATACTTGTCTCATTACACATGCTGAAGCTATTTTTGTTCATCTGCATACTATCCCTTGCTTTTTCCTGTAGGACTAACTGCAGTTGTTAACAGTCGTCAAAGGTTTACCATACCCATTGAGTCAATCACCCATCGCCCACTACCCTTCTGTGAAAAACTCCACCCCACCCTCCCACTGTTTCAGTGTATCTGAAGAATTCATATGAAAGCTTATACCCAGAACAAACTTAGTTGGTCTTTAAGATGCTACTGGACAATTTTTTTATTTTACTTTTTTATTCACACACAACCTTGACATTTCAATTAGTAAAACAAAACACTTTGAATTCTGTACCACGGTCAAGCTGGGTGCTAATATGGAATCCTACACTGACCTCTATGTATTAGGATTGCAGCCTGAGAATGGTTTAATTTTTGCTCTGGTCAGCAAATGATGAACCCTTTATTCCTTAAGATATATTGCTGCTGCTGGTTCAGTCTGTATTATCTTCAGTTGGAGTCTCATTCAAAATGATACAAGGACCTTTCAGAAATTTCAGTGGTGAAGGAATAGAATCATATTATCCACATTTTTAAAGCTTTTGAAACAAATTGGGGCACAATTTGTTTGTGGATTAAAGTGTGAGGCAAACTTCACAGTGGGCAGGCATCCTCATCACAACTGTAAGATACCCGAGTGAATATTGCCTCCCAATCAGAACTCAGGGATAGACCATGATGTTAATATTTTCTTCTGCCAATAGCTGTGGTCTGGGCCCTGTCAGTGAATCCTGGCATCCTTGCCCCTTTCCTAGATATGATACATCACCATATAGCTGTGGCATGCTGCATGAGCAACACTGGTGCTCCTGTGGCCACAGATTAGCAAATGCATTCAAGATGGCGGCTTATTTTCCCCCCAAAGGCATATGTTAGCACCTCTCAGAGCACTTAGTTTAGGAATCACTGCAACACAGTGTGGAATAGGCTTCTGATAACTCTTCTAGGCTTCTGTGAACTTTATCTAGATGAGCTATTTAATTTCCTTTAATTAGTACAGGTAACTACACTTTTCAATAAGTTTGTTTATGTAGTAAATAGGACCTGAAAGATCCACAATGAATGGGGAAAGTCTGTTTTTAGTAACCATGTCCGGACCTTCAAAGAAAGTGATTTCTTATTTGGGCTTTGAATTCTTTATATCTGAGAGATTTAGCTTCTAGGGAAAGGCACTGGTTTGAGAATTGGACATTGAATTAGCTCCATATTCCATTGTGTTTTGGAGGCTGCTATTTTGTCCTTTACAGAAAAGTCAGAGACCATGAATGTAAATAATAAGCAAACTCTTTTCTGATAGTGTGGGCTTGTGCTGTCTGTAACTAGCTAGGTACAGCTCAGGAATTGCTTTGGGGGTTATTTTGGAAACTATTCTTTCCTTAATAAGTATTTGATTTTTTTTTAAAAAAAATGATTGTAAGGTTATCTTGCATATTTATAGAGACCTCTTTGATCTCTTGGCACTTGTAGCATTGAACTTCATATGCCTCTTCATTCCTGACACCAATGGCAGTGGCCCATGAAAAGGCGGGGTGGCAACTGGCATGATAGCTAAGCAAAAAGAGATACTTAACAGATCATGCAAGGGAAATTTACTTCATAAAGGTAACCGAATAGACCAACACAGACCCAACTAGACCCCTGTGTTTTCTGTGTTCATTGCACTACACATATATTGTATGCACATGTTATGCATCGTCTGTATGCTTACATGTGTATATGTGAGCACACAGTTGTAATTGTTCATATTTTAACAAAATCGGGGGTGGGAAGAAACTGTTAGCATACACACACAGAAGACCTGGGCCACCAAGCCCCCCCCCCGTAAGCATCTGCCGGGTGTCTTCTCCCTCCGGCAGCCAACTGTAACACTATCCAGGCTCTCGGAGCCAGAACACGTTATCTGCAGAGTTTATCCAGCTTTAGCGTGGTTTGGCAGCAGCATCAACAAGAAGAAACTCAGAGAGAAGTTATTGCATATTTACAAGCGTTTATTCTAAAGCATCTCGGAAAATAGACCAAACGTGTCTTTCTTCATCAGCAAAGCAAAAGCAAGTAAGATTGCAATACAATAGCACAACAAACGGAAGTATACATCATGTGACACATTCAACATCCTCTTCCAAGCCTGTTCCTGTTTAAGGTGGAACAGAATCTACTATGAAATCCTAACAGAAACTTGCTTCTAATAAAGACCAAGGCATGAGGTGGAAATTTGGGGGGGGGGGGACTGTGTGGATTAGCTTGACGTAGTGGTTTTCAGAAAGTTACAGCCCTACTTTCTCCACTTTCCACAGAGGACCAGCTGGGTAAATGGTGTAAGGGAGAAGTGAGTTTGGTGGTCTGGCAGCAGCTCACTCAAGATTGGAATGGGAGGCTCTATGCAGTGGCGGAGCTCCATGCTCCGTCACCGGGGCGGAGATTAGATGGGGGCATGGCTAGCGCACATCCCAGGAGCGTGGCATGCCACCTGCAGGGGCGTGATGAGCGTCCTGGGGGTGTGACACACCACCTGCGGGGGCATGGCGCCACATGCGGGCAAGGGGGCAGCCGCAATGGCACCCCACCGGGATCGTGCTGCTGGGAGCGGGGCGTCCCCCCCCCGCACCTCTTCCTCCGCCAGTGGCTCTATGCAAGGGCTGTTGAGGAGGGATTAAAATCTCAATTGAGGGATTAAAATCTCAACTGAAGAAGCAATATCCTCTTTTTCCAGGATACGTCCCCTTTTTCATGGGTATGTAAAATGAGAGTCGTCATAGTGATCCATAAAAGCAGAAGTTGGCAAAGGTGTCCTCTTTTTTGCTCTTCAAAATATGGCTACCCTATCAATTTATTAATGCTTACCTCATGTGGCTATCCATAGCTCTGCAGAGGGGTGAAATGGGAATGGATGAAGGCGTAGGAAAAGGGAGGAAACTTTGAAACTCTTCTTTGTCATCTTTTCTGCCACTTTTTCTGCCGCGCGTTGATCAAGGTGCACATTATGCTTCATTCCACCCAAAAATAGATGGATTGCTGCTAGGAGGAATCATATATTTATGATTGTGTTATTGATGATTAGGACTAATCATGCGATACTAATTTTGAATATAATAAAAAAATTCCTTCAGTAGCACCTTAAAGACCAACTAAGTTTTTATTTTGGTATGAGCTTTCGTGTGCATGCACACTTCTTCAGACCATGACCAACACGGCTACCTACCTGTAATTTGAATATAATAGTATACCTATGGCATGTTTTCCATTTCTCTGCTCTGTGCTCTCGACTCCTGTATAATTGAAAAGATGCATTTGCATCTGTAGTGACCTGTTCATATTTTTACCTTCCTTTTTTCATAGACGGAACTTGAATTTAATGCAAATATAGGTGTACAAATATCAAACATCATGTGAAATGTATTCCCCTTCTTTTGTATCTTCACACCTCTTCAGTCCTGAGAATAGCTCGGCCATATGCCGTATGCCAGGTCCCTAACATTTCCTGGGCCGCTTATTTTCATGTCACATATATGCCAGTTAAAATCACTCATGAACAAATATATGGGTATGGTGACAGGCTGCAGTACATTTCCTATTTTAAGAGGTACAATGGAGAACCTTTTCTGACTTGTCAAAGCTGTTGCTGTGGAGCTTAGGGGCAAAGCTTCCTCCCTCCAAATATATTTGGCCAAATAATAGTGCTTTTCCAAGTGATCATACCCTAATCTTTTGGCGGGGGTGGGGAGCAGCAGTAGTTTTGTACTAAATATATGCATGTCAAAGTGAATGCCCCCCTCTTCTATTATAATCAATTATTAAATGTGCTTCTATGAATTACCAATTCTCCTACCACTAAAGTAATGGCAATCAGCTCAGAAAGTGAGCAGCCCAGCTCAGCTGATACCATCAATCAAATTGCCACTTAACTTTTCAAGTCAGATTTATAATGTTACGTTTCCCAGTACCAGACCCGACTCCCTAGGTCGCTGATTCTTATATACATACCGCTTATACATCCCACAATACCCCCCACATTTATAGTCCTGTGAAGATTCAGATGCTGAATAATTCGGAAAACATCTGGGAGCTTTCACAATACATGAAGAGCCTGTTATTTGTGGAACCATGGGAAAGATTATCTTGAGCTATCCATGTAAAAACTGTGCAATTATAAAATTTGATCAACTTCAAAATATATATTGTCTTGTCTATAATAGCACTGTAGGTAGCCTGTAATTACAGAGCTCTTTTTAAAACTGTAATTACTTTTTTCAAACACATCAATAGGACGCATAATTCTAGACCGCACATTTCACTTATAGTTGCTGTTGCCAACTATAGAACTTGAATGTAAGTTTGTTGTGAAGATAGAGCTGCAGTTTTTAAAGAAAGATTTATAAGGAGGAAGTAATTCAAACGGATAATTTAATAACTTTAAAGATGACCTTGTGCTTGTTAATACTCACAAATGAATCATCCTACACCTCATTCTCACTACTTATTATGAATGTTGAAGAGTGGATCTGAAACATACTGCATAAGAAGAAAGACTATATGTGGGCATATGGAAAAGGTCCTATGGCTATTGACTAGTCACTCCCTTTTCAAGCAGTTGGCTGGCTAAATAGCCCAGAATGGACCATAACTTGCTCTTAAAGGTAAAGGTAAAGGGACCCCTGACCATTCGGTCCAGTTGCGGAAGACTCTGGGGTTGCAGCGCTCATCTTGCTTTACTGGTTGAGGGAGCTGGCGTACAGCTTCTGGGTCATGTGGCCAGCATGACTAAGCCGCTTCTGGTGAACCAGAGCAGCACACGGAAATACTGTTTACCTTCCTGCCGGAGTGGTACCTATTTATCTACTTGCACTTTGAGGTGCTTTCGAACTGCTAGATTGGCAGGAGCGGGGACCGAGCAACGGGAGCTCACCCCATTGTGGGGCTTTGAATGGCCGACCTTCTGATTGGCAAGCCTAGGCTCTGTGGTTTATCTCTTTCTCTTTGGCTGGATCTAGACATGTCAAAGAAGTGATTCACTTAAATGCATTGCAAACTCATACAGGGAAATCTGGTAGGGAAAGACGTGACTCCACAGCGCCATCTGGTGTCACAGTGTAATATTGCATATCTTCTTCTTATTTGGCGATCCACACCGTGATCAACTCCCACCTGGGAACCAATGTCTCCACTGTGAAAGGACAAGTGGATCCAGAATTGGCCTCCACAGTCACTTACAGACCCATTGTTAAAACTGTGTTTATGGAAGACAATCTTACTCGGCTATGAGTGATCGCCGAGTGGGCCCGTAATTGATCCATGTTTCACAAGCATATAGTAAGGTTGGCAGTACAATAGCTTTGTAAACAAGCATTTTGATTTCCCTGTGAATGTCCCGGTCCTCAAACACTCTGCACTTCAATTGGGAGAAAGCCGCACTCGCAGAGCTCAGGCGATGCTGGATTTTGGCATCAATGTTGGCCCTTGTGGAAAGGTAACTGCCTATGTAGGAGAAGTGATCAACATTTTCCAATGTTACGCCACTGAGTTGGATTTGTGGCGCTGCAGAGGGGTTATTTTGTACTTGTTGGTGCAGCACTTTGGTTTTTTTTTGATGTTGAGTGATAGGCCAAGCTTTTTGTAAGCTTCTGCAAATATATTTAGGATGATTTGGAGGTCATCCTCTGAGCGTGTGCACACTACGTTGTCATCAGCATACTGAAGCTCTATGGCGGACGTTACGGTAACCTTAATTTTTGCTTTCAGGCTGCTCAGATTGAAGAGCTTTCCATCTGTTTGATATATGATTTCTACTCCGGTGGGGAGTTTCCCTTTGACAAAGTGTAGGATCATGGCAATGAAAATAATGAATAGAGTTGGGGCAATACTACAACCCTGTTTAACACCTGGTCCCACTGTGAATGGTTCACTTTGAGAGCCATTTTTATCTGCGATTGTTGCTGTCATATTATCATGGAGGAGCCGAATGATGTTTACAAATTTATCTGGGCAGCCAATTTTCAGAATGACATTCCACAGGGCATTACTATTTTCAGTGTCAAAAGCCTTAGTCAGGTCAATAAACACCATATACAAAAGACTTTTTCTTTACCAATCTAGCCAAGTCCTTACTCTTCCCCCCCCCCCACCCCTGTCTGTCCACCAGCAGAAGAGAAGGCTGCCTGCCAAGAGATAGAGTTATTTTAGCTGGTAATTCATGAAGTGAAAGCCGTATCATGACTGGACTTTCATATCATTATCCTGTGTGCTTTCAGGACTGTCCTTTCTGTGGTAATATTACACTTCCTGACAGAGTATCTCTGCGCCATATCTATGTGTGACTGAAAGCAACTTCAGTCTTGGAGAATGAATCTATGTGTGACTGAAAGCAACTTCAGTCTTGGAGAATGAACTCACTAGTCAGGAAATCTGAGGTCAGTTGATGCAATGAAGAGATTAAATACAGTATGCAGAATTAATTGTTCTGTTGGCCAGGTGAAATCAGAATATCACCTAATGTTTATTGCAGCACTGGCCTACCCAGAAGCTTTACACTGTCTGCCAATAAGAAGAGCTGATACTGCACTCTTCTAGACCTATTTATGAATCAATGCTACTCTGATTGTGCATGTTTAGCCCACTAGGTTGAGCCTTAGAGCCTAATATTCCAGGTTACAAGTCTTGAAATGTTTCACACTTTGTTTAGCTTATTAAAATAGATTTTATATATAAAAAAAGCCTCAAAGGAATTTCCAAATGTATAAAATTTTGAATAAGAATGCCAGAACAGAATCAATTCATAAAATACAGCAGTATCTGAGAAAAAAATGCATCTATTTTGTCAGTTCTACTTTTCAGTTTCGCTAAATGTAAGGACATTTTATTGGAAGTATTTTGCAACAATCTCAGGAAATGATCTTTTAAGTCACTGGCAGACTTCTTTTATAGACTTTAAAGTGTAATCAATTGAACCTTCAAACAGATCTTTCAAAACGTGCATGTTTCTTTTGCCTTTGCAACCTGACTTACAGATAACCTACAGTGTTTAAGTAATAGTCCTTCCTTCAGTGTTGATTTATTTTCCATTCATGTCCTATTCAATTCTCTCAAAGGAAAAGTTACCTTCTAAATTAGTTTCACAAAGATCATATCTATAACCCATTAAAAAAAATTCAAACTATTGTCTTGACTTGGACAAACAGACTTAGGTCACCAAATCAACACCTTCTGAATGATTTTTCCCTTACATGAATGCACACAGAGAAGAATCTCAGGGAAATGTGAAACCCCATTCAGACCCTTTGATGCTCAGGGTAAATGCATGGATGCAGATGGATGTGAGGATAGTGCATGTGCTGAGTTAGTTTTGATTTTTTTTTATTTTTTATTTAGTAAAATGCAATTGCGAAAAAGGCACAGAAAATGATCTCTTCACACTTAAAGGCAGGTTTAAGATAGTGCTCTGGAAGTAATGCAACCTCTTCTCAGAGGGTAAGTTCAAATGTTCAAGAAAAAAGCATGCAATACAGTCCTGGACTATGTCGCTTTAGGATGAATGTGAAAGATGGCATGCTGGCTCTCCCAATAATTGTGAATTGTTAAACATACCAAGGACAAGAAACAGAGAATGCCACAAGTACATTGGTGGTCCAGAACATTAGACAAACATTTTAAAGTTCTAAAAGCCAGAGGTATTAGTAATAATTATTTTTCCAGTTCGTTCAGTTTTCGAGTCCAAATTGATGTTGAGACTCACATCACTTGTGGAAATTTGAATTTTGAATTACAGACATATTCGGCATGCTTGAGGATTTGTTATTCTGCACACATTTTGTTTCCCCTTCCTTTTAAAACTACCGAACATCCCTTCGCTGATACCTCTCCGCAACACTACCACCCTAAACTTCATTACTCTAATACAGATGAATCCAGCAATAAGGAGAAAAAATCACACCCTCAATGATCTACCCCACTAGCATTCTGCATCCCCCCAAAATAAGGTAAAACACACACCAAGGGTGGGGATGTGCAATGACATTTTGTTGTAGACTCCACTTATTTTCTTTTAATTTGTGAATGAGTTCTGGATTCTCTTCACGTGATCCATGTGAAGTCTCCAGTACAGTAACTGCTGTTGCAGCCACCAAATTACAATCTGATAAGAGTAAAATTAATCTGTATCACTGTTTTAAGTGGGGTGCTTACCCTTGGGAAGATGGGTAGGGCAGGTATGGAAACCCTAGACCACCTTTCATTCCAGCAATCTATATTAGTTTGATTAAAGTTAATAAAGCAAGGAAGATTTTGCAAATGGAAATAATGTTCAGAGATAATTTTCGACTGCAATGAATGACTAAGAGATGCAGAGAAGTAATTATAGGAATCTGCTAAGGACCTTTAGGGTGAAATGAACATGACCAAAGAACACTATATGAGGAAACAGAACAAGCAACAAGACACTGATCATAATAGGATATTTTAATTACAGAGAAGGAAATTGGGAGCGGCCTGTGATATTACTGCCAATACGCTTATAACAACAAAGAGCTAACAGGATTTTCTCAAGACAATTGCTAAGCTATGGCCTACTGGGATATGGGAGATGAGCTAAATGCTTCTCTAAAAAGGGGTTTTTGAACAGGGCATTGTTAATCCAGCCTTCTCCTGCTATTCAGTAGGAAAAGAGAAAAAGAAAAAAGAGGCACAATCCAGCTATGGGACTCCTCTCCTGAGCAGGAGAACCCTCCATAGGTGGGCCTTGGCTAAGGGTAGGCTGGTTGACTCTCCATAAGACAACTGAACTCTAGTTTTCTATAGCAAGTCTTGCCTGCCTAAAAGGGAGAGAAAAAGAAAGGCACACCGTACCATGTCAAAGAATGGATTGTGCCTTAAGTCAGGAATATGCTCATCACACTTACCAAAACTAGAGTTGCCATATTTCTAAAAGTAAAAACCAGGACACCCTGAAATTGTTGAGCTCTCTTTAGGCAAACCCCAAAGTTGTTGAGCTTCCCCCACCAAAAAAATGCCAAAACAACACGATGCCTAAGATCCAGGACAAAGTGCCGCCTTTTGGAAATCCGCCCCCCCCCCCGGGATGTCAGTTCCAACTTTGATGTCCCGGTAATGTCCGAGAAAAGCCAGACATATGGAAGTCCTAACCAAAACACATTGGGCTGTTGGGTAAACATTGAATAAATATTAAATGTATTTAATAAATATTAAATGTATATATATATATTTGTGTGTGTGTGTGTATAATTTAAAAATGATGTTAGGGTGGGATTCAAGCTTGTTTTCTGCTGCTCCAGGGGGTAGGACCCAAACCAATGGATCCACATTACAAGAAAAAAGATTCCAACTGAACATTAGGAAGATCCTCCAGAGCGTAAGAGCTGTTTGACGGCTTAATGGACTCCCTCGGAAGGTGATAGACTCTTTCCCTGGAGGTTTTTAAACAGAGATTGGATGGTCATCTGTCATGCAGGCTTTAGCTGTGATTCCTGAATCATTGGGGGTTGGATTATATTATATTTATTTTTACAATTGTATCCTACCTTTCCTCTAATAAACTCAAGGTGGCATACATGGTTCTACCTCTTTCCTTTTTCCTTTTTATCATTCCAGCAACCATGTGAGGAAGGCCAGCTGAGAGACTGACTAGCCCAAAGTCACTCAGTGAGCTTCATGGTCTATTGGGATTTGAAGTCTGGTCTCCCATATTTGACTCTAGTCCTCTAACTACTGTACCATAACTGGTTTCTTTCTCTTGGACATAATATTACGGGATTTCTAAAGGTCCTATTCTGTCATTAATACTATTTAATAACCATAGCAGGGCTTTTTCAGTGGTGGTACCATAGTTTCGGAAAGGCTTTCCTAGGGAAATGTTCTAGACAACAACATACTTAAGTTTCAAGCACAGTTCAGATGCAGGGATAGTTCATATGCCCTACATTAGGGATAGCCAACATGACCGTCTCCTGATGCTGCTTGGCCAGTAGTCAAGGATGATGAGAACTACAGTCCAATAATTTTTGGAGAGCACTGTGTTGCCCCTACATGATCATCCTCAGAAGTGTATGGAGCTGCCCAGAGTCTCATCACTCTGTAGTGGTGGGATCATGTGACAGTATTCCACATGTATGCACTACGAGATTGTGACAGTGCAGAAAATAACTGCTTCCATGTAATCCTGACCAAACAATAAGAGAGTGGACCAACAAATTCCAGCAAACCACTGCACTGGGACTTCCTAACATCTGAAAAAGGCCTTGGAAGATTGATTTTAAAAATATCTGTTCAACCAAGGTTTTTGGGGTGATTTTTTTTTTTAAAGAAATGGCCCTCTTGATGCTTTTAATGGTTTACTGATTTTATTGATTGCTTTTTTAGCTGTAGTTTTCTGGGTGCCTTTTATTTATTGTAGTGTTACTTTTAACGAAGTGAAGAGATGTTTGAACACTGTCTTAGTCACTTATGTGGGGAAAAGGCAATTTAGAAAAAAATTGTAAATAAATAAAACTTGCAATAAATAATGAATAGTATGCCCTTACATCTTATTTTCTATCTCCCAACAGCTTTGTGGCATTTGGGAAGCTGGCACAGACCTTTATAAGACAAGTTCCTGGAACTATTTTTAGCCAGGAACTGATGACACTAGGCTATTTCTTCCCATTAATATAGTGTGAGATGCTGTTAAAAGTTCATATTTCCAGGGTCTTTGCTGAAAGCAAATAACACAGCTGGAGGAAAAAGTTTAGCTCCCTGGTGGTTTATCTGGGTGATCTTCTCGTCATCTTTTAGCCATAAGCCAAGAGGATATTGGCACACACTGTTCAGTGCAAAATAAGGTAATAATCTTTATAAGAATGTCTATACACCAATATAAACCCAAAGGGCCTTAAGAACTGCAAAGTGAATGTGAACACAGGTCTCCTGGGTTAATAGCTGGAAATCAAATGCATTTGGAAGTCCAGCCGGAAGGTGCTGATAAGAGACTGGCTTTGTTCGTTTGGATACAGCAATACTTAAGGTAGAAGTCAAGTATGTTTTTAAAAGTGTGCCCACACATCCAACACCACAATAATGATATATGAAGAATGTTTAACTAACTGGGAAAGCATTTATTTTTCACAGGCATTCACTAGGGGAAAGTATTTTGTCGCCGTCACCACTGCTATGGGTAATGGCTCTATTAAATAATGAAATTGCCATCTGCACTGATAAAGCAATACTTCTGAATTCTTACCTGAAGTGGTCCAGTGTGTTTAACAAACAAACCAGCCCACACGGCTTGCTTTTGTTGTTGTTTTGTGAGAGTTCTTTCAGACCAAAGAAATAGTATGACCCAGGCTATGGTTGGCAAAAATTCTCCCTCGACTACTATGACTGATTTAGCAAGGTTTTACACCACAGTGAGTGAAGAATGTTAAATGTTGGGAACAAGTGAGCACTGTCAAGGATGCAACTTATAATGTTTTGTGAATAATATGTCACCGTAGGCCCTTACCAATAGCTCAAAATGCAATCTGATAAGCAGTGTGTAGTGATCAGAAGTGGCTTACATGGGGCAGTGTGTGTGTGTGTGTGTGTGTGTGTGTGTGTGTGTGTTGTTGCAGGTCTGTCTGTCTGTCTGTCTGCCTGCCTGTCTCTTTCTCTCTGGAAGAGTTTTATACATGGTAATAAGGCAGAATTTTCTGTTCATTGAATATGCAGTCACTCAGAACTCTTTACAGTTTCCCCAGTGCCTTTCTATACTATTGTTTTTATAAGTATTATTGCTCATTCCCTCAAAACAGTGTTCAGCTATTATGAAAGTATGCATTTATTCTTAGCCTTTTAGTTGTTCATGCACTTGGATTGATTTTTTAATTTGGTTCATGAAAGTTGAGAATGCCAGAGGTTGGAGAGGCAATGCAATCACCTTCCACTGCTGCAAGCTATGGAAAAACAATTTGATTGAAGGCAAAACAGTTGGTTTGATTTTTCTGTTGGTGGGCATGTATGTGAGTCCCTTTCATTTCTGTGCTCTGGAAGTGTGGTGTGCTTTGTTTTGTAGTAAAGCATGAGGCATAGTTTAAATTTTCATATGAGAAGGCTGTGGGAAAATTTCTGGGGTGTGTGTGTTAGGGTAATTGAGGTAAAGTAATTTTAGTAATACTTGAAGGTGGTGGGTGAAATAATAGAATTTTAGAGTTGGAAGGGACCCCTGAGGATAATCTAGTCCAACCCCAATTTCAAAGGATATTTGCTGCTGGCTAACAAGACAATCTGGTTTTTCTCTAAATATCACCAAATGGTTTGCTCTGTTGCTGCTGCAGAGCTACTACTACTGGAATTGACCTCTTCATCACAAGCATATGTTTATTTTACAGCTGGCATCAGACAGGATTCTTAGTCATGAGGATGTAGGACTGGCCTCCTTGCTTAAAGAGACTTGGGTATTTGGCCTTATGGAGGCTTCAATATGGGGTTCCTCTGGGTTCAGTTTTATTCCCTATGTTGTTTAACATCTATTTGAAACTGCTAAGTGGGGTTATCCAGGGTTTCGGAGTACATTGTCAGCAATGCTAACAGGCTGTAGCACCATCTTTTGTATGGTGCTACAGCCTGTGCTATCACAAAAGGAATTCAAGCATATCCTGGGATTAGAGATGGGAGAAAAATTCAATTCAGTTCACATAGAAACCCTAATTTGCATTTTACAAAACAATATGAAAAACAATGCAAGGTCATCTTCTGAAATCTTCACTTCTTTTATTTTTGCAAGGTATTTCTCCAAAAATGCATAGAAATTGGAAATATATATATATATATATATATATATATATATATATATATATATATATAAATGAGCATGTTAGGATGAATTTGCACTATAATGCTGATAAATTTTCAGGAGCATTTTTTAAATAAATCACGAACTGATGTGTAGAGGTGAGCATAAGGTTCGAAAACTGAGTAAGTGAGAGAAATAAAAAATGATAAATTTGCCCATCCCCACATCGGATGTGGGTGTTCCTTCAAAGCTTAGATAAACAGCGCCTTATATTGCCACAAGCAACTTGTACGTAGTATTGGAGCTATATAGATCTTGTGGAACCATTCTTGTAAAAGGATCCAACATACTTTAATTGCTCTGCCTGCTACTCAAATAGCCAGATTGTTGAAGTCAGCTTTTGCTGTGGCAATTGATGTGTCCTACGATGCCGTATCATAAGACCATGTTTATCAGAGGAGAGCAGAATGATATCAGAAACTATATTACCATATTTGTGAATTGGCCCTAGATTATTAAATTGTGGACTTCTTGATTTGGGTCCCAAAAATCATGTGGCTCTCATATTTGTGTTACTTCCCAAGATCAGTAGTTGAGTATTCATTAGCTATATTTTCTTATACTGCACCTTCTAATATTCCATTTTTGCTATCCTTTATTAAAAAAAGTAATTTATAATTTATGTGCTTGTGTTCAGTGCAGGAAAATGTGTTTTGCCTCATGCCTTTGTATTTTCTTCAATATGGAAAGTTGCCACCTTGGAAACCAAACTAAGGGAAATCATAATTTACATGAGGCGAAAACCCCGAATTAGAGAGATATGATTTGGGCAAATAAATCCTTCTCGCTCCAAGGTAGCCAAGTGCCCTACTAGGAGATGGTAGCTCTGTTTGGAGACATCTTTTACTTGAAGGATGTCCAGTTTAAATGCAAAGAATACTAAGAAGGGAGAAGTTCCTAGCACCTAGAAAGCAGGCAGAGCAAGCACACAGGTCACCTGGCCATATACTTACCTGCTGTGGTGAGATACATTATATAGTAATTAGTCCCTTAATTTGCACCTGTACATATACATTAGCATATACACATTTCATACAGATCTGTGCCATTTTTTGGTCCTCTCCTTTCTGATGCCTAAGTGGTCACTTCCCCCTGCCCAAATAACCTGCTCTTATCACTTTATTATTTGCTTATTTAATGCTATGCATATGTATGGCACTTTACAGTGTACAAGAAGACAGGTCTCTGTCTACAGGAGCACAAGGAGACAATAGAGGAAGGGAAGTGGAGGCAGAGCATATATATGGACATGAGATATATGTCGGTTGAGTTTCAGGTTCAATTCAAGTAGGGCTGGGAGTCTCCCTGGCCTGAAACCCTGATGAAGCACTGCCAGTCAGGATAGATAATTCTGAGCTAGATGGAGCAATGGTCTCACTTGGTACATAAGGCAGCTTCCTATGTTTGTGGGGCCACCTCTATTATCTGTTGTACATTCTTTGGGGGATTTTTTGGGGGGTGGATTTTAGTATTATATGATTATATGGTTGTCAACTGCCCCTGGACCTTATGATGAAGGGTAGATGAGAAATCTCTTAGATAGATAGATAGATAGATAGATAGATAGATAGATAGAGTGTAGAAGTGATCTAGCAATGAATACTGTATTTCTGGGCACCAGCGTTGGGTGAAACAGATGAAAGGTTTGGGGTCATGAGAAACTTCCATTCTCAGACGAGCCACAATTCTGATTTTTGACAGTATGACAATTCAAGAGCTATATAGCAGAGTGATTTGTTGAGAGGTAATTGTATGAGTATAGCAGTCAAACTCATCTATTTTGATTCATAGACAAAGACACTTTGCAATCTATCGAAGCGCCCCAGTTCTTAGGTCACAAATGCTTAGGTGCATGGTGGGATGTAAGAATACCTAGTGATCCCCTGTGTTCCTCCTAGAGTAAGACTAATATCAACCATATACTTCAAGTGGTGGAAGGTCACATCCCTAAAGCTGAGCAACCATTTCTCAATGCCAGGATGAAATGTGTCTCTGCTGTTGCTGTTCCCACCCCAGAGGTTCTGTGCCTACCTTTTGCCAAACCACATAAATCAACAATTACCACATTAGTCCATCAGCACTTTTCAGCCTTCCCTGCAGCAGAAAAAGGAATCCACAGCCTTCTGCATTCCCTTGTCTTCCAATACTGCAGAAAAGATAACCCTGAACCAAGAACCTTCAAATCTGCAATGCAAAGACTTTCCTCCCCTGCCTTGTAGCCTATTCATAAATAAAATCCTGACTTTTGTTAATGGTTGCAATAATTTTTCTACGGAAAAGATTTATGCACCCAGCAATATGTGTGTGTGTGTGTGTGTGTGTGTGTGTGTGTGTGTGTGTGTGTGTGT
Organism: Zootoca vivipara; assembly: GCF_963506605.1. Classification (NCBI taxonomy): domain Eukaryota; kingdom Metazoa; phylum Chordata; class Lepidosauria; order Squamata; family Lacertidae; genus Zootoca; species Zootoca vivipara. The sequence continues at coordinate 32,461,561 of NC_083277.1, read as the reverse complement.
AGATAAACACACACATTCCACACATATCTCTTATGTGTTCTCAACACATGGCCCATAGTTATGAAATATACACAATGTGACGCATGTCATCAAAAATTATGCATGTCACCCCAGAAATAGAGGGAATGTGACAAGCACCATTAGCACGCGTCAAAAATCATCAGTCTCTGATTCCATTAGGACTCTGAAGAACCTGTGTGGGGAGAAAATACGCTAATCTTTTTTATCAGCACAATTCACAGTTGGTATATTTTTACATGGTTTTATATGGCCTACTCTATGAGTGTAACATTGGCATGCATTTCTAACTCGGCTTTGAATAGTGATCAGTGATATATGCTGGTGGTCCCTCTCCCATGCACACACCCAAAATACTGCAGCTCTTTTCTCCCCAGTGTCATTTCAGAAATAATGGCATTGAAGAAACAAGTTTCCAATAGCACTTGGGATGATTTACTGATGGGATTTATGGAAATTAAAATGCAAAGCAGGTTGATCTTCTAAGTGCTATTCTTTTACCAGAATGAAACCAGTAGTAGAAAACCTTGCTGTTCAAGTTTCAATTTAAAATATTAATCGCTTACACCCTGACAGTATTATGACCTGCTCCAGTGTGTACATGTAGCTAGGGATGCAAAATGGACCTTACCCTCAACTCAGTGGTGGCTGATGCCCATTGAGGCTGGCACAGAGGAAAGCATGGAGACCAACATGAAGTGGAGCCAGAGCTACCGACTGGCAAAGCCAATTAATTCTACCCATCCACCAGCAGGCATCCTTCCCCCTGCTGAGGTCTACAAAGGCTACACAGAGACTAGGAAGGAGGAGGAGGAAGCCAAAAAGCAGAGCCACCTCCTGGAGCAGTTGCAAGTAAGATGGCAACAGGTAGCAGCTGATTGGGGGCAGACTGAGATTGGTGGGACACTGGGACAGTGTCCTGTTTCCCCTAATGGACCAGCCTCCACTGCCTCCTCTTCCCTATAGGGTTGGATAAAAAAGGGGGGTTTAAGTTCAAACTTTATTCTCTTCCCCATGCCCATGTGTTAGGTTGGCAGGAGCTGGGACAGAGCAACGGGAGCTCACCTCATCGCGAGGATTCGAACCGCCGACCTTCTGATTGGCAAGTCCAAGAGGCTCATTGGTTTAGACCACAACGCCACCCACGTCCTTTACAATTTACCTTTACCTCTAAGGATACCATTGGTATGGTCTATTAAAGGTGTTGAAGCCACTTTGTATGGAGGTGCTTGCTAAAGCAAGTGCATGGTACAACTGTTAATGGAAGCTTTTGTATTTGTAAGAACTCTATTTTATATTTATAAAGCTTGTTGCTGCAGACTTTATGAAGTTTTCTTTTAAATGATCTATTCCATTTGTAGACTGACCTCAGAAACTGAAACCCTGAGTGTTCAGTTACCAACCAATGTGGGCATGAATTCTGAATATTGCTCCATTGCAGATGTACACACAAAAAAAACATAGGAAGCTATAGGGAGCAGGCAGCACAAGGTATAATGGAAGGAGCAAGGCTAGAATGTGCTACCCTGCTTTCCTCCTTCACATATTTCAGAATGCTTGCAATTGGCTGCAGTGACATTTTATATCATACTAGCTGAGCATAGTCTCTCTCCAGTGCTCAAAATTTGTACATGTTTTGGTATTCATGCATATGTGTAAACACACACACACACCTTCACAGATGGAACCTAGAAATGGAGGGGAAACTGACATATTGCTGAAAATATAGGACAAAAATATGCATAATGTTCTGAGCCATATGCAGGACTTTTCTGAGGTTTTCAAAAACAATGCCTGACGATTATGGATATGCCTGACGATTTTGTCTCCTGCCAACCTAGCAGTTCGAAAGCACGTCAAAGTGCAAGTAGATAAATAGGTACTGCTCTGATGGGAAGGTAAACGGCGTTTCCGTGTGCTGCTCTGGTTCATCATGACCTGGAAGCTGTCTGCAGACAAACGCTGGCTCCCTCGGCCAATAAAGCGAGATGAGCGCCGCAACCCCAGAGTCGTCCGTGACTGGACCTAATGGTCAGGGGTCCCATTACCTCTACCTTTACCAATTCTATAGAAGTGTGTCATTTACCCAGAGGACTCCCACAAATCATTGCCATCTGTTATGGTTTACCAGGTTATCTCCATGTAGCTTCTAGAGCATTGTTCCAGAAGAAACAAAAAAATTCTTTGGAGACACGATAGTCTGACACATTGCTGTCGCAACTACCAGCACTCAAGGGGCTTAATCCTGCTCTACACAGCTCAAGCTCTATTGATTCACCATGTGAAAAAAATGACTTTCTTCTACATGTTTATGCTTAAAATATTTGATTTTTCTAAAGTTATATGCTATTGAGCAAACCCTAGCGCTTAACACGAATAGGTGGATTCTATTATCTGGCTGCCATAAATCTTGATTAAGATTTACTGGAAAGGCCAGCCATCCTTTGAACACTCACTTATATACTATTCTGTCTTTTGTAACATTGTCAAATGGGGCTTAGCCTGGTTATGGACAAGCTCATTTCCTTTTCCAGTTCAGCGCCATTTTGTATTTCAAGATGTGTGCAGTAGTACCGTAGTAGACATATTAGACCTTTCTTAATCTGACTCCTCTGTGTTTTGATGATAGATTGTCTGGAATCCGAGAGTCCTGGTCTCACATCTCAGCTGAGTTGCAGATTTACAGAGGCCACAGCCTTCAGTGCTGCCACCTATTTTTCTGGCAGGAACTCTGTGCCTGTAAAAAGATGCATGTCAGAAGAAGTTAAATAGGGTATATGTTCTCATCACTGCATCTCCACAGTGGAACTAGCCGCATCTGAAGCTGTCATACAGCTGCCATTCAAAGCTCTGTGGTTCCATCTATGCACTCTGCCACAGTCAAATGAGGTTATATGTGTATTTCTTAAGGAGAAAGTTTGCCCATGTGGCGATAATGTGCCCAAAGATTTACCCCACTACTTACTGATTTGCCCAAAAATGAGGACTGAAGAGCAACCTTGTTCAAAGATTTAAATCCCTCAATCAAGTGGGCATTTAATTAACTGTTTCAGAAGTGTGGGGAGACCTGTCCCCTAATAAAAAGTGACCAGCTTTGCCTTTAGAGTGGCAATTTTAAGGAGAAGGGTCTGTGGGGATGATAAATTTAATTCTTCAGGGGAACAAGCTCTTTTCTGACACAATTTATGGTTTTAACCATTATTTTAACTGTATAATATATTTTATTCTTTTTTATTTATGTTTTTGTATTTTATCTTTTATAATGGCTTCAGCTATACAAATAAATAATATTTGTATTTGTACAGCTGTTACAAATACGAGAACTTTTCCAGACAAAACTTAAGCAACTTTCCATCGGCAAAATGATGCTATGAGAATGCTCACCACAAGGCTGTCACGACAAGAATGACTCTGATAAAGATTGTAAAACACTGGCAGGTTGTCCCATTGCTTTTCCTGATGTAGAATGAAGTTAGACCAGCAGTACACATGGGAGAACCAGTTAAAGCTACCTCAATGACTTTCCAATGGAAAAGTCAACAGCTCACACTAGAAGTGAAAAAAAATTCAGGGATAAAAAGTGCCATGACAGCAGAGGTGATGGAGCCTGAAATTGGTTGCCTTTCTTTTGTATTTGAGGTTTTTCTTTGCATTGAGTCTGAGTTGGCACACATCCTTCAGTAAAGAGTAGGGACAAGGAAGTTACTACAGTGGTACCTCGGTTTACAAACACAATCGGTTCCGGAAGTCTGTACTTAACCTGAAGCGTACTTAACCTGAAGCGAACTTTCCCATTGAAAGTAATGGAAAGTGGATTAATCCATTCCAGATGGTCCGTGGAGTACTTAAACTGAAGCGTAATTAACCTGAAGCGAAGTTTCCCATTGAAAGTAATGGAAAGTGGATTAATCCGTTCCAGACAGGTCCGCAGAGTCCTTAAACTGAAAATACTCAAACCGAGGCGTACTTAAACCGAGGTATGACTGTACAGCATAAAGTAGTAACTAAGTAGTAACTTAGTAGCAACCACCTAGCATCAAACTCTTAAACCAGGTTAGGACTTTCTTGAAGAGACTTGAATCCAGCATATTGCAGTCCTTCTCCAGGCCTTTGTCACCCATGAACCTTTATCCCATTTCACAAAGCCTCTGCACGCAAATCCTATAAAAGTGTTCTTACAAAGTCACATGTCTGTTCAAACAAATTATACTTCAGTGATGATAAAATCATAGCGATAATTCTAGCAGTGCTAGAATGTGGACTTAAGCAAAAGACTTTTATCTGACCTAGATAACATACAAGGAAGAAAATCTGTGCCCTGTAGAGATAAAAGTAACAATGTTGCTAAGTCTTGTGGGACTTCTGACTGCATAGAACTTTCCTACTGGCCAGTTAATGAAAAATAGATTTAATGGTGATCTTTTGTTACTTTCTGAGCACATCCATATTTTTGTATGTGGCAAGAATATGTTATGAAAGTCTGTGGTTTTTTTAAAAAAAACATTGTAACCCTAAACATTTAACAGCCACTTAACTAACTAACTAACTAACTAACTAACTAACTAACTAACTAACTTTTTGGATTTCACCCCATGCTATGCAGGCATCTATATATTCATCAGTGATAGTCCCCCTGATAATGCCACAGGCCAATCAAGGAGCCCTTAAAGAAGGCTGGGGGAACCTTTGTAGTCTGAGAGCAGTGTACTCTCATGACCGACCTTCCAAGGGCCACATGAAGTAGGTTTGGCCAAAGTGGGCAGGGCAAGAGCTTGCAAACAAATCAGATTGAATGCTCAATAAGCAGGTCATCTGAAGGGGAATTAGCTAGGAACAAGAAGCTTATATGAGTTTAAGTAATTAGTTGAATGTTGATCAAATGACAGAAGTGAATCAGATTCAACTACAGTGGAACCTCAGGTTGCGGACGTAATCCGTGACGGAGGCACTTCCGCAACCCACAGCATTCGTAACCTACAGCATTGCATCTGCGCACGTGCGTGACACAATTTAGTGCTTCTGCGCATGCACGAGTGGTGAAACCTGGAAGTAACCCTTTCCGATACTTCCAGGTTTCCCGCGGTCCACAACCTGAAAACACGTAACCCGAAGCGTTTGTAATCTGAGGACTATTTGGATAGTCCAAAGTCCAGAAACTTTTATTCTCACTTGGACTACTAGCTTGCTCTTGAAGGCAAGGTATGTTTTAACTCATATACGTTCACCTTTGCCATATGTTTCTTCACCAAACCTATTTTTCTAGGCACTTGGGACCAACATCTTTTGCTTCTGTAAATAATGTGATGCTGCAAATCAGACAAAAATGTAGATTCACTTGTAAAAATATCCTCACTAACAAACAAATTGATGGTAATGCTAGTGGGGGTGCCACTATAAATATACAAAGGGAATGCAGCTAGTTTAAGCTCCTTTTACTTTACAAAGTAGACCAACGAATGAATATAATTGATTTCTGTGTGTTGCAATTTTCCATGCATTAGTTAGAATATATAGTCAAAATTGAAGCTGTCCATCAAATAAAATGAAAGCATGTTTTCTCATAATGTTTTGTGATTTCTATTATTAAACTAAGAAAGAGAAAAACCGTTTTGTTTGTTTTTTTGCATCAGATGCAACGGCAATATAAATATTTCAAGTTCTGAAGCAATAAATAATAAACTCCAAGCAGCCTGATACTTTATGTCGAGCTGGCTAAAATTCTGAAGTTTAAGAGCAAATAGCAACATTTGAATATGAATGAAACCCATTATGAAGCTTTCATACACACCGTGCTTCTTCTCTCCCTAATAACCCACAATTTCTGCTGCTTTTACTTTTTCTCTATGCACAACATCCCAAGGGGTACCCTTACCCTATCACATTATGGCTCTTCCTTCATATATTTCTGAGAATCTCCCAGGGTGTCCTCAATTTTTTCCCCTTTGCAACTAAACCACGGCTACTTCCCACTTCAGGGCAATTTGCATGAATTTTGTGGCCTTATTTTTTTCTTTAAAGCCAGAGGCAGCCACTCTAATGGTATGCTTAGATTACTGGCTTGAAATGCAGTGAGGTCACACCCACCCTGCCCCACTGCATGTCCAGTCAGATTTTCAATGAGTTGCTTGCATCAGAGAAGAGGTGGGGATGTCTTCATCCAACAAGCACAAACCTTTTGGTTTTCCTGGAACTCCCCTGGAACTCCTGTTCATTAAACTGTCTTCTGAGCTTGTATGTGCTCATCTGCGCATGCATGAAGGCTGTTAGGGTATGTGCACACTACTGCTTACTCTGTCTCCAGTTTTCTAAGTGGATTGAAGCTAGTTTGAGAAAAAGAAAGCATCAAAAAGCAGTAATTGTTAAGAAGCTACTAGAGCAATGTGGCTAACGTGCTGTGAATGAAGATTCAAAAAGTAGTACAAGATATCCCGCTTTATCACTACCCGAAGGAGTCTCAAAGCAGCTAACATTCTCCTTTCCCTTCCTCTCCTACAACAAACACTCTGTGAGGTGAGTGGGGCTGAGAGACTTCAGAGAAGTGTGACTAGCCCAAGGTCACCCACCAGCTGCATGTAGAGGAGCGGAGACGCGAACCCGGTTCAGCAGATTACGAGTCTACCACTCTTAACCACTACACCACACTGGTTCTCGTAGTAGTGGGAGCACATGGGATGTGGAGCAGTAATGTGGACATAGCCCTAATTGGGGATATTGGGAGTCCACTTTGATGACTGCTACCGCTTTCTGCTGTTGCAATGTAGAGCATGAAAGGGTATGTTTCTTTAACAGCAAAATTCCTAGAATGCATCCTTGCATGTGTTTACAGGTTAGTGAGCTGGAGAACGGTCCTCAAGACCTACTCTTTATACACAGTCACAGACTTGTTATGTACACAATGACAATAAGTGTTTCACCCACTCCAGTATTGCCTAGTATTTGCACATTAAAAGCCTGATTCCCTTCCTCTCCTCTCTCCACCACCCCATGCCCCCCCTCCAAAAAAAGAAATCTTGTTCCGGAAAAAGAACATTATAAACCCTGTAATATCAATAGCCGTGAAGTATATAAAAGGCCTGGAAATAACTTGAATTCTCATTAGTGTCAATTAAAAAGGATCCATTTAAAACAATCTAATGGGGTCTTACTGTGAAACTGACAAGGTACTTGACAGGAATGATTTTAATGGACAATATTTCTGCCATGGTCCAAAATTGTCTATTAATAGCAGCTGGCAAATTAATACCTGCGGTTTTCCATCTTAAGTGCTTGTTGGGATAGCTAGAGATTCCAGAGGTTTGCATACCCAGTTACAGCCTCATGCACTACATGCACACTACCTTTGGTTCCATGGCAGAAGAAAAGTGGGATAGAAATGCAATAAAGGAAAAGAAATTTTTAAAGTATCATCAATTGGGGAATCTGTTTCAGAAGCTGCTTGCTTAAAACCACCAGGAATGATGCCTCAGCACCTTCACTTGCACTGCATCAGGAGGATTTCACATGGCATGACAGTATTCCAAACAATGATGTGCTCTTCCAAACCCACATTCCCATGTTCGCACTACTATCTCAGCGACGTCTATGCTGGCTTGGTCATGTCCACAGAATGGAAGATGGCAGGTTGCCCAAGGACATGTTCTACAGGGAGCTGGCTTCAGGCACCAGGCCCATTGGCAGACCAATATGTGTGCAAATGTAACATGAAGCATGGCAACGCTGCCATGTGGGAGTCCCTTGCTGACGACCGCAGTGCCTGGAGGCAGGCAGTCAAGTTGTGTATCCATAGCAGTGACCAGAGGAGAAATGACCGCTGGGAGGAATGCAGACAGAAGAAACGCTATGGTGCATCTACAGGTGAAACTCGGAAAATTAGAATATTGTCGAAAAGTGCATTTATTTCAGTAATGCAACTTATTATTTTTGTTTTCACAAATGCTTTCTTTTGGAAATTCCACAGTAATAAAACAAAGAGTTACAATAATACAAAATAAACAAAAATAAACATCGCTATTACATTTCATTAATTACATTCCATTTATAATTGACCCGCCTAACGACAAATAATTACAATTACAACAAATAAAGGCTTGACATATCTTGCTTTGCGTGTCATGCATCTATCTCATATATTGGTTTCACCTTTTAATTGCATTACTGAAATAAATGCACTTTTCGATGATATTTTAATTTTCCGAGTTTCACCTGTACAGCAGCACAACTGAATGCCTTCATCTGCTCCAGCTGCAACAAAACATCTCTCTTCTACATCGTTCTCTAAAGCCACAGCAGGCTCTGCAACTGTCCAACCTCACCCCCAAAGGCTCACTCCTCCACTGTGTCCTGAGGCAGAAGGATGCCAACACTTAGTTAAACTATGGAACTCATCTCCCAGGAGGCAGTGATGGCCACCAATATGGATGGCTTTAAAAGAGGATCAGGCAAATTCAATAAGGCAGCTATCAGTGGTTACTAGCCATGAAGCAGCAATGCTTCCAGGTACCAGTTTCTGGAAACCACAGGAGGGGAGAGGGCTCTTGTGCTCATGTTCTGCTCCATAGTTTCCCACAGGCATCTGGTTGGCCACTGTGAAAACAGGATGGTGGACTAGATGGGCCATTGAGCTGATCCAACAAGTTTTTCTTATGTTCCCAATAAAAACACAGGATTCTGTGGGAGCAGGTTTTTAATTGTAGTGCTTTGTTCCTTTGTTTTTTTTTTACCACCTTGAACTCTTTTGGAAGGGTGGGGTAGAAATTTAATAAATATGTTGTCACCATGGTGCAGAAACCTAAAAGAATTAAGGTACTACTGATAGCAGTTGGTGAACTTTCTGTTCCTGGTTTAAGTTCAGATTTTAAGTTCAATTTTCCTGGTTTTTAGTAGAAGCTATATTCACACAGCACTGGTTGGCCAACTCTCATGTCAGTCAAGAAACCATATTGTTACAAATATGTTACAAAACCTCCAATTGGTTTACAAAAAAGAATAAAGCATTATCATTATCAATAAAAGACAGTTACAAACAGGCAGTGCATTTTTTCCTTAAAAAAATGTTTAAGGGTACTCTCATTTCCCTACTCATATTGAAATACTGCCCCTCAATGAGGCCAAACTTGGATTCACAAAATGTTTAGGGGTATGCTTGGCAAGGGGTTGGACTGGATGGCCCTTGTGGTCTCTTCCAACTCTATGATTCTATGTGTACAGAATGAATTGCAGCAGAACTATCCATGGTGCTGACTGGTTGGTATTTTCTCAGTCATGAAGCCAACTCCTTCCTTTCTCAGACCAGTTTTATTTTAAATTATAAATTATAAAACACAGAAACAGATGTTTGAAGCATTAAAGCTGCTTGGGGTAAAAGCAAAGAAAAACCACACACAATTCGATTCATCTATAGCATAGAGTGCTGTACAAACATCCTGAAAAGAGAAAAAGGCAAGGAAATTCACTTTGCACCAGAAAATCCACAACTCCTCTAGCCAGAAGTTACTATAGAGTCATTTTTATTGGGCTTTACTGAGTAGAAGGAGAACAGGGAAAGGGAGGGACTGGTGCTTTGTGTGGAACATCGATTTCCAAAGGCAACTTGCTGGCAATTGCTTGAAACAGGCTCCTAACACTAGTGGGTCTTAGGGCAAACAACACTTGCAGCAAATGCATAATGTGAAGTTCTCTCTCAAACCGATTGCAGATGCAGGAGGGGGGAATCTAATTGCTATCAAGAGCACCATGCAGAGCTCTCCCCTCTCCAGATATGACTACCTCCCCCCAAGTCAATCACCCCTCCCATATTGTTATGGGATTTAGTAAAAAATAAATCTGATCAGTCCCACTGAAAACTGGTTTTTAAAATAAGCCTCATGGACTTCCGCTTTTGCTGCCATTACCGAAAGGCGAGGATCACCTCGGCTCCGAGGTTCCTAGCGCTACGGAGAAGGGGTAATGCCACAAGGGTGATGTGGCTACCCGGAAAAATCTCAGAATGGGCTTTCTGAGAGCATGGTCATCCAGCAGTGCCCCTTAAAGTCCCCTTTACTGCCCGGTTGGCCAGTTAGAGCCACTGAGAGCAGGTCGAGGGGACGGAGCCTTGGATTGATTCGCTTCCTCCGCAGTCGCAAAGCTCCGTGCCGACGGTAAATGAGCAGCAGATGCCTCCAAAACATTGATTTGCCTGTAAGTAATTTCAAGAATCGTTTTATTTGGAATAAATTTGGCGAAAGGAAGTGGATTTTAAAACGGAGGTCGGTCCCTTCCTCACCGAGTGGTTTATGACGCAGCTATCTTGCCAGCAGCCATTACCACGGACTGAACTTTATAACTTTCAAAAAGAAGAACATTTGACCTCCCTTAGTGGCAGGACTAAGGGAAGAAAGCGTATATAATTGGAACCTGCAAGAAACTGTGTTAAATTTGTAAAAGGACAAACTCCCTGTAGCCTGGGGACGGGAACCGGGAGCGGAGACTAGCCACATTGTTACATCGTTTACATTTCAAAGGGAAAGAATGTCTCCAGTGTTGTAGATCTCTGAGCTGGATGGTGGAGGTGTTAAACGGAAAAGACTGACTTTTGAATTGAAATAATGGTGAGGAAGTAACAAAAGCAAGAGAAAAGAATTTGATAAGAGGAAATTTATTTATTAATCCAGTCAGGATATTGAATCAAGGGACTGCGCCATCTTGAACAAAGCAGCGTAGCTACCCGAGGTAATTTGAGACAACAAAGAACGGAAATGGAGAAGACACAACTTACGCAGATGGATGAAACCTGTTGGGGGATATTGTTGGAAAAAGCGTTAGAAATTCTTGCCGCTTGCAAATCAAATGGAGGAGACATCGTTGACGAAAACCAGACTGGCCAGGGACAACAATACACAACCCCAATGGAAACTGATTTACATAAGAACTCTGACTGTAACGAAGAGGAGCAAACGAAAGGAAATCCGACGCTGCCCGTGAGAGGGGTAGCTCAGATTACAACTGCTATCCAAGAGGCTCCAATGGGTAAAGACAAGAAGGCGGGGAGTCGCTCTCCTCCTGTGAGAGAAGAGGAGCGCGGCCCCAGCAGCGGCAATGGATTTTATATCAGAGAGAGAAACTTTCTGGAAAGCGATGGAATGTATAATAAAAAGAAACAGGACGAAGGAAAGGGGGTTGTGGGGAAAAGGACTGGGCAGGAGTGGGTCAGAGTTGGGATTGGATGAAAAATTGATGTTTGTTTAATTTTTGGATGGATTAAATTGGTTGGAAATGGATAATTTTAAGGAGCTAGTTGAAGCATCCGGGAAAACCGGAACTGGGGGGGGGGTTGAACTTAGAAGTAAAAGAGGAAAATATAAGGAGATTTGATAATTTTGTGAATCATTTTTGAGGGAAAATTAGAGGCCAATGGGGAATTATAATAGATAAATAAGATTATAATGTTTGGATTAGGGGAAAAAATTGGAATTGTTTTAGATTGGAAAATGAATGTAAAAAGTTGTATTTTTAAAATGAATTGGAAGTTGCATATTTTGGGGATAAAAAAGGGCTCGGAAAAGAGGGGTCGGGGAAGTCGGAATTGATTATAATCATGGATTATAAATTAGAATGTTTATTCTTTTTTTCTTTTTTGAAGTGTTTTTTTTTCCTCTGTGGTTTTTTCCCTTTTTTTCTTGTTGTTGTTTTTATTTGTATTGGCTATGTAAAATTGTTTTTCTTCTATTTTGTATCAAAAAACCTTTCAATAAATATAAATTTAAAAAAAATTAAAATAAGCCTCATTACTGTGCGGGGGGGGGGGCAAATTTTTGGAGAGTAGGGAAATAATGGAAAAAGTCCCTTCCCAGTGCACTGTGGTGCCCAATAATAATCCACCACCCTTGTGGCTGTAATTAATTTAGAAATATAAGAGACATAATGGAAGGCCACATTCAAGCCTAACAAGTGGTTTGATACCTAGATTTCAGAACAGCCATGCTGGATCACAACAGCCTGCTTCTAATTAAAAATGACTTCGGTCTATGTCCAAACATAACACCAACTAGACTATAGTTTAGCGCTATGTGAATGAACCCTCCCTCTCCTTCTCAAGCAGTAACCAGAGCAAGGAGACCAGATGTATCTCCTAGTGTTTTAAACTTGCCACTGTACTTTTTTGTCCAAACTGTGGCTAGTTAAACTCTAAAATAGGATTTGTCTGAACAAGCCTAGATCAATCTATGGTTTCTGATCCTGGTCTGTTTAGATAAACTGTAATTTAAAGTAACTCCTGGTTTAGATTAAATGACAAATAGTGGTTAGTTGAAAATAGAAGCGGATGTTTCTGTTGTGTATCAGAGGAGGAGAGAGAAGGGGAAGCATGCTCTGTATGTAACACTAACCTATGGTTTAGCAGAGAAATAGCAGATTTCCAGATGTTGTTGGATTCCAACTCCAATTAGCTTCAGCAACCATGGGCAATGGGAATCATAGTCGGCCAAAATCTGGACAGCACTAAGTTGGCTACCTCTGGCTTAACATTATGTCCAAAGCAGGTCTATGTTAAAGTGCTGGGCGAGTGCATGATGAAGTTCATGGCTTTGTTCTGCACAAACTTGAGCATCCACATGGTGCCTCCTGTCCCATTCTGGAAGTCAGTATTGTTCCTGTCTTGGAAACCTGCCTATGAAGATGCAAACACTGAATACTGGTTCTTTCAAAACCTCAAAGGGAACATATTTGTTTCAAGCAAACTAAACAGATATTATTATTTATGTGCTTTCGCAAGTGCATGAAATAATACTTAGATTTTGTTTAAAAATGGGAAAATCTATTGTTATAGGAGCACAGGGTTCAAGGGTTTCAATAGATGCTAATTTTAATCAATCAAATGACAACTTTTAATATATAAAATGATTCACGCTGGTTGAGAAGATTCTCCTCTCCTCCTCAATGCAATCAGCTGAACCACCAGAAAAGACAGGGAACCTTTTCTTAAAGTGGTTCCTCTGAGTAGTTCAATTCAGCTTCTCTTCAGTATCTGACACACAGTAGCTGCCACCCCAAGGAACCAATTTCTATATATATGAAATGCCTGCAGGATGATAAAATCCCCACTCAGCTGCCAGTGATGGACTGCAGAGTCATATTATTGTATTCTCCTGGTAGCCCATCGGGACACCTGGTTATTTTGGTGTACACATTAGGAAATGACAACACACTGCAGAAATTACTAGATGTATTGTATAGTAAATTGTGAAATTCTTATGCTCCAGAACACCTAACACAATGAAATCATCTCCTCTCAGCTTCAGCTGTTGAGGTAACAAATTGTGCACTGTCGATAGGTTACAAGCTACTGATGCAGTGGGACAATTATATACAGCATATATTTGTTTCAAGCCTTTGTTGCACATAAATCTATAAATGCAGGCATAAAATGCATAAATACAGAAGTATAGAGATTCTTGAATTGTTAGCAATCCAAAGCCAACTTAGATCAGTGAGGGTAAAATCATTGTGTCAATAATGGTTATGAAGCATAACACAGTTTCTGTACTAATCCAAAGTCTTTGCATTTGTTAGCCACACGAATACAATGTAAGATGAAGCATGGGGTAAGCATGGGTTAAATAAATCAATCTCCAGGACTTTCCAGTTTTGACCTCTTTCCACAGTGATGAATGACAATTCACTCTCTGGAATTGGTCTTCTCAATTGGATCAAATAAATAGATTGACACATAAGTTACTGATATTATCCTGCTCAATCTGTTCTGTTCTGTTATTTTGGTTCTTCCTCTGAGTGAAGTAGGGATGGGCAAATCTATCAATTCTGATGTCTCCTGGTTTTGCTATCTTTCTAATCTGAAATGCAGTTCCACACATTTCCAAATCAGCTTGCAATAAAAAAAAAGTCTCCATGAAACTTCATCAGAATCTCAGTGCGTATTTATCCCAATACACACATTGTTGTATGCAATTTTGCATAATATACACATTTTTGCAAAACACATTTCCCCTGATTTAATGCATTCCATATGTTATTTCTGCTACTATCTGGATTTTTATTCACATTTTGCCTTAATTTGTCATTTTTTTTGTACATCTTACTTGGCTGGGGAACTGCACTGCAAAATTTGGAAAAAGGTTTTTGCAGAGTTGCTGCTTTACAGTCTGCATATTGTTTCAGAAATTGCAAATTAGTTAAATATGTTTTTAAATGTGAACTGGCTGTATTTTCCCCTCTAACCCTTGTGTGAATAAATGAAACTGTCATATCATTTTATGTTCTGTTCTTTGCTATAAAATTGTAGTTTTCTGGGTTTGTTTGTTTTTAATACGCTGCACTGACCAGAAATGTTAAATGTTCACAGGAGAATCTAAAGTTCAATTTGGTACTTGAAAATTAGAGGCAAAGACAAAATAGGGGAAGGAATAAACCTAACAAAATCAGGGGAAATGGAAACTTATCCAGGACACTGCTCCCCTTATCACTGGCCATGTGGCTGGGAGGGGCAGTTGAAATAATGTATATTGAGGATAGTTAAAGAAAGTTAAGCTGTGATCCAAACCAACTTTTGTTAGCAAGGTCACTTAAATAACGCAGGCAGAGACCAGAGAGACAACACATTCTGATAACAGTTTACTGAAGAAAACCTAACAAAAACAGTGTGTAATCTGAGGAGAAAGGAACAGGAAAATCTCATCATTCTTACTTCAGGCCTTGTACATAGCTAGGAGACAGTCGACCAAACACACAGAGGAAAAGCTCCCTCGGAAAAGTACAACCAATTAGGGCACCTGCTACTTCAGAAAACATCATGTTACTCTCCCTGGCTGCTTGAGCAACAGCTCCTCCCATCCACCCTACCTGCCTAGTTGACTTTAGCACCAATACTTTGCAAACTGAATGATGCCTCTCCTTCCAGTTCTACCATCCACCAGTCTCTGCCTCCAGAATGGTGCCTGCATCACCTGGCTGGTGTCAAGCTCTGAGCAGTGTGATCTGGAACAGGGAGGGGCTCAATCTGGCTGGGTCAGGTTCCTGTTAAGTGTTAGGGAGCTGGCATATGATGGTCTCAGGATCCCTGCCCACTTCAGACCAAAAATAATGTAGTAGCTGGTAAGTGTAGCTGGAAGTATTGTGGCCTGTTGGTCCCCGGATCACCTTGTGTCTCCCATCTCTCATTCACCCACGGTCCCCTTCAGGGCTCCACTGCAAGCCTAAAGCAGACAGCACAAATAGGGGAGCACATGGACTGCAACCCTTCCCCTTCATTCAGAAAACAGCCTAGCAGAACTGCTTGTGAAGAGTTAATTTTCACTTGCCATAATTGCAATGTTTCACGCACAAATCACAACACCAAGACAGATAAGAGATTTAAATAATTACTAACTTTACGTATCAAACTTCTCATTCCTTCTGAAAAGTGCTGCACTTAATTATTACAGTGGAGGAAAAAACCATATGCAATAATATGATTGTAGTAATCTGCACCTTATTTGTGCAAAGATCAAGAGAGGCATTAAGCAGAAATGGACTAAAAAGTCTTCATTACATCAAATAAACACGGAAATCAATATCTGTCTTGATATGTAGAGCCAGACATGTATATTGTGTTTGAATTTCGGATCTTTACAAATCTGTTTATCCGCCTGTCTGTCTAGCTGTGGGGCAGATTATGCCTGACCACTGAACGGATGAAGGATGAGTCTGAGGAAGAATACTAAAGAAGCAACTCACCTGCGATTTGCATGGGCACTTCAGCATGAATCCATCAACCTAACCGTCTCCTTAGTATTTGCAATCAGTCATGTCCTTCATTGTGGAGAGTGCTGGAAACTCTGAAGACTATCACATTCTCACCTTGGGTGGTCAAGGCCAACTGGAGGAGAACATCCATATTTCTATCTCACCTTTCCTCTAAAGATCTCGAAGTGGTGTAGCTTCCACCACACGCGTTAATAAGCAGGATTCACCTCACAAACCCAGTCAAGTGGAAGCCCTAGGCAAGGGTTTCTGTTTGTGCAATCGGGCTTTCTACCCTCTCCTTCCCCTGCGTGCTCCTCAGAATTGGCTTTGAGGGGCTCGTTGGGAGAACTGGCAGAACAACATGCAGGGGGGGGGAGGAATAGTTTCTTCTGGGAAGCACATATGCTTGTGCAGGGGAAATGTTCAACATAACATGATGCTGAATTTCACCCTTCATCCTCACAAGAAGACAGTGAGGTAGGATAGGCTGAAAAGTTCTCCTTGCACCTGGAACCTGCGGGGCACTGTTTGGGTCCCATGCTATCTTCAGGTTTTGGAGACAGTACAAATAAATTTCTGCACCCTCTTTTAGATGTCCTGCCATTAAGATGTCCTGGGACAGTGGTTAGGCTGGAGGCTAATATATGACAATGATATCCAGTGAGATAGCTCAGTTGGTAATACATAAAACTCTTAATCTCAGGGCCTTGGGTTTGAACCCCAACTTGGGCAAAAGATTCTTGCATTGCAGGGGGTTGGACTAGATGATCCTTGTGGGACCTTCCAACACTACAATTTTACGATGCTTTATTTTATTATTTAAATTTATTGGCCACTTGTCACTCAGAGAGTCTACAACTGACTTGCATGGGGGCGGGGGCGGGGAATACATAAATGCGTTATACTGTAGAAGACGGCAGAAATCATATGATACACATAGCTGCCAAGTTTTCCCTTTTCTCGCGAGGAAGCCTATTCAGCATAATGGAATATCCCTTAAAAAAAGGGATAACTTGGCAGCTATGATGATACATTAATATTCCATACAAAATGTTGACTCCCCCCATCCATAACAGTTAGGGTTGCCAGACTTAATAGAGGACAGGACTTCTGTGCCTTTAATTGCCCTGCTCTCTTTTGAGTCTGGAAACCTTAAAGAGAAACCAGCAGACCCTTTGTTTAATTTCCAAGCAAAGGGTCTGCTGGTTTCTCTTTAAGGTTTCCAGACTCAAAAGAGAGCAGGGCAATTAAAGGCACAGAAGTCATGTCCTCTATTGAGTCTGGCAACCCTAATAACAGTGATAGAATCATAGAATCATAGAATCATAGAGTTGGAAGAGACCACAAGGGCCATCCAGTCCAACCCCCTGCCAAGCAGGAAACACCATCAAAGCATTCCTGACAGATGGCTGTCAAGCCTCTGCTTAAAGACCTCCAAAGAAGGAGACTCCACCACACTCCTTGGCAGCAAATTCCACTGCCGAACAGCTCTTACTGTCAGGAAGTTCTTCCTAATGTTTAGGTGGAATTTTCTTTCTTGTAGTTTGAATCCGTTGCTCCGTGTCCGCTTCTCTGGAGCAGCAGAAAACAACCTTTCTCCCTCCTCTATATGACATCCTTTTATATATTTGAACATGGTTATCATATCACCCCTTAACCTTCTCTTCTCCAGGCTAAACATACCCAGCTCCCTAAGCCGTTCCTCATAAGGCATCGTTTCCAGGCCTTTGACCATTTTGGTTGCCCTCTTCTGGACACGTTCCAGCTTATCAGTATCCTTCTTGAACTGTGGTGCCCAGAACTGGACACAGTACTCCAGGTGAGGTCTGACCAGAGCAGAATACAGTGGTACTATTACTTCCCTTGATCTAGATGCTATACACCTATTGATGCAGCCCAGAATTGCATTGGCTTTTTTAGCTGCTGCATCACACTGCTGACTCATGTCAAGTTTGTGGTCTACCAAGACTCCTAGATCCTTTTCACATGTACTGCTCTCAAGCCAGGTGTCTCCCATCCTGTATTTGTGCCTTTCATTTTTTTTGCCCAAGTGTAGTACTTTACATTTCTCCTTGTTAAAATTCATCTTGTTTGCTTTGGCCCAGTTGTCTAATCTGTTAAGGTCATTCTGAAGTGTGATCCTGTCCTCTGGGGTGTTAGCCACCCCTCCCAATTTGGTGTCATCTGCAAACTTGCTCAGGATGCCCTCAAGCCCATCATCCAAGTCATTGATAAAGATGTTGAACAAGACTGGGCCCAAGACAGAACCCTGTGGCACCCCACTAGTCACTACTCTCCAGGATGAGGAGGAGCCATTGATGAGCACCCTTTGGGTTCGGTCAGTAAGCCAGTTACAAATCCACTGAATGGTAGCATTGTCTAGCCCACATTTTACCAGCTTCTTTACAAGAATATCATGGGGCACCTTGTCAAAGGCCTTGCTGAAATCAAGATAGGCTACATCCACAGCATTCCCTTCATCTACCAGGCTTGTAATTCTGTCAAAAAATGAGATCAGATTAGTCTGACATGACTTATTTTTCAGGAACCCATGCTGACTTTTAGTGATCACAGAGTTTCTTTCTAGGTGCTCACAGACTGTTTGCTTAATGATCTGCTCTAGAATCTTTCCTGGTATTGATGTCAGGCTGACTGGGCGGTAATTGTTTGGGTCCTCTCTTTTCCCCTTTTTGAAAATAGGGACAACATTTGCCCTCCTCCAGTTTGCTGGAACTTCGCCTGTTCTCCAGGAATTTTCAAAGATTATTGCCAGTGGTTCTGAAATCACCTCTGCCAGTTCTTTTAATACTCTTGGATGTAGTTCATCTGGCCCTGGAGACTTGAATACATCTAAACTAGCCAAGTATTCTTGTACTACCTCCTTACTTATTCTGGGCTGTGTTTCCCCTGCTGAATCATCTGCTCCATATTCTTCAGGTCGGGCGTTGTTTTCTTTCTTGGAGAAGACTGAGGCAAAGAAGGCATTGAGGAGTTCTGCCCTTTCTCTGTCCCCTGTTTGCATTTCACCATCTTCTCCTCTGAGTGACCCCACTGTTTCCTTGTTTTTCCTTTTGCTACGGACATACCCATAAAAGCCCTTTTTGTTGCTTTTAACCTCTCTAGCGAGCCTGAGTTCATTCTGTGCTTTAGCTTTTCTGACTTTGTCTCTACACGTGCTGGCTATATGTTTGAATTCCTCTCTGGAGATTTCCCCCCTTTTCCATTTTTTGTACATATCCCTTTTAAATCTTAACTCAGTCAAAAGTTCTTTAGATAGCCAGCCTGGCTTCTTTAGGCACCTTCCATGTTTCCGTCTCATTGGTATTGCCTGAAGTTGTGCTTTTAATATCTCCCTTTTAACAAACTCCCAACCATCATGAACTCCCTTCCCTTTTAGTATTACTGTCCATGGGATTTCACCCAGCGTTTCCCTAAGTTTTCTGAAGTTGGCTTTCTTAAAGTCTAGAATTTGGACCTTAGTATGCTTGGTTGCTCCTTTCCGCTGGATAATAAACTCCAGAAGAGCATGGTCACTCCCACCTAATGATCCTGCCACTTCTACCCCACTAACCAAGTCATCACTATTGGTTAGGACCAGATCTAAAATGGCTGATCCTCTTGTTGCTTCTCCCACTTTCTGGACAATGAAGTTGTCTGCAAGGCCAGTGAGGAATCTGTTCGACCTTATGCTCTTGGCTGAGTTTGACATCCAACAAATATCAGGATAGTTGAAATCCCCCATTACTACTATCTCACTTCCTTTGGAATGCTTGGCCATCTGTTCCAGGAAGGCATCATCTGTGTCCTCAGTTTGGCTTGGGGATCTATAGTAAACTCCCACAATGAGATCACTGTTGTTTTTCTCTCCCTTAATTTTGACCCAGATACTCTCAATTTGGCTTTGAAGTTTTAAATCCTGGATCTCTTCACAGGTATACATATCCCTAACATATAAAGCTACTCCTCCTCCTTTCCTGTTTGGTCTATTTCTCTTAAATAGATTGTATCCCTCTATTACTACATTCCAGTCATGAGACTCATCCCACCAGGTTTCAGTGATGCCTATTATGTCATATTTAGTTTGCTGTACCAAGCGCTCAAGTTCATCTTGTTTATTTCCCATGCTCTGTGCATTAGTATACAGACATTGAAGACCGTTGATCATTCCCCCATGTCTCTTATTTAAGGATATTTTCGTCCCACCACTAGGTCTGCATGCTGCTTGCTCCATTTGGTCCTTGACATTTGGATGATCATCTTCAGCATTTGATAGACTCCTACCTTCAGGACCACTGTCTCCCTCCCCCACATAAGTCAGTTTAAAGCCCTCCTGATGAGGTTTTTGAGTTTTGTGGCAAAAACATTCCTCCCAACTTTTGTGAGGTGCAGTCCATCACTTGCCAGAAGTCCATCTTCAAGAAACTGCAGACCGTGATCTAGGAATCCAAACCGTTCCTGTTTGCACCATTTGCGAAGCCAGTTGTTCACTTCCCCTATTTTCCCCTCTCTCCCTGGGCCATGTCGTTCAACTGGAAGGACAGAAGAGATGACAATTTGTGCATCTAATTGCTTCAACTTCCTGCCCAGAGCCTCATAATCATTTTTGATCTTCTGTAAGCTATGGCTTGCAGTGTCATTGGTTCCCACATGCACCAAAAGGAAGGGGTATTTGTCGGTGGGTTTTATGATTCCTTGCAGCCGTTCTGTTACATCTTTGATCTTGGCCCCAGGTAGACAGCACACCTCTCGAGACATCTTGTCAGGCCCACAGATCACTGCTTCTGTACCCCTCAGTAGGGAATCCCCTATCACCACTACACGCCTCTTCATAGGCTTGGTTGGGATTCTTCCATGTGCTGTCCCTTCCAAGGTTACCTGCATATTCCCGGAGGACTGACTTTGCTGCTCGTCTTCATATTCCTCATCAACTGTGATGAGGGAGAGATCCTCAGGTGGAGTCTGTTCCTCGTCTTCCATGAGCACTTCAAAACGGTTGTGTAATTCTAAGCACTCAGAGCGATCCCTGGGCCTTCTACTTCTATGAGTCACGTTCCTCCATACATCTGGCTGCTGTGTTGGGGAACTGACCTCCTCCTCAGGGAGATCCCCTGTCTCCTCCTTGGTGCAGACAGTGTGCTCTGCTGCATCCAAGAAAAGCTCCAGCTCTTTAATTCTCTGGAGCGTAGATACATGCCCCTGAAGCTGCTGCACCTTCTCTTCCAGAAGGGCAACCTTGTTTTCTAGTAGGGATAGAAAACCTTGGCAGCCTGCTAGCAACAAAGAAAGTCATGCTCTCACCCACTAACTAGCAGATAGAAAGCAACACTCAACACTGACACCCCCTCCCTAGCCCAAATAATAATAATAATAATAATTTATTATTTATACCCCGCCCATCTGGCCGGGTTCCCCCAGCCACTCTGGGCGGCTTCCAAAAAAACAGAAATTCTAAAATACAGAAATCCATCAAACATTAAAAGCTTCCCTAAACAGGGCTGCCTTGAGATGCCTTCTAAAGGTGTGGTAATTGTTCTCTTTGACCTCTAGTGGGAGGGCATTCCACAGGGTGGGTGCCACTACCGAGAAGGCCCTCTGCCTGGTTCCCTGTAACTTGGCTTCTCGTAATGAGGGAACCGCCAGAAGGCCCTCGGAGCTGGACCTCAGTGTCCGGGCAGAACAATGGGGGTGGAGACGCTCCTTCAGGTATACCGGACCGAGGCCGTTTAGGGCTTTAAAGGTCAACACCAACACTTTGAATTGTGCTCGGAAACGTACTGGGAGCCAATGTAGGTCTTTTAGGACCGGTGTTATGTGATCTCGGCGGCCGCTCCCAGTCACCAGTCTAGCTGCCGCATTCTGGATTAGTTGTAGTTTCCGGGTCACCTTCAAAGGTAGCCCCACGTAGAGCGCATTGCAGTAGTCCAAGCGAGAGATAACTAGAGCATGCAGCACTCTGGAGAGACAGTCACTGGGCAGGTAGGGACTCAGCCTGCGTACCAGATGGAGCTGATAAACAGCTGCCCTGGACACGGAGTTGACCTGTGCCTCCATGGACAGCTGTGAGTCTAAAATGACTCCCAGGCTGCGCACCTGGTCTTTCATGGGCACAGTTACCCCATTCAGGACCAGGGAGTCCTCCACACCCGCCCGCCTCCTGTCCCCCACAAACAGTACTTCTGTCTTGTCAGGATTCAATCTCAATCTGTTAGCCGCCATCCATCCTCCAACCGCCTCCAAGCACTCACACAGGACCTTCACCGCCTTCACTGGTTCTGATTTAAAAGAGAGGTAGAGCTGGGTATCATCAGCATACTGATGGACACCCAGCCCAAACCCCCTGATGATCTCTCCCAGCGGCTGCATATAGATGTTAAAAAGCATGGGGGAGAGGACAGAACCCTGAGGCACCCCACAAGTGAGCGCCCAGGGGTCTGAACACTCATTCCCCCCCCCACTTTCTGAACACGGCCCAGGAGGAAGGAGCGGAACCACTGCATGACAGTGCCCCCAGCTCCCAAGCCCTCTAGACGGTCCAGAAGGATGTTATGGTCGATGGTGTCAAAAGCCGCTGAGAGATCCAGCAGAACAAGGAAACAGCTCTTACCTTTGTCCCTAGCCCGCCGGAGATCATCGACCAGTGCGACCAAGGCAGTTTCAGTCCCATGATGAGGCCTGAATCCTGACTGGAAGGGATCCAAATGGTCCGCTTCTTCCAGGCGTGCCTGGAGTTGTTCCGCAACCACTCGCTCAATCACCTTGCCCAAGAATGGAAGATTTGAGACTGGGCGATAGTTGGCCATATTGGCCGGATCTAAAGATGGTTTTTTAAGAAGCGGTTTAATAACCGCCTCTTTCAGCGGGTCTGGGAAGGCTCCCTCATGGAGAGAAGCATTTACCAACCCACGAAGCCCATCGCCCAGCCCTTCCTGGCTAGCTTTTATAAGCCAGGATGGGCAAGGATCAAGGAGACAGGTGGTTGGTTTCATTCGTCTAAGCAGCCTGTCCACATCCTCGGAGGTGACAGATTGAAATTGATCCCACAAAACTTGACTAGACAGGACTCTAGCACTCCCCCGCCCCGGCCCTGCTCCCACGGTGGAGTCTACCTCTTCCCGAATCTGAGCGACTTTATCTGCAAAAAACTTTGCAAAATCATTGCAGGAGATCATGTGGCCCGTACTGGGCCCGGATGGAGCAGGTGGTTCCGCTAAATTGCGAACCACCTGGAAGAGTCTCCTGCTGCTGTTTTCTGCAGATGCGATGGAGACGGTGAAGAAGGTCCTCTTCGCCGTCGCCATTGCCACTTGGTAGGCTCGAAGTTGAGCTCTAGCCCGTGTCCGGTCTGATTCAAAATGAGTTTTCCGCCACCGGCGCTCTAGCCGTCTCAACGACTGTTTCATTGCCCTCAGCGCCGGGGAAAACCACGGGGCTGTCCGGGCTCCATGCAATCTGAGAGGGCGCTTCGGAGCCAGACAGTCAATAGCGCTGGTTAACTCCGCATTCCAGCGGGCCACCAGGGAATCAGCTGAAAGGCCATCGACATGGGATAAAACATCCCCTACCACTCTTTGGAAGCCAATTGGATCCATTAAGTAGCGGGGGTGGACCATCCGAATCGGTCCCACCTCCCTGCAGAGGGGAAGGGTTGCGGAGAAGTCCAGTTGCACCAGAAAGTGATCTGACCATGGCACTTCTTTTGTTTCGCTTTTACTTAATGTCAGATCACCAACATCCATAGAGGTAAACACCAAGTCCAAGGCATGTCCGCGGCTATGAGTTGGGCCAGACTTATTCAGGGACAGCCCCATGGTGGCCATGCTTTCCACGAAGTCCCGAGCGGCTCCTTGTAAGGTCGTGTCGGCATGGATGTTATAATCCCCTAAGACAACCAAGCTAGGTGTCTCCAGGAGCACATCCGACACGACCTGAAGCAGCTCGGGCAGGGAATCCTTGGTGCAGCGGGGAGGTCGGTACACCAAAAGGAATCCTGTACTGCCTCTATTGCCCAACTTCCAGAACATGCACTCAGAGAACTGGGTCTTCCCAATAGGACGCCTGGTGCAAACTAATGACTTCCTAAAAATCACTGCAACCCCCCCTCCCTGCCCAGATGGCCTGGGTTGCTGTGCATAAGAGAAACCTGGTGGGCAAGCAGCGCCAAGAACGGGCCCATCGGCTTCCTCCAACCAGGTCTCTGTCACACATGCCAGGTCAAATCCTCCATCCACAATCAGGTCGTGAATGGCGGTGGTCTTATTCATCATCGACCTGGCATTGCACAGCAGCACCTTCAGGTCATGTGGGTATCCCTTGCCTATTCCAATATCCGTCCGGTCAGGACCAGACCTGGAGGCAGGGATAGTCCTCAGACAACGACTAAGTCTGCCTCCTCGGTATTGAATATAATTTATGTCAACCCAGCAATTTTTAAAAAAATAAAAAAGTTTCCTAATGATTCAATTGCAGTTAATGAAACCTCATAGGCTTCTGAAGCTGCTTGAGATGCTTAACAACAACTTTCTGCACCTGAATTGTTGATGATATAAGGGTTGGGAAAGGAAAAAAAGAGGGCAGCTTCACAAAGAAAGAAGTGCTTCCCTATTGGTGCCTGAATGGAGCACCAATCAATGCTTAGGAAGAAAGGGCAGATCTCCCCACAACTGATTATTCCATAACTCCTGTTAATATAAGGTATAGAAGTATATGTATATCAAATATTCGTTTAAAAATACTTCTCTGTCTCTTGCAATTCAATATACCTGCCTTGGACTTTTATTGAATGCCCCCCCCCCCCAATTTCCTTTTCACCCGTCCTGAAATCTTTGATGCCTTCATGAAGCTATGCCCATGGCAGCCTCAACCTGGAGCACTTTTACTTGTGAGTAAGTCCCAGTGAATGCAGTGAGACTTCCTTCTCGAGTAAGGAAAGAAAGGCTTGGGCTTCACATCCCACTGTGTTCATTAAATCTCCCCACTGCAGCACCTGCTCACACATGATTTCCTGTGACAGCCGCACGGTTGAGAAAGCGATTTCTAAATAAAAATAAAACCAATTTGCTCCTTTCCCCACTTACTTTAGCAGTTCGCATAGCAGCCAGATTCCTCAAAGCTTTCCACTGCAGTTAGTTAAACTGCTAAAAAAGCAACACACCATCAAAAATGTATATTAATGCAATGCTGAGTGTTAATACTCCCTAAGCAAGCTCTTCATAGCAATTTCACTAGCACTGTTTTTTTTTTACTATAACCTTTTTTTACTCACTTTTTTTTAAGGTCCCAAGGCCTTTAGTGGTCTATAATGCTGTCAGTGCTGAATGCTGCTTTTTTCTCTGCTCCTAACCAAACCTTTGTTTTGCTCCCAAAGGTTTCCCCACCTGCTGCACTTTGTTGTTGAAATAGCATTAGAACTTTCTCAAATTTTGAATGAATACTAAGTAGATAACGGAGAGGAATGAAAAAGAAGCTTAACCCCAAAGCAGGGACTTCGACAGCGTAGCAGCCTTAAAATCCATTTCAAAGGCCACAGCTGAGAATCTTAGTGATGTTAAATATGTCCCCGCTCGAATCAGTCATGTGGGATGCTTGTGGTGCTAGTGGTTAGACTGGGTTTTGACACAGAATTGGGTCTGCCATTGTGGGCTAAATGCTGCCATCTCCATTCTATGGATCAGCATAGGGTAGACAGACCTAGCGCAATTGCACACTATTCTGAGAGCGATAGCAATGCGGATTTGGGCAGAAGTTATGACAAATGTGGTGGATGGAAGAAGTTGCTCAGATTGAGGTGGAGAGAAATGCAAGGCTCGTGTGACTGTGTTTAGCCTCTTCGTGCAATCAGTGGACTTGGAGGGATAGAGCCCTGCACCTTTATGAGTTGAACCACAGGGAGAATTATAGCAGGCTCAACTTCCCATCTGCCACTGACTACGCTATGGTGGTTGTAAAAGCTGAAGCCAGCATGCCCCTTCCACACAAGTCTTTATTAAGTGTACAATTCTTGTCAACATGGTGAGGTATTTGGAAAATTCCACCAGGTTCAGACCAGTCAGGGGTGAGTTCCTCCAGTCTCAATTCAAACGCACTATGTGGGCTCCTCCGCAGGTTTGCTGGACTACAACTCCCATCGTCCCCGACTATAGGCTGTGCTCTCTGGGACTGATGGGAGTTGGAGTCTAAGAACATCTGGAGAGTCGCAGGTTCGCCATCCCTGTGTGAGATGTTTCAGGCATAGGTTCACAAGGGAAAGTCAACATGCACATTCATAGCTCAGCTGTCTGCATGAAAACAGGAATGAGCCCCAGTTACTCCCTCCACCCAAATGCATCAGGTTATTTAAATGTATACAAAAAAAAATCTGTGGGTTGAAACCTGACCACTCTAGCTGTGGGTGGTAGAATTAAATAATAGAATTTAAATAAATTAAAGTCAAATATTTATTTATTTATTTGAAGAATTGGCTACTTATATTTGTCAAGAATGTAATACATTTGAGAATGGGTTTGCCTTCAGGCTATTATTATATGTTATTATTGTATTTTAATTTCAAAAAGGGGGAAGGGAATAGGAGTGTAATTTGAATATACACCATGTATATCTTTAGATTTTGCATACAGTATGTCCATATTTTTAAATGCCTCTCTCTCTCTCTCTCTCTCTCTCTCTCTCTCTCTCTCTCTCTCTCTCTCTCTCAAAGCAGCCTTATAAGGCTCGATTTTGTCCAGTGCTCATATAGATGACTCTTGCAAAAAATATTCCTGAGCATAATATTACCATTAGGAAGGATTAAGTGTGCTTCTTTGATATAAGAGTGAAGATAATTATTTTTATTTCCTTCCACATCTCAATGCTAGCAGATGAGGACAAGATGCTTAGATAATTCACCTTTTAAAATGTAGGAACCAGCACTTTGTGTTTAATCTTTATAATTTAGTGGTAGTTGCTTTTATTTAGTATACTGTGTGGTGTATTTTGTCAAATTCTTCACTGTGCTTGTGCTCTTCTTTTTATATAACGTGGTTTTCTTTGGTGGGAGAACTCAAAATAAATGAAGGAAAACAAAACTACTTTTTGTTTTCAAATTTTGCAACAAGTTGTTCAAAAAGTACAGATAACAAAGCAAAATGTTGCCTTGAGGTATAGATGTTGAATACCCAAACTTTTAGCAATATGCCCCTCATAAATGTGAGATTTAGTTAAAACTGAAGAATCGGGTCACCTCACATTTTTCCCTTTCAGCTACCAATTCGGATTTGAGATTGAGAAGCTTGAAAATCCAGGAGCTCATACCGTATAGGAGTGGTTCAATTTCGGAGCTTTGTAACTTTCACAAAGATGCTGCAATTGTCCTTTTCTCTCTCATGATACTCAGGCTATTCTACTTAAAAGGGTTTTGTAAATGGAAATTTGGGGCCTTTGTCACATCAAACTACAAGGCTTCAATGGGAAGTAGATGGAAAACTTAAGCTGTTCAAACTTGCGGTTCCCTATATACCTGGATGAAGAAAATGCATTTAATCAGAAGGATTTACCTTCCAGAACCTAGCAGCTGCTAAATTTGCCTGCAGGAGACGCATTAAAAACAAAAGATAGTAAAGTCCATGATTCTATTTTATAAATTAAAAAGTAGGAAATAATCCGTTATGAAAGGTTAGTTTTCAGCAAATAAAAAGGAATAATCAATAAGCATGTAGGGGCACTAGGAGCGGGAATCTATGTTTGCTTTCCCACTGCAGTCCAGTATCATCTGTCTGTTCCTGAAATCTGGGACTAGCACACTCATGTAGTAGAAATGAGGTGGTAAACTAAGTAGTAGTAGATTAGACTACACCACTAAAGAGTGCTGGTAGGGGATTTGGGGTGGGGAAAGTTTGTCCGGTTTGCCTGCTCCCTCTCCCACCCCACCCCAATAGTGGGAATTATTTTGGAGGAAACTGGAAAGTTGAACCAGTTTGCCTAGTTCAGGGGATCTTGTCAGAGCAGAGGTAGCAATGGCTTCATTTCCTCTTTTAAACCCACTGGGATCTGCCATCTCAGGTGGCATCCATTTTTGGACCCTCCAAGTTTCCCTATTTTCCAGGGACAGTCCCGGATTTACAGAAGCTGTTCTGGTTTCTGAATTGGAATGTCCTGCTTTTCCTTAGGATGTTGGAGGGTATGGTAGGACACCTCTATTTACACTGGAGAAATGTTGGAGGGTATGGAATTATGCGACCCCCCAAGCTGTCTGAAGGCAGCCCTGTATAGGGAAGTTTTTACATGATTAATGCTTTATTATGCTTATATATACGTTGGAAGCCACTCAGAGTGGCATGAGCAACCCAGTCAGATGAGCAGGGTATAAATAGTAAAATTATTATTAATATTATTATTATGGAATAGGACTTCCCTATTTTCATTGGAGAAATGTTGGCGGGTATGCATTTTACAACTCCACTGCCTTCTATTTTGTTTCTGGGTACAATTCAAAGTGTTGGTTATGACCTTTAAATGCTTAAGTGCTTGGGGTACATATTTGGAAGCAACCCACGGATATTGTCCATTCTGACCTGCCTCCCCCAAACCCCTATAACAGTAGGGTCATCTGGTCCTCTCCCTATTTTAGTTTCCCACCACTTACTGAAGAAAAAAATGGTTTGACAGGATCATGGCCTACAGGGCTGCTATATTAATGTAACCGAAATCTGTTAGAGATTTATCTCTGCTGTATGTATCTCCATTATGATGTATTGTTTTGTTGATACTATTAAATTAAGTTGTAGTGTTCATGTTGTAAGCCATCCTCTATATTGTAACAGAAGGGTGTAGTATATGTTCCTTTGTCTTCCACCCATTTACCATCTCATTCTGCTTTGTGTGTAGAACAAGTCCTAGTTTTGCAGAAGCCCTAAACCTAGTTCCGATCCAGGTGTTTTTTTTTTTTTTTAAAAAAATATGGCCCAGTCCTGTAAGCAGACATGATGATAATGATTTCAGAAATTATCATGGCTTTAGCAACTTGTCTAGAAGTTTTGCATTATTGTAGTTAATTTCTGAACCACACTTTTAATCCAGTACCCTTAAAAAACAACAACTCTGCATCCCATGGTCCAGATAGAATCTCGGCAGCCACTACTCAAGGACAGACCACTATAAAAGAAACATATTCAATTAAAACAAATGTTCAATGCAATAGTTGATAAGATTTTAATTACTTTTTAATTACTCATTTACATAAAAGAACCTTTTAAAAAAAATAGTGAAGACTTGTCAAAGGAAATAAAAAAGTGGAACGTCCCTTTTTTCTTTTAATTAAAAAAATTATGTGGTCCCACGCAGATCATTCATTGTCATCCTCCACTACAAATTAAAAACAAGCAGAAGGCCAGCAGGGTTAACTTTCAGCTTGACAAGCAGAATGTTAAGGAAGCAGCAGTAATAAATCCACTTTTCCTCCTTGTCGGACTGCAGCCACTGACTGCTTAACCTGCGATGCAGCAATCTCTTGTTTTTCAAGAGGTACAGGCTGCTCCTTTGAAGGAAAAAATGCAACAGCTTAGGTGTGCCTGACACTGCATAGGAACAGGCACACCCAAGCCTTGTTCAATCTCCACAGGCCACACCTCTCACCAGCTCTGCTCTGTGTCCCCATCAACTGCATTTGCTTCATTGGAATGAGTTATTGAACTGTGTTAATGTCTCTTGGACTCCTCAATGATGGATTGAGAGAAGTGTGTGTGTGTGTATGTATGTATGTATGTATGTATGTATGTATGTATGTATGTATGTAGCATTGCACCCACATTCGCAGCCCCTGGTTTGGAGAAGTATGAAGGGAGAGGCAAAATCAGATTACGTATCATTTGGCAACTGATGTTGGCTTCCATGCATTGGTTGCAAAGTCTGCTCATGGCCTATGCACATATCACCCAAAGGTGCCCAGATTTTGGTACCACAAGCTTTCAAGGCACGTTCAAGCATTTGCTGTAGCACACAAATGATCAAACTGTATATGCTCTCTGCTCTGTCCTCACCACTGGTGGTAGTTCCAAAACGGGTTGCATCTTTGCCAACTGTAGCTGGGGCTTTCGTGTCAAAAGAGCC
The DNA here is from genome assembly GCF_963506605.1 of Zootoca vivipara. Taxonomy (NCBI): domain Eukaryota; kingdom Metazoa; phylum Chordata; class Lepidosauria; order Squamata; family Lacertidae; genus Zootoca; species Zootoca vivipara. The sequence goes on along the minus strand of NC_083277.1, from coordinate 32,431,750 downwards.
TCCACACCCCCAGCCACCAGCAGTGGAAGGACACCTTTGCCAAATCCCACCTCAGCAGTGTAAATCGAGGGTTGGGATTGCTGCTTTGCTTCTCAAGAAACATTAGAACATAGCTGCCAAGTACCCCGTTTTCCCCAGGAAACACCCGTATTTTCTTACCGTTTCCCACAGGTGTCCCGAATGGCAAAATACTCTGTATTCCCCATGGATTACGGAGCTCCTACCGGCGGCCATGTTTTTCTGGTGCTGCGCAGGCACTGGAAGTCACTTCTATGCACTTCCGGACATGCGTAGAAGTGACTTCTGGCGCCGCTCTGCCCATTTCCAAAATGTCTGCAGCGCCAGATGTCGCTTCTACGCACTTCCGGACATGCGTAGAAGCGACTTCTGGTGCTGCGAACATTTTGGAAATGGGCAGAGCGGCGCCAGAAGTTGCTTCTACGCACTTCCGGACATGCATAGAAGCGACTTCCGATGCCGCTCTGCCCATTTCCAAAATGTCCGCAGTGCCATAAGTCGCTTCTACGATGTCTGGAAGTGCTTAGAAGCGACTTCTGGCGCTGCGGACATTTTGGAAATGGGTACAGCGGCATCGGAAGTCGCTTCTACACATGTCCGGAAGTGCGTAGAAGCGACTTCCTGTGCCGCGGCGCTTCTGTTCCCAGATTTTTCAATCCGGAACTTGGCACCTATGCATAAGAATCACACTAAATTGCTACAAACCTGCACATGGCCGGCGGCATGAATTCCACTGAATTTTGTAGAAAAAAATGAAAGCAAATTTACTACTTTTATGATTAAAGCATGTGTGCATCTTGAAACTGCTTGCATTGTCCAAAATTCACACTGTTATTATAACTAATTTACATAGCAAATTGAATAGATTAGACTAATCATTGAACAATGCCATTTCTAGTTATCCAGTGCTTTCAAAATGAAATTACATTTTATCTTCAGTAAGAATACACACATTTATGTCATTTAATGACTAGATCAAGTTGAAAAAGACCTGACTGCATATCCATCAGGGATCATATGCATAGTTAATTAAGCTTGAAATAATAAATTCCCAATTTCCACAGGATAAGGTAAACAGCCAATTAAAGCCGGATGTAGTCATTACCTTCCCTGCTCATTATTCAAAAGCATAAAGTATCTGCACATTTCTTAAATGATTTACTTGTATTAAAATAAAGTAAAATGCTTAAAACATTAATAGGGTGCTTTACAACACAGTAGTCAATAAGCCACTATATCAGGTCCATGTAAATATTTTATGGTTTTATTAAGCAGATAGGTATGCAGCTTTATGCATTCCAGAAAACCCACCACTGAAGTCTGCTGGGCAGCTGGCCAAGTTTTCCCACATAAGGGCACAAATTCCATGAATTTATTTCCTTATTTTCTCCTAAACAGGAGCCAGATCCTGTGCAGTGCTTGGTGTCTAATGCTAATTGCTCAACACGTTGTCTAACGTGTGACTTGTTTTTTTCCTCCAGTTTTACTTATTGGCATTTAGACTATAGTAAGGCATAAATATATATCAGATTTGAAGGAAATTAACATCCTTGTCGCAAAAGGAATGGATCAAGGAGTAACTTTGTTCATAACAAAGGTTCTGTGCGCTTAGCAACAAAAATTCTGTGGTTGTAGCATTTCCTGGTAGCTGTGGGAAAGATAGATAGCTTATTAACAGCTGTTAAAAGAATAGAACCTGTTGTCAGGAATCAAAGCAACTCTGTTCTCCAATAGTATGTAACATATAAGAAGACCACATGCTAATCTGGTATAACTTTGTGTATCAATGCAATCTTACCATTCACCAGAACACTTGGAATTGGAACCACCAGGGTTTTTTTTAGTTGCTGGAGAGATAGCTTAGAGTTTAGTAGTAATAAATCATCATTGCTCAAATTAAGATTAAAAAGAAATAAAAGTACACAAAGAAAAAGAGAAAAGAAAAAGTAAGAAATAAAGAAAAGATAAAAAGAGAAAGTTCAATGCAAGAGAAATCACACCATAGTGAAACACTTCCACCGCTTTCCACACAGTATTTCACATTTTGTTTTTATCTCTCTGTCTTTTAGTTGTATAATATATTTCATATATAAAAAACAATCTATATACATAGTCTTCTTTACTTTCCATCTCCTTCAAGGTCAGTCTAAACATAGCCATATTCTATTCTCCATATCTGTCTTTTTTAAATAATCATTTAGGCATTCCCATTGTTTTTTAATCCTGTCTTTCAGTTTTTGTCGTATTATATCTGTAAGTTTCGCCAGCTCCAGGTATTCACATACTTTATTTATCCATTCCCCTTTTGTTGGTGTAGAGGTTCCTTTCCAGATTTTGGCAATTATCACTCTAGCAGCCGTTGAAGCATATAAAAAGATATTAACTCTATCATGTGGAATATCTCTGCCTAAGATAGCTAGGAGGTAGGACTCTGCTTTTTTGGTGAAGGATATTTTTATTAGTTTTTGGGTTTCTGTGTGTACCATTTCCCACAACTTTTGAATTTATGGGCAGGTCCACCACATATGAAACATTGTGCCGATCGTATTCTGGCACCTCCAGCATTTATTACTCAAATTTTTGTTCATTTTCGCTAATCTGTCTGGGGCCAAATACCAACGGTAGTGGAGCTTCATAAAAATCTCCCTTAAACTGTAACAAGCTGTAAAATTTATATTCTTCTCCCATAATTTCATCCAGTCACCTAAATCTATTTCATATCCCAGATCTTGTTCCCATTTGCACATAAATTTATTTTTACTCTCTTGTTCTGTTTCTGATTCACCTAAAAGCCTATACATTTTTGAAAGCATCTTTTCATCACTGTTAAGAATTTCCTTTTCAAATCTTGTTTCCCTCTTGCCAAACCCCCTTATTTTTTTATCTTTCTCAAAGTTTGCCTTTATTTGAAAGTATTCCAGCCATGATATCCCCCTTTTTCTTAATACTTCCTATTTCTTCACGTAATATTTCCATTTCCATTTACCGTTATCTATAGGTTAGCCAGGTCTCTTTCTTATAACAATATAGGGTCGCATTAGCATCCAGCGGCGACAGCCACCAAGGTGTTTCGTCTATTATCTTTCCTCTTGTTCTTTCCCAGACCTCTATTAAGGCCCTCCTAACCATATGATTTTTAAAATCTTTATGTATCTTACTTTTCTCATACATCAAATATCCATGCCATCCATAAATTTTATTACATCCTTCTAATTCCAAAATCTCAGGTGTTTTTAGGATTAGCCACTCTTTCAACCAAGAAACTTTATAAAGGGTGGGGGGAGGAAAAAGAAATACAGAAATATCTAGAAAGAAAGAAATTGCCTGAAATTAATGAAACAGAATACCAGTATCTTAATGAGGAAATTCAAGAAGAAGAGATAAGGAACGTGATGAAGAACATGAAAGAGGGAAAATCACCTGGGCCTGACGGGATTTCAGTTAGGTATTATAAAAAACTAGAGGAAATCCTAGTACCAAAATTAAAAGTAATAATGAATGAGGTTTTAGAAAAAGGGGAAATACCTGAGTCCTGGCAAGAGGCATTAATAACCTTAATACCGAAAAAAGGATCAGACTTAAATTTGGTGAAAAATTACAGGCCAATATTAAACATAGATTATAAGATTTTTACAGGAATTCTGGCTAATAGATTGAAAAAAGTGTTAAACAGAGTGATAGGGAAAGATCAGGCGGGCTTCCTTCTGGGAAGACAAATAAAAGATAACATCAGAATAATTGCCAATTTAATGGAATATCTGGAACTAAACCCTAGTATGAAAACAGCAATGTTGATGGTCGATGCAGAAAAGGCGATTGACAGTGTATCATGGAGTTTTTTTTACAGGGAACGTGTGAAAGTTTGAAACTAGGATTATTTTTTTTGAATGGGATTAAGGCTATATATAGAAAACAGAAAGCAAAACTAACAATAAATAATGAAGTCACTGAAGAATTTAATATAGAAAGGAGGACCAGACAGGGGTGCCCTCTTTCGCCCCTTCTGTTTATTATGACACTAGAAACCCTATTAACATCGTTGAAGGAGGATTAAAAAATAAGAGGGATAAATATGGGGAAATATTGCTATAAAGTCAGGGTGTTTGCCGATGATTTGATCATAATGACAGAAACACCGGAAGAAGGTATATTAAAGGCTCTGGAGGATATGAGGAAATTTGGGGAGGTATCTGGATTTAAATTAAATAAGGATAAATCTAAAATGTTAACAAAAAATATGAGAGAAAAAGAAAAGGATGAATTGGCAAAAATCACAGAAATTAAAATAGAGGGTGAAGTGAACTATTTAGGGATATGGATTACAAATAAAAATACAAATCTCTTTAAAGACAATTATGTAAAGAAATGGAGAGAAATTAAAAACAGCTTTGAGAAATGGAAACATCTGAATCTCTCAATATGGGGGAAAGTATCCATGATAAAAATGATAGCTTTACCAAAAAAATTATTTTTATTCCAAAACATTCCTATAATAATTGGAGTCAAATATCTTAAAGAATGGCAGAAGGATTTGGCGGACTTTATTTGACAGGGCAAAAAAGCAAGAATTTTATAATTTTACCCTTTGAATCTGTTGATTTGGGTCCCGCTGGAACTGCAGAAAACAAGCTTGCTCCAACTTCAATGTGACATCTCTTCAGATATTTGAAGATGGCTATCATATACCCTCTCAGTCTTTTCTTCTCCAGGCTAAACCAGAGACCCAGAGTATTAACCCAAAGAAAGCTGTGCACAAAAGAGGATAGACATGTCAAACCTTTAGGAAACACTGTTCTTATCTTAGCTGGAATGAAGGAAGTCTGGGCTTTAAAGACTTTGTTAGCCCAAGACCAGAAAAATAGTAAACCTAATAGCATGTTAGAAAATAAAAAAGCAATGATTAACACCAGAGAACAGTCTTTATAAGGAATAACCCAAAGAAATTGGTTTGATATTGAAGGGGACAAAACTTGATGTATTGTTATTCTTTTTATTTTTAAAAAGAGATCCTCTTTATGTAGACCTCCTTGAGATTCTCCTAGGAAAGTATTAGAAAATAAAAACAAAATGCATATGATGGAGGTACAATTGACTGCAAAAGCATACTTATATAATATGCATTTCATCAGTATAAATACTAAGGTGGAGTAGGAGTACATAATATAAAATAAATAATGGTAAAATCTAACAACAGCATTCTTGAACAAATAATAGGAGCAGATTAAAAGCTGAACTATATATGTATATTTAAATTCTGCCTCCAGGTCAAGAGGTAATATGAATTGCTTGGGAACAAAAGTGGAAAAGGATTATTGCTTGTGGGCTTCCCAGAAGCTGCTGGCCCTTTGTTGGATCCACCAGGGCTCTCCTACTCAGTTTGCCCACTCAGCGGCGTAGCGAGCCACCGCAACACCCGGGGCGACAAATTGCCATGCACCCGTGTGTGTGTGTGCGGCGTCGCTACATAACGATGCATGCGTCGTTACGTGGCGGGGTATCACCACTCCCCCGCGCCTCCAAAGTCGCACGCCTCCAGTGCCAAGCTCCAGGTAGAAAGCCCACTCGGTGCAGTGGGGGGGGGTGTGCCACTTGGTAAAAAGTCTGGGAGGTAAAAAGTCCGGGAGGCTGGAGGCTCGGGTTGGGGGTCATGGGGAGTCATGGGGGTGGGGTGCCAAGTGGCACCCCCCCCCCAAGTGGAACCTGGGGCAGACCACCCCCATTGCCCCCCCATTGTGATGCCCCTGTGCCCGCTGACTAAATGTCAGGGCCAGGTATCAGGAATAAGTTACACAGAGTAAGTTAACTCTTTATTAGAAGAAACTAGGTTGGCTCAGGAGCGCTGGGCTTCATGAGCACAGCAACTCTTCTCTGTAGGTCTTTATTAGGCAGATGTGGAGTCTGAAGGTCCCTGCCATCCCACAGCTACCTAAATCTTCTCCTTGCCCGGGTCCTTCCCAAGCAATCTGAGACTATGTCGGGGGGGGGGCTGGCTCTGCTCCTCCCTCTTCATGCCTCTTCTGGTCCTGGGAGACTGGGTTGGGGGAATTTGTCACAGCAGGAGGGGAAGTCACCCATGACTCTTCACTAGCCTGACCCATCTTTGTCTTTTGGCCTCCCTCCTCCCCTGCTTCAACATCTTCCTCTGATTCTGCACCTCTCTCTGCCACAGACTCTCCCTGCTCAGTAAACCCTGTTACTTCTTCAACTTCCTACACCTCCTTCTCCCAGTCCTCTCTCTCTTCTCCCTCTGACCACTCATGGTCATCCCACTACCAATCCCTGGTATCTGAGCCATTGTCCCTTGGGGGTTCCCCAGCTGGTGCCTCCCACCCTTCCTCTGTGTGCAGCTAGTCCATGATTCTGAATATCTGTGAGTAGCAGGGAGGGACTCTCCCGCTCTGTGCTGTAGAAAGACCTGCAGCTGTGGCTCTTTGCCTTCCATTGAAGGCATTGGGCCATGATACACTACAAACACAGGGGTTCTTGCTACTTTGAGCTTTGATTGATGGCTCTTATGAACCCCAATAATTAAGATGCCCTAGATATTCATTCCAAAGTTGCTTTGAATACCTAGGTCACAGGCATTCTGTAGACTAAAACTAAAGAACATTTTCACTGTGTTCTTTGTTCATTTATTAACTGCTGCTGAGGGTTGTATCCAGCTAAGTTGCACTCAAAGCAAACCTATTGAAATCAATGCCCTTCAGTTAGTCAGATTCATTAATTTCAATTGGTCTACTCTGAGTATGATTACCATTAGATCCAACCCTGTATTTTTGTTGTTTTCTCCTTGACATAACTAGAAAAAAGAAATGCTATCTGGGGCACAGCCATCTTGTTGGATGAAGTCAATTTTAATTCTCCTATTGAGCACACCAAATCCCTGATAAATGTCAACCCAAATGGGAGATCTGGATATTCAGAAACAACAGGGTTGCATTTAATTTCTGGATCTAGCTGAGCTAAATAAAAAATGGGGGAATGGTCCCTCCCCCACCAAAGAAACCCTGCTCTCCAGAAAGTTGTTTTTCAAACAGAATAACAGTTGGCAGGTGGGAAGTGGTGATTAGAGAGGCTGCAAAATAAACGAGTGCTCCCCCCACCCCTCTTTATTATAGGAAGGTAGCGAATGATGCAACTTGGCAAGATTCTATTTGGGTCATCAACCTTTAGAGCCAAATTCATTCCTGAAATCAACACAGCAAGATGGGTGAAATTAGACAAGTAATGCTGGTTTGCACTGTTTTCAAGTTAACTGCTCTGCTTTCAAGGGGGAAATCTATTACTTAGACATTTATTTAGGCCTTAGGTCTTACATATCTTAGGGAAAGCTATTTTGTGATTTTCTTTTCTGGATGAGCTTTAGATTTTTGATGGGCCCTAATAAGAATAATAAAATTAATAATAGTAAAGTTGGCTAGAGACTTACACTTTCAAAGTGGATAAGGAAACGGGCTGTGCTTATATTTAGATCAAAGGGCAGCCGATTGTGTGTGTGTGTGTGTGTGTGTGTGTGTGTGTGTGTGTGTTTAAGTACAGGTATTCTTAAATTAGCACAACCAAGTTTTTAATAACAAAAAGGAAGACACCTTATTTAATAGAATAAATCTGTGGAATATATTTGCTGGTAATTCAAACTCCCCCCCCCTTCTTTTGGTAGCATGGATCCAGTGAGTACATGTAGGATAAGCCATTCAGGATTGTTCACAAGCAAAACAACAAGTGCTCTTTTTAGAAGTAGTCTCTTTCTCTTCTCTTTGGTGATCACTCATAGCCCAGTAAGATTGTCTTCCATAAACATGGTTTTAACAATGACGTATGTGGCTGTGGGAGTCAATTCTGGACCCACACGTCCTTCCACAGTGGAGACATTGGTTTCTGGGTGGGAGTTGATCACGGCGTGGATTTGCCAAGCATGCCTTCCTCTTAGCACCTTTCTCCCTTGCGTCCTGAGTTTGAGCATCTTCAAAGCCCATGACATCTTTCGTAAAGGCTGTTCTCCAGTTGGAGTGCTCACAGTATACTATAGTGGTCAAAAAAACAGACAGATAGAAGATGGATAGAAGAGGGAAACGGAGTGCTTATCCACATTTACCTTTCCGCTGCTCTTTCCAGGCAAGTCTGTGTTTTAAATCTCTGTGTCTAAATGCCCCCTTTTTTTGTCCCGGAGCTTTCCCCTTGAAAACCTGTTCTTTAAAGCTCAATTGGAGCAAATGTCAATTTGCAGAAAAACTGAATTGATGTTTGCTCTGATTCAGCTTTGAAGAGTGGGTTTTCACAGGGAAAGTTCGGGGCAACCCCCCCAACCCCCCCCCCAAACTATGCTCAGACATGAATTGTCAAAGCATGGGCATTTGCCTGGAAAGAGTGGGGCAGAATGTAAGTGTGGATAAGCCCAGGGTTGAACAACATGGATCATATCAGATAAAATCAGAATCTGTGGTCAGATCCCACATGACCATGCGTATTTATTAATTAACATAGTGTAAGGGTGACTCCCTACAGGGAGCCAGCCCCCATCATCCTGACGTCCACCTCGCCAAGCACCGGGAGCAGCAGTGGGTCTGAAGCAGCCAGAGGGGAGGGGAAAGACTCGGAGGGAGAGAGGAGGCAGCATGAGGAACAATGGGAAAGTTCGGGGGCGGAGAGATGCAGGCAAGAGCTCAGGGATGCTGGAGAGCCTTGCCACTGCCAGCTCAGGGAGGAGACTGAGAGGGCATCCCTCCTTCTGGCGCAAGAGTTAAGGAGAGCACCGCGACACAGGTCAAGGGGGAGGCGTTTTGGGGTGCCCCGACTACTTTGCTGGCGTAAGAGCAGACGTACGCCATTGCCGGATTCTGATTCGGAATGAGAGGTCATGTTTTAAGCTGTCTCTGCACTGTAAATATCTTGCTCAATAAAAGTATTTAAAGACAAATTGGACTGAAGCGGAGTTACTCTATAGTAGCCACGACGACCCTCTGACACATAGTTATACTCCATATTTTTTCCGACTCCTCCCCCAAAGTACCCCTAATAAATTAAAAGAAAAAAAGCCAAAAGAAAATCAAAGCAACAAAGCCCCGGCAACATTACAAAGTGGCAGACATGATCTATAACCACAACTCCCAAAACTCTTTGGGAAACGTCATGCTTTAAACAGGCAAGGAAATGAAAGCAACGATGGAGACAGCAGACTTCCCTTGTGAGGGCATTGCACAAATAAGGAAAGAAGGGCCATGGCTCAGTGGTCCATAGCTCTGCCTTCCATGCAGAAGGTCCAATCCTAGAGATCTCCAGGTGAGGCTGGAAGACACCTCAACTTGCAGTCCTAGAGAGCCTCTATCAGTTCCTAAAGGCAATGCTGAGCTAGATGGATAAGTGGCCTGTCTCAGTACAAGGCAGCTTCTCATTTTTCTAGAGGCCCTCTGACTGAAAATTTGCAGTCTTCTATTCCCACTTCCCAAACTTCAGACAGCAAGGAGGCATGAAACAGGACCTCAGATGTTGACTTGAATATATGGGAGGTTACCTGCACAAGGAGACAATACTTAAGATAATTTGTTCTAGGATGTTTAGAATTTTTAAGCCAAGAACTGGAATTGTTTTATAAACCTAGGGATGCACTGAATAAAGATTTTTTTTGATTTACTGCCAAGCAAAATGTGGTGGCAAGTTCTGGCAACTGGCTGCCTAACAGCTCCAAACTCCCTACAACTGGGAATCTAATATTAAGTTTAAATGATGGATCTAGTCCATTATCCTAGTCATCGTGGCAGAATGCCCTAAGTTAATGGCAAGCTAGTCCATCACAGCTTTGTAGCAGATCAACAGAACACACAGCACAGTATTCTGCAGAGGAAAAACTGGGGATTGTTTTTGTTGTGTTAATATACAGAACCTGAGTTGTGATATTCCACAGTTTGTTTGGTCTCATAAAAGTCAAGCATCTTATTTCCAAGCATTCTAGTAAACGGAGAGATAGCACTGGTGACAAGCAGCATAAAGGACTTCCAACACAGAGAAAGAAAACAAAACAGATGAGAAGGAAAAGCAGAAACTCAGAGACAATGATTCACAAAGCCCAGTACTTTTTCACATTACTGAATTCAGCAGCTTTCGCAAAGAGGTCACACTTCTGAGAAAATAACAACAAAAGCACACTTTCCTATCTCTCCCACCCCTACTGGAAACCAAGCTTACACCACAAACTGATTACAAAAGGGAATGTGGTCTCAGTCTGCTAGCCCGCAACAAATAACTGCTCTCTTCTGCTGAAATCTTTCCATTGCTGCTCACAAAGCTTGGCCATTTGTCTCTTTAGTCTGTCCACGTACAGCCACCATTTTACATACTGAACCATAACACCATTAAAAGTCTGGCTAGAATCATTTTGAGCCTAGAAACCTAGGACATTTAGCCAGAAATTTGGTATATCCTTACAACACCCCCTGAAAACTTTACAAAGACGGTTTTTAAAAACCAAATATGAAATATTTTTACTCATGTTTTCCAGTTATCCATTTCTCATCTTTAACACATTCCTGAATTTTTTGTGCATTAATCCCATTGTATCATAGGACCTAGATATGAATACAGAACTGGCTTCAAAGGTTTGAAACTTGGTTTGTTGTGTTGAAAGAAGATGATTTCCCACACCACCACAAAATGTGCAACGCTGCTGTATTTTACAGATACTGAAGTACACCACATTTTCAAACAAACTTTGTCTAACAAAGAATAATTGCTTATGAAAAGTTACAGGTTATGTAGCTGTGTTGGTCTGCCGTGGTCTCTAAGGTGCTACTGGAAGGAATTTTTTTTATTTTGCTTATGAAAAAGCAAATATAGCCTCACCCAGTATTTTAAGGCTACAATCCTATAGACATTTACCTGGGAGAAAGTTCCCACTGAACTCAATCAGTATTACTTCTGAGTAAGCACGCACAACATTGTTCTGCAAACCACAAAAAAACCCTGACTTTGAATAGCACACACATGTACACACACACACACACACACACACACACACACACACACGGCAAGCACATGAGCAGGAAAGAGAAGGTACTGATGATTACTGGAGTACCTCATTATGCTGCCTTACACAATTGTGGATTTATGGGCTTAGATGAGAGCAGAGATTTTATCAGCCAAATATAGGAGGTGAATTCTTGGATGATTCTCATACCAGATACCACCATTCAAGTCAAGGAAATATGAGAAAGGCAGTACTTTGGGAGACATAATCTGAGAATCATCTGCACTAGCCAAATCTGCTTTGCCATCCCCAGGGAACAAGGATTGTAGCCCCTGAACCTTCTCCAACTGTCTGAGCTCAGCAGTGTGTTGATAGCTATCCTGCTACTGATAGATATCATTTCTTAAAGAAAAACAGTTTCCCAGCTGCATCCACTGGCAAGCCTAAGGCTCATCATTCTATAACTCATATTTATAGCTTGGAAAATATATAGAAACATGGCATTTGGATAGAACGGCTTTTTACATTTCTCAGATGTTGAAAACAAATTTTCATCAAAGTTGTAATAGAAACTGAGGAACTGGCATTTTGCCTCTCCTTATCTATATATTAACACATGCACTCAACAGCAGGTTTTAAATATTTTCTGTTTATAGAGAGAGTTCCTAAGATTTTTTTTTTACTTTAAAAGAAGTAAATATTCACCCATACATCCAAGGCTTTGTGCAGTTTCAAACCGAGAAAAAGTAAGTTTTAAAATGGGTAATTCAGGCTAATAATGAATTTCAACTCCTTTGCTTGCAACCTTTTACTTACACTGAGTAATTACCCTGTGTTTCATTTGCAGGGAATTTAGTTTGCTTGAACAACTGTATGTAATCATGAACGCAAAAAACAAAAAAACAAAACCACTCTTCCACAAAATAGAATACTGTAGAAATCCAGAATACTTTGAAAGTGCACCAAAGCAAAACTTGCGGTTCTGCCATATGGAAGAGAAATATATTAATGCTAGATATTAGTGTGGGGGATTTGATGCTGCTGCATGGATGGAGAATGGGAAGGACCACTCTTCAGTGACAGAGTATCTGCTTTGCATGCAGATTGTGCAAGGTTTAATGCTCAGCATCTCTAGGCAGAGCTAGGAATGTCCCCATCTGAAAACCAAGAGAGCCGCTGCTGGTCATTGTAGACAATGCTGAGCTAAATAGAGCAATGCTGTGAATCAGTATAGGGCAGCCTGCTGTGTTAGTTCTATACCAGGGGTTGGGGAACGTCTGGTACTCCAGATGGTGCTGGAGTTCAGAACCCTTCAGCCCAGCCAGCACGACCAGTGGCAAAGGATATAGATGGGAGCTGTAGACCAACAACATCTGGAGGGCCACAGCTTACCTATCCCTGGTATAGAATGTGGCGATATAATTGGTTCCAGTCAATGCACAATACTACACCATCTCCACAAAATTTATTAGGTTCAGGAAACCTCAGAGCTGTTTAAATGCCTTAATGGATCTAAGCAACCATTCACTGATTCACAAGTGGCATAAACAAGAGAACCCCTGTCAACATTGTCTCACTGCATGGTTTAGGTGTGATTCTGTACACACATACCTGGGAGTAGGTTCAATTGAAACCAGTGGGCCTTAATTCTGAGTAGTCATGTACGGGGTTGTGTCATCAGAACAGTGGTCTTCAAGGCAAGCAAGTTTAGAAATTGCTGTATTTAACTTTCTAAACTATTTCTGAAGGAATATATATATATGTACCAGGCACCCAGGAAGCTTTAGCCATGCAGCTCCATCCTAAAGCAGCCTTAGAGGTATGATAAGGTTGGCAGAAACCTAAATTAAATTTGGGATCCAATTTCAAACAGAATCTCAACCTCCAGAGTAAACAATAGATGGAGCTTGCCCATTAAATCATCATATTTTAATTAAATTCTTTGCAGCTTGTGAGTTCTTAAACAGAGCTGGATGATAAATGCATTGTAATTTTAATAGGGTTATATTTTGTGCAAAATGCACACAGAGCAGTGACAAAAGATATATACTGCACCTCCACAAAATACAGCATGGTATTGTGCTGATAACTACGCAGTTGGTTATATGACATGGCAGCTTCTTGGAGGATATAAAGGCTCGAGTAAAAAGAGTATTCTGAGTCCCAGTTCCTTAGGTTTATTCTTCAAGCAGCTCAGCTGAATTTTGCTGAGGCTAGAGAATGTCGCTGGGCTTAATGTCTGACATGCACTGCTTTGTATGCACTGGGTTGGTGTTCAGAGAGGAGCATGGTTCATTTCTCTCATGGAACTGTGCCTCCCCATTCACTGCCCCTAAACTAAAATCTCTCTCTGCATGGGCAATGTATCCATGGCCCACATCTATCCTGAGATGTATGTTGTTGTTGTTTAGTCATAAGTCTCATCAACATACCTTTCCTCAGAATCGACTGCATTGTTTACTCTTTATTTATTTAAAATATTTCTATATCACCCTTCATGAGACTCTTAAATCTCTTAATATCAGGGTTGTGGGTTCAAGCCCCATGCTGGGTAAAAGATTCCTGCATCTCGTGGTCCCTTCCAACTCTACAGTTGTATCTTCTTCTTCTTCTTCTTCTTCTTCTTCTTCTTCTTCTTCTTCTTCTTCTTCTTCTTCTTCTTCTTCTTCTTCTTCTTCTCATAGCCGAGTAAGATTGTCTTCCATAAACACGGTTTTAACAATGGGTCTGTAAGTGACCAATTTTGGATCCACACATCCTTCCGCAGTGGGGACATTGGTTTCCAGGCGGGAGTTGATCACAGTGTGGATTTGCCAAGTGTGCCTTCCTCTTAGCACGTTTCTCCCTTGTGTCTTGAGATTGAGTTTCTTCAAAGCCCATGACACCTTTGGTAAAGGCTGTTCTCCAACTGGAGCGCTCGCAGGCCAGTGTTTCCCAGTTGTCAGTGTTTATACTACATTTTTAAAGATTTGCCTTGAGACTGTCTTTAAACTTCTTTTGTTGACCACCAGCATTACACTTTCCATTTTTAAGTTTGGAATACAGTAGTTGCTTTGGAAGACGATCATCAGGCATCCACGCAACATGACCAGTCCAACGAAGTTGATGTTGAAGAATCATTGCTTCAACACTGGTGATCTTTGCTTCTTCCAGTACACTGATATTAGTTCGCCTGTCTTCCCAAGTGATGTGTAAAATTTTTCGGAGACACCGTTGATGGAATCTTTCGAGGAGTTGGAGATGGCGTTGATAAGTGGTCCATGTTTCACAAGCATATAGTAAGGTTGGTAGTACAATAGCTTTGTAAACAAGCATTTTGATTTCCCTGCAAATGTCCCGGTCCTCAAACACTCTGCACTTCAATTGGGAGAAAGCCACACTCGCAGAGCTCAGGCGATGCTGGATTTCGGCATCAATGTTGGCCCTTGTGGAAAGGTAACTGCCTAGGTAGGAGAAGTGATCAACATTTTCCAACGTTACACCACTGAGCTGTTGGTGCAGCACTTTGGTTTTTTGGATGTTGAGTGATAGGCCAAGCTTTTCGTAAGCTTCTGCAAAGATATTTAGGATGGTTTGGAGTCTTAGAATTTTGAAGTGTCAGGCATAGCTCTAGTGGCTTTAGCCCAAACGTAGCAGAGTTTTCCTGCACAGCACAGAAGCTAGTTGAGGTGGAAATGACTAGTCGGCTAGACGCAGAATAACTATTTACAGGGTTTATTAAAAGAAAATAAAAGCAGCAGAGTTTCTGCATACAAAGCAAAGCAAAATAAATCCTTACTCTTTCTCTCTCCAACCATATACACAGCACTTCTACTCCTAACACCTAACAAGAAACAACTGTGCTAGCATTCCTAGATAACAGAGTTCAGTGCTGGTCGTTAACCAATCAGAGAGAGTAGTTTCCAGGTCAGGCAGACCTTGGCTTTCTGCCAAGAGTAAATTGACACTGCCTTGAGTTAATTGTGTGAAGCCAGAATCTGTAAGTTTCCCATGAGAACCAATTAACCAATTAACAGAAACTGAACATGGAGGTCATCCTCTGAGTGTGCGCACACTATGTTGTCATCAGCATACTGAAACTCTATGGCGGAAGTTAAAGTAACCTTACTTTTTGCTTTCAGGCTGCATAGATTGAAGAGGTTTCCATCTGTTCGATATATGATTTCTACTCTGGTGGGGAGTTTCCCTTTGACAAAGTGTAGGATCATGGCAATGAAAATAATTACTAGAGTTGGGGCAATACTACAACCCTGTTTAACACCTTGTCCCACTGTGAATGGTTCACTTTGAGAGCCATTGTTATCCGTGATTGTTGCTGTCATATTATCACAGAGGAGCCAAATTATGTTTACAAATTTATCTGGGCAGCCAATTTTCAGAAGGACAGTCCACACGGCATTACGATTTACAGTGTTGAAAGCCTTAGTCAGGTCAATAAAGGCCATATAACAGGGTTGGTTTTGCTCTCTGCATTTTTCTTGAAGTTTTCAAGCTGGGAAAATCATGTCCACTGTCCCCCTAGAAGGCCGAAAACCATTTTGGGATTCAGCGAGGGTCACCTAGGATACTGTTACCAGAAGGTTTGCTAAGATCCTTACAAGAATTTTGCCAGCCACAGCTAATAGATAAATGCCCCGATAGTTTCTACAATCAGTTCTGTCACCTTTTTTAAAGAGATTGATAATTTTGGCGTCTCTAAAGTCTGCTAGGATTTCTTCTCTTTCCCAGATTTTTTCGATGAGCTTGTGAAGTTGTTGTGTAAGTTCAATTCCGCCCACTTTGAAGATTTCAGCAGGTATCCCATCAGGTCCACTGGCTTTGTTGTTTTTCTTTTGGTTAATAGCTGTATACAACTCTCCCGGATTTGAAGATACTGCAAGATCATCTCTAACTTGGTTTTGCGGAATTTGTGAGAGGACCTCAGCAGCTACGGGGGAGTTGCGGTTAAGGAGATGTTGGTAATGTTCTTTCCAATGCAGTGCAATAGCTTCTTTATCTTTTAGAAGTGTGTTACCGTCTGCTGAGCGTAGTGGGCATATGCCATGATTTATTGGCCCATAGATTGTCTTTGTGGCTTTAAAGAAACTCTGTATGATTCTATGATCACACTGAAATTCTATGATCAATCTCAAATTGATCCCATAACAAGGCTATAGCACAACAGTTATACAGGAAAAGTGCACTAAATTATTGCTATGAATTGCACACACTGATTAGTTTATGAAATCACTTCATTGTACCATAATCACAGCAGAGAGGAACAGTCATTTTCCGTTTTTCAGGCTTGTTCACAGCAGCCTGGTTATAGAAGATGCACAGTGCTGGCCCTTGAGCCAAAACAAATCCCACAGGGTGTCATGGTAGCTCAGTAGCCAATGTGATTCAAAGGATAATCCATTTCAGTGATGGAATTTACAATGCGGTTTGAAGAAGATGTTATTGGTCAGCATGAGTTTCTCAACAGGAAATAATATGATCTCTGTCTCTTATGACTGCTGTAGTTGTGAATTGTATTCCAATTAGCAAACTGAGACCACCTCCAGGGAGCAGCTTCTTCCTCTGTTCTTGGTATCTATGTGCTAAATTCCAGATGGATAGACATAATACATTGCAATTCTATACGCACTTACCTGGAAGTAAGTCCCATTTTACTGACTGGCATTTACCTCTGAGTAAATACATGAGAAGAGAAGTAAATAAACTAAATACATGAGAAGAGAAGACTCCCTGAAAAAGACCCTGATGCTGGGAAAGATTGAGGGCAGAAGGAGAAGGGGATGACAGAGGATGAGATGGTTGGACAGTGTTCTCAAAGCTACCAACATGAGTTTGACCAAACTGCAGGAGGCAGTGGAAGACAGGAGTGCCTGGCGTGCTCTGGTCCACGGGGTCATGAAGAGTCGGCCATGACTAAACGACTAATCAAAAACAGACATACATGGGACTGCTTTGATAGGCAGCTACAAGAAAAACTAGACTCATTTCACCTTTAAAACTTATTTTATTGTTTGATTTATTATGGCATACTTTATTTATTATGTGGAAATTCTTCAGAAGTGGGTGGGTTCGAGTGAGGGCTGTAGCAGAATATGTGGAAATCACACCCCCTCTTCAGGAAGTTGGAGTAAATAACCTTCAATGAGAGGAGAACAATTGCATTAGTTATATGTACAGTGGTACCTCGGGTTAAGAACTTAATTTGTTCTGGAGGTCTGTTCTTAACCTGAAACTGTTCTTAACCTGAGGTACCACTTTAGCTAATGTGACCTCCCACTGCTGCTATGCTGCCGCTGCGCAATTTCTGTTCTTATCTTGAAGCAAAGTTCTTAACCCGAGGTACTATTTCTGGGTTAGCGGAGTCTGTAACCTGAAGCGTCTGTAACCCGAGGTATCACTGTATATACTGCTACGGAGGGGGGAAATGTAAACAGCTGGGGCGGGGGGCAAAGATCATAAAATGTCTATGACAATGGGTCAAATTTAGGTAAAGGTAAAGGGACCCCTGACCATTAGGTCCAGTTGTGACCGACTCTGGGGTTGCGGTGCTCATCTTGTGTTATTGGCCAAGGGAGCCGGCGTACAACTTCCAGGTCATGTGGCCAGCATGACAAAGCCACTTCTGGCGAACCAGAGCAGCACACGGAAACACTGTTTACCTTCCCGTTGTAGTGGTACCTATTTATCTACTTGCACTTTGACATGCTTTCGAGCTGCTAGGTTGGCAGGAGCTGGGACCAAGCAACGGGAACTCTCCCCGTTACAGGGATTCAAACCCCCGACCTTCTGATCAGCAAGCCCTAGGCCAGGCATCCCCAAACTGCAGCCCTCCAGATGTTTTGGCCTACAACTCCCATGATCCCTAGCTAACAGGACCAGTGGTCGGGGAGGATGGGAATTGTAGACCAAAACATCTGGAGGGCCAAAGTTTGGAGTTGCCTGCTCTAGGCTCTGTGGTTTAACCCACAGCGCCACCCGCGTCTCCCTAAAATAGTAGGACTTGCACAAACCTAGCATATAGGATGCTTTGCTCACTCTGGAGATGAAATTGCTGCTGTCCAAGTACTGAACTACCACAAGGTGGGATATCAGGACAGAATGAAGGCACATCATAACTCCAGGGACTGGATGTACAGCTTTTTTCACAAGCACTATGGCAGACTTCACAAATCTTATACTGGTGAGGGCTGTTGGGAGTTGTAGTCCAAAACATCTGGTGGCCACCAGGCTTCTGAGGGATGTATTGTCAGCACGTCTATACCAATCTATTTAAAACTTCCCTATATAAAAGTAAAATCAGGCATCAAAGTTTGAAGTCACAGCTGGATTTCCAAATGACTGTCAGAAGGGTTCCAAGGCAAACTAGCTGGCCCATGACCAACAACCATTCTGTACTGTAATGCAGTTGACTGAGACCTTTGAAACAGAAAGGAAATATAACAATGAACACATGATCAGCAATGTTAAGCAGGCATTTTACAGATTGACATGGTAAGATGAAATAGTGGACTTAGCCCTATGGATTGCTTTGAGGTCAGTTCTGAGGTTTCAAGCTGCCATTGTTTCCAGTGATATACAGTCAAGTTTCTTAAACATAAGTATAATGAATTTCTTATGGAGGAAAGGGGTTTTTCCTATTAAAAAAAGAGGTTATTGATCATTCAAAAAGTTAAATGCAAGTTGCTGTGATGATTTTGCAGCAGCTGCGACAGGATGAATATAGAAATTTCTACCTCTTTTCTGACTAACAACCATAGCTTGTGAAACACGACCTTCAGGTGAAACAAAAACTAAAATAATGTAAAGCAGTGATTTGAAATTTCTGTGACAACTCTTTTAGCATATCCTTTGTTCTTCTACATTGTGTGTTTTCTTACTGTGTTGAGATGAGTGACTTTCTGCTGAAATCAAATGAGCTGATCCCCTCTATCAGGGCTCTGTTGGGGCCAATAGCTTTGTGAGTGAGACCATTCCTATATGGGCCAGAGCAAATCAACAAAAGGACAAAGCCCAAATGACAGATTGTTGGTCTTTCCTTTCAGTGGTTTGTCTGCAATATAGCATGCCCCTGTTGACAGGTTTCTCCTGGTAGAGGCCTGATAATTCCATTTGGCTAGTGGTTTAAACAAAGGAAATGCCAGATGAAAGAAATGTATATGCAAGCCCAAGAATGGCACTATTATTTTCAATAGAGTTTTCTTGGCATTAGCTGCAGTAAAATGAATCAAATGGAGCAACATTTTTCATAAACCCCAATCATTTTACACTCACGTAAAAACTGATGTATATAAAAAAATGTTCACTGGGGTGTAGAATGGGAACAATGAGGGTTTCAGACATTCAATTTGTCCTGGTTTTATATAACAGCAGGATATAAGAATATAAATGGATGGTTTGGCAGGTGAAAAGTAAAATTGCCTAGAGAGAGAGAGAGAGAGAAGGATATTGTTGCTAACTCAACAGTTGCTATATTGCCAAAGGATTCCTATGCCACATGAAACTTGAATTATGCATGTATTTGGGGGGGGGGGGGGGAGAACGACAAACTTTGCCAGGCACCCATCAGTTTGCTCTCCATTATAATAAAGGCAGAAAAATGGCATAGGCTGATTTTCTTCTGATTGTAACAGGATTATCATGATGCTAATAGTTGTGATCCTCCTTTTGAAAACTACATGAACATTTCTTTACTATTGGAGTCCATATGGATCTCCTCCTACAGAAATGCATGATTCACTCTATGGGGTGATAGCAACTAGCAGGATATTTCTGGAGACATGAATGAGATATGGGATTTTCTCCTTTGTTTTCCAAATGGCATATGATTATATGTTCTTAGTATGCAAGGAACTGTTCTTGTGAGCAATTGAAAAGTGGGTAAGTTCTTTTGCTGCTGCATATAGAGGAAAAGAAAACTCCAAGAGGAGACATAGTGCTCCATTATACCTCACTCCAGAGTACAGTCTATCATTTTGTTTGTGCAGCTATTTTTGCGTGACTCCTAGTCCATTTATTTGCTCTTTGGGACAACTTACACCAGTGTGGAATTTGTGAATTAAAGAAAGAGTAGGTGGTTGTATAGTCAGACAGTGGAAGACTAGCTTTTTAAAAAGAACAGAACAATCTGTTTTAAAGTAGTTCATGTGGTTCAAAGATTCTTGTTGACATATAACAAATTAGTAAAATTATTGTGTGTGTGTGGGGGGGGGGAGGGAATTAAGCAATTTGGTAATTACTCTTTGTGACGAACAACAAAATCCAGAAAACACACAAACAAACCCAACAACCAGTGTGAACATTAGACCTAGAAGAAATCCCCTAAAAGCAGCAACTCTGAAACCAAACATTCTTCAGAGCTTTGTGGAATCTTCTGAAGGCAGACACAAGGTAAATAGCACTGTGTCTCTGCATTCATAAACTCTTATGCCATTGCTGTGAAAGCATTGTCCCATTGATTTTACTTCTTTCTCTGACAGAAAGAATATTGAGAGACATTCCCCCTCCCCAAGTATTATGTCTTGAGACATCCTAAATTGCAGAACTATGGCTTGCATCCAATAAAATTCTGCTCATAGCAGACCTATTGAAATCAATGAGCCTAAATTAGTCGTTGTATGTTTGTGAATAGAACTTAGTTGGATACAACCTCCAAACAAGAACTGAGTGGGTACCCAACACAAATACTGTAGAATATGGTCCCATTTCCCTCAATCAGTCAAGCTGTAATCAGTGGCCATGCCTCCACCAGCTGAAGCTTCCATACAATTTCCAAAGGCAGCCTAATGTGGAATCTGCTACAGTAACAGAGTAAAATAATAAGAATAATAGGAATAAGAATAATGATGATGATCTTGGAATCATGGTGTGAGGGAGAGCAGCTACAGACAGCCTCCTCCCATCCTAAGCACAAGCTCTTCTCCCAGCGCCAGTGGGAGCGGGGAGGGGGATGTCTCAAGCGAGGAATCAGGAAGTAGAGGGCACAGCTCGGGTAGGGTAGCAGAGCCACTGCTCTGCTCAGGAGAGGAAGTGGGAAGCAGGGAAGGCGCGGCCAGAAGACCGCTCCCGCCGACCCCAGAATTGCGCAAAAAGCGACGGGGGCGGAGATTCAATGTTCCCAGGCTACTTTGTTGGAGGAAAACGCGGGAATCTCCATTCGGAGGTTCTGACCCAGACTGACAACATGTACATAGTACTGACTCTGCACTGTAAATAGTTTGCACTTAATAAAGGCATGAAAAGGCAACGTCGTGAGGAGTCTTTACTCTAGAGTAGCCGCTACCGCGCCTGTGACACATGGAAACCAGATTCTTTCTTTAAAGAAAAGGATGGATCAGCAGATAATATATTTATCTAGTCACTAAGACTGAAAGATGTGTCTCTGAGGATCCCAAAGCTGAGTACCTGATCTGAATTCTCAACCAACGTAAGTTCAGATTGTCCATGTTCAGCTAAAGTTGACCATTGCCTCCAGATGCAGATTCAAAACCATGGCTGCTCTTGCTAGGTAAATGGAAAACAAAGCTATGGCAAAGACAATTTCAACTAGAAATTTCATGGAAACATAGTAAAAGTGTGTGCGGGGGAGAAGACAACACTGATCCAGGCAGGACATCAAATGGCCAATGCCAACTCCCAAGATAAACTCGGATTCCAATCCCAGCTCACTCCAATCCCAGAGAGCCAGTGTGGTGTAGTGGTTAAGAGCGGTAGACTTGTAATCTGGGGAACCGGGTTCGTGTCTCCGCTCCTCCACATGCAGCTGCTGGGTGACCTTGGGCTAGTCACACTTCTCTGAAGTCTCTCAGCCCCACCCACCTCACAGGGTGTCTGTTGTGGGGAAGCAAGGGAAAGGAGATTGTTAGCCGCTTTGAGACTCCTTCGGGTAGTGATAAAGCGGGATATGAAATCCAAACTCCTCCTCCTCCTCCTCCTCTTCTTCTTCTTCTTCTTCTTCTTCTTCTTCTTCTTCTTCTTCTTCTTCTTCTTCTTCTTCTTCTTCTTCCCAATATACTTGTGCAGATAGAACATTTGTAATAGTTGTCCTGAATGCACTGTTTAGGGCATTTAGCCCTGTTTAGGGAAGCTTTTAATGTTTGATTTCTGTATTTTAATGTTTTGTTGGAAGCCGCCCAGGGTGGCTGGGGGAACCTGGCCAGATGGGCGGGGTATAAAGATGTGGTGGCGCCTACCCTGTGGAACGCCCTCCCAACAGATGTCAAAAAGGAAAACAACTACCAGACTTTTAGAAGACATCTGAAGGCAGCCCTGTTCAGGGAGGCTTTTAATATTTAATAGATTATTGTGTTTTATTCTTCTGTTGGAAGCTGCCCAGAGTGGCTGGGGAGACCCGGCCAGATGGGCGGGGTATAAATAATAAATTATTATTATTATTATTATTATAATAATAATATTACTGTCCTGAATTTTCCAATTTAGTAGAAAGCTATAAGCCCCATTGAAATCAGTGGGATCTACCACAAAGTAAACATACTTAGGGTTGCTCTGTAGAGGTCCTACTATGAGCCAATGCATATAATGCCACATAATAGCATGTTCTCCCATTTCCACACACATATTTGTACATGAAATGCGTACACATGGGCAAATTATTGGATTCAGTTTGTTAGGTGGATATGGGAAATGAGAGTTGCTTTGAAATAATTGTCATCCAAGGCTCTGATTTATTCCTCAGATGGGAAAGATGAAAGCATGAAGTATGTGCATGTGTGCAAGAGAGATTTAGTATAGGCAGAGATTACTGGAAGAGACATTAAGCATAATATTTTTACAAGGGCTGATAATGAGAATAATAACAGAAGAAGAACGTGTAAAATCAACAAAAACCATTAAAGCAGCATCACCATATCCAATGACAGTTAAGCAGGTTTACACTAATGAACTTAGAGTGCTTCACATGGTAATAAGAAGATAATGAGTATATCAAAAAGAGCATACATTAGCATCTGAAGTTTATAAAAAATCAATGTATTAAATGGTTCCCAGATGGCTCTGTGTATAGGAAATGGAATGATTGGGAAATGGCTCAATCTATTGTGGACAGAGAGTGCAAATAACCTTTACCAGGATGCATAGAGGATGACAAGTTTGCATTATTAAAAGAAGTAATAAATGTTCCAATTGAAAATTTGGAGAGAAAAATGAGCTTGTTTTGAATAAGCTTCTTGCAGCTGAGTTGCTAGGATACATCACACACAATCCCCCCCCCCCCGGCTTCTATATTTACTAGCATCCAAAACACGTTAGCCTTAAGGAGTATAGGGACAATAAACCCCAAACCAAACCACCTTCCATTTTAGAGTGGATCACACCCTGTGACACACCCTGGCTTCTATCCACTCTTTTCAGTACAAAACTAAGCACTGTGAGTTTCCTCATTTTTCATGGATTACCAAAGTCTGGTTATCAGTGGGGTGACCTTTGCTTTATCTAACCTTCTGGCACCTTAAAGATCCTCTTGAAACCACTTCAGAAGTACATCCACTTCTTATTGCAGCAAAAATGACATTTAAACCCCAGAAATGAACTTTTAGAGAGTTCAGTTTCTGTTACTGGGAAAAGAGCAAAACACCCACTGCAGGCTAGCAAGTTTATTGTGGCTGGAGCCAATTTTGTCACAGGCAGATATGAAATTAATAGTCACCATCACACAAGCTATGTTAGCCTTAAGGTGTGCAAAACACTGTAGCTTTAACACTACCCCATCTTGCTACTCCTAAATTTGCTATCTAATTCTGAGGAGCAAAAGGCGAGGTGGAACTTCAAAATCATTTTGAGTTACGTACATGAATAGTTTTGATTCAGAAATTTTAAAAAAGCTCAGTGTGTTTTAGATTTTGCCTTCAATATGGGTGCTAGAATTCAGATTACAAATACAAAATTATTCATAGATTCAAATTATACACAACAGTTTCAATATCTATCTCTATATCTCTATATCTCTATATCTCTATATCTCTATATCTCTATATCTCTATATCTATCTATCTATCTATCTATCTATCTATCTATCTATCTATCATCTATCTATCATCTATCTATCTATCTATCATCTATCTCTCTATCATCTGTAAGGCTGATTTTTACCAAATTCTGGTATATGAAGGGGGCAAAGCAAGGCTTCAGAACCCTCTCTAGATAATTCACTGTGCCCAGTATTAAAGACTGTGTTGGAAAACAAGTGCAATGATGTATAATTGCCAACAATAATGCCTAATTGGGCATTTTCCCATTGATGAATTTATTACTGTGATGAGCCTTTCTCTCTGTTCCTTTGCCCAAAAATTTCACTACTGTTTCCCACTACGGCCATGGACTAGTCACTATATTTTAGCTAACCTACAGAAAAATCCTTTGGCAGTCATTTTAAGGTGCTGCAGTGAAAAGTCTTTGACTGAATGGATGTTCATAAAATATAAATATTATGACCCAGATCAATAGGAAGCTGTTATTGCTTAATGACCATGAGATGATCTGTATCTTATAGTTTCAGGAATTGGACGCTGAAAGAAATTGGCTTTCCTCTCTCTCTCTCTCTCTTCTCTGTCTCTTTGGAATTTCTGAAAATTCTGCTTAAAGCCAATGGTCACAATGTTTTGAAAAGGAACAATTCTATCCCTTGAGCAATGCAAAATAAAAGACACTATATTTTTAAATATCGGAAAGACTCATAATACAAACAGGGGAGGAAAAAGGGGTAAGGTCATACTAGTGAAAACTTTTGTCATCTCCCTGCTTTGCTTTTCCTGCTGCTCTCCCTTTGAGGAGAGAGGCACCTGGTCATCCTTGCAGGAGCCACCCCATAATGATATGCAGTAGCTGACTTTGATGTGGGACTTCTGTATGGGTTGGAGAGATGAGGAAAAAAATGCAAGTTGATGTGAATTATTTCTGGGCTATGAAAGGTATATGTATATGTTGAGTTTCATTTTTATCTGCTGGCTAATAGGTGAGAATATTGTTTTGCTTAATATCAACAACCTCAGATATGCAGATGACACAACCTTGATGGCAGAAAGCGAGGAGGAATTAAAGAACCTTTTAATGAGGGTGAAAGAGGAGAGCGCAAAATATGGTCTGAAGCTCAACATCAAAAAAACCAAGATCATGGCCACTGGTCCCATCACCTCCTGGCAAATAGAAGGGGAAGAAATGGAGGCAGTGAGAGATTTCACCTTCTTGGGCTCCTTGATCACTGCAGATGGTGACAGCAGTCACGAAATTAAAAGACGCCTGCTTCTTGGGAGAAAAGCAATGACAAACCTAGACAGCATCTTAAAAAGCAGAGACACCACCTTGCCGACAAAGGTCCGTATAGTTAAAGCTATGGTTTTCCCAGTAGTGATGTATGGAAGTGAGAGCTGGACCATAAAGAAGGCTGATCGCCAAAGAATTGATGCTTTTGAATTATGGTGCTGGAGGAGACTCTTGAGAGTCCCATGGACTGCAAGAAGATCAAACCTATCCATTCTTAAGGAAATCAGCCCTGAGTGCTCCCTGGAAGGACAGATCGTGAAGCTGAGGCTCCAATACTTTGGCCACCTCATGAGAAGAGAAGAATCCTTGGAAAAGACCCTGATGTTGGGAAAGATTGAGGGCACTAGGAGAAGGGGACGTCAGAGGACAAGATGGTTGGACAGTGTTCTCAAAGCTACGAACATGAGTTTGACCAAACTGCGGGAGGCAGTGCAAGACAGGAGTGCCTGGTGTGCTATGGTCCATGGGGTCACGAAGAGTCGGACACGACTAAACGACTAAACAACAACAATGCAAGCATGCAGCCAGCATTTTCTATCACTGTGGATAATAACAACAGTACTTTGAACTGGGCTTGGAAAGAATAACCAGTGCAGCTGATATGAGAAAGGTGTGACAGATGCTGACCACCTTGCCCCCAATAGGATTCTAGCAGCTACGTTCTGAACTAGCTGAATTTTCTGATCCTCAATGACAGGCCCATGTAGAGCATGTTACAGTAGTCTCGCCTGGATGTGGCAAGAGCACAGATCACTTTAGTTGGAGGCATTGGCCATGGAATCTCTGTAAGCAAGGTTTATTTCTCCAAAGCTCTAGGCCCTTCTCCTTTGGAGGGCTTAACTCCTACAGACCACCTAGTGGATGAGAAGCTACCTGTTGGCAACAGTCTAATATAATGCTTAAGAATGTGGGAGGGCTGTTTTTCTAAAATATATACAGTGGTACTTCTGTTAAGAACTTAATTCGTTCCGGAGGTCCGTTCTTAACCTGAAATTGTTCTTAACCTGAGACACCACTTTAGCTAATGGGGGCTCCTGCTGCTGCCGCGCCGCCAGATCACGATTTCTGTTCTCATCCTGAAGCAAAGTTCTTAACCCGAGATACTATTTCTGGGTTAGCGGAGTCTGTAACCTGAAACGTTTGTAACCTGAAGCGTTTGTAACCCAAGGTACCACTGTACATATATATCTGTGTGAATCTATGTAAGAGATCTATACTTCTGACTGCTTGGGTAGAATGACAAACCACTTCATAAGGGATTTGTTAGGAGGGGTGAGGAAGTCATACATGAAGCTCTTGTTGAAGGAATCTTTTCAAAGATCTCCATTCCTTCCTTAGGAGACTATGAGAACAATAATAATAGCTGTAGGGTTTTTTGTTTGTTTTTATTTTGGTATCTGTATACAGTGGATCATCTCTGGAGAAAACTCATCTTGTTTCTATTTTGATTACCAGCTGGTTGTATAAACACTATAGAAATGAGTAACAAATTGGCATTAAATCACCGCTTGCAATAACAAGTCAGTTTAAGATATCCACGAGATTGCTTCGCAGCATGTTAATCCTTAATCATGTTAAAGTTGGGATTACAGATATACATGTTTAGTGGAATTAGTAAATGGCGACCTAGCCACTTTGTGGCCAACAGAATATTTATATTTTTTATTTTATGTATCCGTTTTGCCCATGCATTTTCTCTCTCAAATAATTGGATGAAATATTAATTAACACATTGCCCAAAAAATATTCTAGAGAGTTATTGGGAATAAACACTGGAGAAAAGAAAACTAATTTTGATGGAATTAATCCTGCTAGAAATAAGGAGTAGCAAAATATTTAATCATGGCATATGCAACGTAATGACATTTAGAGTCTTCCGGAAATTGAGCTTATACAACTTCCTTAATTTAAAGGACAGTATTATGCTTAAGCGTTTAATCTCCTTAGGAAAGATTCAAGCTCCTGAAAAGTTTCATGGCGACTTTGCTAATGTTAAGAAATTCCAAGGATGATTCACAATTTGCTTTATCTCATACACCTAACTCCAAACAGAAACTAAATCAATCTAAATTTTGTTTATCTCTAAGATTTGGTGCTCTGATAGTTTTGAATACTGTGAAAGATGCAAGAATTTATAATTATACAGTAAGTACTTTAAACAGTGCTTCAGTTTATAATTATACAGTAAGTACTTTAAACAGTGCTTAAATTTAAATTCTCAGTCATAGTCACAATTACTATAATACTGGAAAAGTTTGACTTTGAGAACTGAGGAACTTCCTAATCGATTATGTTGCCAGATGAAAATACCTCAGTTGGGGCAATGTTATGTTTTCAGGAAAAAAACGGTATTTGGGATTTTCTTTATTCATTTAAAATATAAAAATAGGTTTGTTGGATCAGACCAAAGGCTCATTTAGTTCAGCATCCTATTCCCTCAGTGGCCAACCAGATACCTATGAGAAACCACTCTGTGCAGCTTCCAGCAGAATAGGAAAACCCAACAAAACACCGGACATTGAAAGCTTCCCAATACAGAGTTACCTTCAGATGTCTATGGAAGCTTGTACAATAGTTTAGCCCTTTGACATCTGATGGGAGAGCGAGCAAAACCTCAAGAAGGTTGTAACCTCCTTTCTCACAACAAGGGAACTGCCAAAAGGCCCTTGAAGCTGGACCTCCATGTCCAGGCTGAATGACGGGGGTGCAGATGTTTTTTCAGGTATACAAGGATGAAGCTGAATTGTGTTCGGACACTGGGAAGCACATCTTCACTAAGCTATCCACCACAACTACAAGAACTTATTCCTGGTCAGTCACTGCCAGTTCAGATCCCATATACATATGTGAAGCTAGGAATTTTTTTTGCCTCGACATGCATGACTCTGCCCATTCCTTACATGGGATTAAAAATAATAATAATCATGTCCATTCACCCTGTTTGAAGAAACATTTTTAGAACTCCATTTTTGTTCTTACTACCCTGAAAAAAATAGGTGTTCTCCCAAACCCATGGAAATATAGTCATGATAACTGTTAAAATTGCTTTAAACCATAAGTGAAAATACATTGTTTAAATTTGTCTGCGGCCTTGGTATTCACAGAATCATCGAGTTGGAAGGGACCCCAAGGGTCATCTAGTCTAAATCTCTGCAATCCAGTAATTTCAACATCTCCTCCATCCAATTTCAAACCACACCAGACCCTGCTTAGCTTTTGCAAATGTTTTAGCAGTTTTATTGCTGCTCTACTCACCTTACCACACTACTCAAGACTATGATTCAGCTAGGTCAGGCATAGGCAACCTTTGGCTCCCAGATGTTTTGGAACTCCCATGATCCCTAGCTAACAGGGCCAGTGGTCAGGGATCATGGGAGTTGTAGTTCCAAAACATCTGGGAGCCAAAGGTTGCCTATGCCTGAGCTAGGTCAACAAGTAAGTTCCAGAAGTGAACCAGCTGTTTGGTGGAAGTATGTGGGAAACGAAGATATCCACTGATGGCAGTGGTAAGGATCAAAGTAGTGGTTGGGTTAGTTGGGTTGTTCATCTTCCCTTCTGTTCCAGGCACAGGCGTCCTATTAGGTATCTGTAAATCTGAATAGCCAAAATGATGCACATATGAAATTTGAGGCAGATATTTAGTTCAGCTTCTACTACCACAGGATGATATCTCATTCATCAAAAGAAATGTTTGACCGAATAGCATTTTGCAAAAATCTTTTCCTGCAATATTTCCATAATATGCACTTCATGGAACCCATAAGTATTTATCAAAACACCTTCGGCAGGCATGAATCAAGCAGAAGAAATACAAGTGAAAGACCACAACATCACCATGAAGTCAATTCCTTACCACAAGGACTAATACCTACCACTGTCTCAAAGAACCAACTGCCTCTGCTCTGTCTTTCAGGCAAGACACATTTCTGCTGTGGTGGATGTAGTTACGACAAAAATTAAGCTGGTCTACAATTTCACGGTATAAGATGTCCTTTTTTGTAGGTTGGGTAAAATCACATAAAGACCCACTGACATGGACAACAGGCTTCATTGCATCAAAGTCTCCTTTGCCAGTGAAGCTTTGCCAGCATTACAGCATGCCTAATAACGCTTTGATCTTGCTAGATTCATTGGAAAGGAGTGGGTTATAAATTTTTCTCTTCCCCTTGCAATACTTCCTCACAAAAAGTATAAAAAAAATAAATTGAAAGAATAAATTTCAAGCTCATCTAGGCGGATAGCTTCCGTCCTAAAGCAAATCTAGGGACAGGTTTAAAATTAAATTCTTTGTGGAATGCAAGTCAATATAATAGCAGTCTGTAACGTGGTTTCTATTAGAAAATATAAATCATACTCAGTTTCAATAAAATCACAATGCAAGATATCTGATCATAAAGTATTGTTTTGGAACATTGTTTGAGAATGTGAAGCATTCACATCAATGACACCAAACCTACTCTGACTTCTCCAGTCCAACCGTAATATACCTTCTGTTCACCAATATATTACATTCATAGGCTATATAGTTTTTACTTCTTTGTGAGAAGTCTGGCCATAAGGTGAGAATATATCTAGGCACAGACCTAATGACATTGCTTGGGATTAGTTGCTCTGTTTTGATAAGAGTTGCTAGGATTACCTTGATGAGGTAGGCTGAGGAGAGCTCATGTATCTTATGTATTATCCACATACTGAGACAGACCACAGTTCAATATCATCTTTTTTGACTGGTGGCAACTCTCGGGGGTCTTAAAAGGGAGTGTTTCTCAGCCCTGCTATCTGAGATCCTTTTAAATGGAGCGGATATGTCAAGGATGTGTTCTGCCAATGAACTATGACTTATCTCTTATTTAGGCAAGAAATCCATACCATTGGTTCAGTAGGACTTTAGGCAGGAGACTGGAGACAGCTTAAGCAGAACATGGCAGACTTTGGAAGTTAAGAAACAATATCTTGTAATAAACAAATGAGATCCCGTGACAACGGTGGTCAGTTTATGTCTAGGATGCTGGGACTCGCATTCAGGACTCAGTTCTAGCAAGTAAAATTAGTCGGTGAAAGGAATATATTGAAATAAATTAGAAAATGCATTTGTTTTAACTTATTTTATCTTTGTGACTTGAAGAATAACAATATAACCCACTCTGGGAACTCATGGAGGTTCAGGCTATCAGATCGGGCTACCCATGATGACTATGTGCTATTTCCAGTTTGAGGGGCTGTATAGCCCTGAATACCAGCTAGTGGGATTCACAAGTAGTGGGAGTGCAGTTGCAATCAGACCTTGCTTCATCAGCATCATCCTGCATGATTTTTTTAAAATAAATAAATAAAGAAACTAAGGCACAGCTTCCAAATGTGTGTGTGTGTTTCTTTTTAAACAAGAAATGGTTGAAGTCATCCAGCTAATCTTGGATTTTAAACAAGAAATGGTTGCAGTCATCCAGCTAATCTTGGATTAACTTGGAAATGATTCATGTTAAGTCCCCAAAACCAAAATCATTTTCTGAGCCATTCTGATGTTTGTAAATTGCTTCCCATTGAACGGCCAAGCTCTCTCCTTCCCACCCATCCAGCCCCCAATTCCCTAACCCCACTCCCCTTTCAATACAGCTTAGCTAGCCATATGGGACATTAGGAATGGTCCTCCAAAGTCAATAGAAAGGAACATAGGAGGAATGGTATTTTTCTACTCCTTCCCTCCAATCTGTAGCATATTCACTGAAAGAAAGAAAAGCCCCACTATCTATTGTGAAATGTATCCCCCCCAACAACAAATGCTATAGTAATGTGAGGGGTATGCCAGTAATGTGAATCACCCCAAACATGTTTTAGAACTTGAGTTAAGAAAACGTGATCAGTATCCCTATTTTAAACAAATGTGTACCCAACATTTGTGCCTCCTGTTTTTAAGTTACTTAAATGGAAATCTGCAGGGAAATTTTCAACTTTCAGAAAATAGACAGTGACTTTGACCTCAAACATTCCAGATACTCTTCCTAAAGAGTGACAGATGGGTTTAGGGAAAAAAATATGTATCTCAAAATCAATGTTTTATGAATGTTTTAAATGCCACACACAGATAGTTAAAAAGAGCTTTGGTGAAGAAAGATCAAATAGAGAGTCCTGAAGGAATCATGTTCCATATGTTATCTTTCCTAAGAAGAGGGGAGACTTCATATGTCATGTGTCTGGCTTCCCCATCACTGTGATTGGCTTTCATGTTGCTGTGTTGAATCTCATCTGTGCATGCAAAGGCCATTCTTTCAAAAGTTGCAGAAATAAATTGGCTTTCTGTATCTTTGTTTTTCTATGGGTCCTGGAGCCAGCTTGTCTTTTTCTTCTTTTTCATGGATGCTTATTCATTTTTATACCCCAAAATATTACCATAGGAGGAGGAAGTCATATCGCTTTTGGTTTTCTCAGTAGATATATTTTAAACTTCGCTTTCACAGCAGATTCTCCGCTGTTTCTAAAAAAAGTGTTTATGAGAACACAATGAGAAGAAACTACGTGTCATGACACATATTTAACTTCTTTCGAACAGAGAAGGTTGCTGAAAATTACAGACAATACACGATGTGGTAATGTTGACGGCAATGATTAATTAAACCTTCGTGTCTTGTTTTATAAGTATCTTAAATGTCATATAGTGATTAATTTAATGCATGTAGGACACAATTCTCTCTTGCAGTACAAAGATACCAGATATAGCACAATTACTCACCTGCTTTTAGAAGTAATAACCAAGAAGCTAATAAAAGTGGCTTTGTGGTAAAGGTAATTCACAGTTGCTGGATTTCTAACTCACATGTTATTTAGGCAACCAAAGGTCTAAGGCTTTCTGCTCAAGCACAGTGGTTTTCAAACATGGTATGGAGAAAGTGGACAGAGGAAAGGTTTTCTCCCTCTCCCATAACTCTAGAACTTGTGGACATCCAAAGAAGGTGAAAGTTGGAAGGTTCGAGACAGACAAGAGAAAGAACTTCACACAACACACAGTTGAGCTATGGAATCAACTCCCATGACATGCAGTGTGTGGCCACAAACTTGGATGGCTTTAATAGCGGTTTAGATTAATAATAATAATAATAATAATAATAATAATAATAATAATAATAATAATTTATTATTTATACCCCGCCCATCTGGCCGGGTTCCCCCAGCCACTCTGGGTGGCTTCCAACAAAACAGAAATTCTAAAATACAGAAATCCATCAAACATTAAAATACAGAAATCCATCACACATTAAAAGCTTCCCTAAACAGGGCTGCCTTGAGATGCCTTCTAAAGGTCTGGTAATTGTTGTTCTCTTTGACCTCTAGTGGGAGGGCATTCCACAGGGTGGGTGCCACTACCGAGAAGGCCCTCTGCCTGGTTCCCTGTAACTTGGCTTCTCGTAGTGAGGGAACCGCCAGAAGGCCCTCGGAGCTGGACCTCAGTGTCCAGGCAGAACGATGGGGGTGGAGACGCTCCTTCAGGATGAGGGATGAGGTTATCAAGGTCTACTTACCCTGAAGGCTATGTTCTACCTCCATGGTTAGGGGTATTATGTTTCTGAATGCCAAATGCTGATAAAAGCAGAGCACTCAGGTCCTGTTTTTTTCGGCTTCCCATAGGTATCGGTTTGGCCACTGTGAAAACAGGATGCTGGACTAAATGGGCCAGCGGCCTGATCCAGCATCTTCTTATGTTCTTAAGCACATCCCATCTCAACTTTTCTACCAAGGAAACCATTAATGTCTGTCATGAAATCACTGTTTATTGGAGAGGATTCTTGGATATGTTGTAGGGCACAGAGCTTGTACTGTTGTGCCTGCTTGCCCCATAGGAACTGAAAGTATGTCCTTAATGACAGCCCAATGTTCATCTGCAGCTGCAGATTGAGGAAGGAGTGGTACTGGTTGGCAATGTCCCTCATAAAAGGTTGACTGGCATTATCCATGTTTTAAAAAAGAAACTTGAGACTTGAGTTCCTTAATAAAGAGTAAATATAGAATAAAAAACAATTAGTGCATTGCAGGGATGGGGAATCTCTGGCCTTCCAGATATTGCTGGACTACCAACATCGCTGACCATCGGCCATGTTGGCCAAGGATGATAGGAATTGGAGTCCAGCAATATATGGAGGATCACATGTTCCCCATCTCTAGTGCGTAAATGCTTAAGTTGGCATATACCAACAGCTACGGTTATGCAACATCTTAAAACATTACATCACAGTAAAATTATATTGCTGTCACAGTCTTTGGGTGTTCTCACATCTATACCTTACTGCATATGCCTGAGGAGAATTTCAAAATCCAGTCAGTTCTGGATTATTCTATCTACTCCATTGCTGGCCTCTCCACAACATTTCAAGAATTTTCCTTCTTGGACGTAAGAAACTATACACAGACTTTGGCTTCTGTCTTATTACTGTAGGAACAATGACTTTCCCGCCATTGCTTCTCAAACAGTGAAACGTTTCCTCAAACATAGAGATATACTGAATTATGTATAACCCACAGGGGCTCTCCAGTTGTTCGAGGAAACAGGACACCGATCCAATGTCTTCAATTTCTAAGAAAGCAATAAAATGTTTATTGCTTGTAGCCATAAGCCATTGCATAAAAAAAAATGTCTGAAACACGGCCATCCAATACGTGCAGTCAAATTACTAATTCACATCTAGCAGACAAAGCATGACCCCCCACCCATTTAATTACAAATGCTCTACTTAGTTGGGGGTGGAGGTTTTTTGTTACTATGTTATGCATTTTTTTTGTTTTTATATTGCAAATTGCCATGTGATCCTCAGATGAAGGGCAGTATAGAAATTTAATAAATAATAACAGCAATTCAAATTAAGGCAGAATTTCCTGAATACTGATGGAGTGGGGGCGGGATCATGCCCACCAGTCCTGCTCTCCATGTCCTGCTTTCTGCAGCAGTTGGGCTCATCTTCAGACTGAAGGGGATTTGTAAGCATGTTCAGTTGAAACAACAACAACAACAACAACAACAACAACAACAACAACAACAACAACAACAACAACTTATCAATTATACCTCACCCATCTGGCTGGGTATCCCCAGCCACTCTGGGTGGCTCCCAACAGAATTAAACACAATAAAACAAGACATTAAAAACTTCCCTAAACAAAGCTGCCTTCAGATGTCTTCTAAAAGTCAGACAGTTGTTTATTTCCTTGACATCTGATGGGAGAGCGTTCCCCAGGACGGGCGCCACTATCAAGAAGGCCCTCTGTCTGTTTCCCTGCAACCTTACTTCTCACAGGGAGGGAACTGCCAGAAGGCCCTTGGAGCTGAACCTCAGTGTCCAGGCTGACTGATAAAGTGCTTATAAATCTCTCCAGAAATGTATGATGAAGTGAATGGCCTCACATACCGGTAGTTTTAGCAAATCACCTTGACACTTGATTAAAAACAAAACAACAAACAACAACAACAACAACAACAACATTTTCTTTGATTTGTCCATCCAAGGACCACTTGTGGAAAAGAGGACCCCCCCCCCAACTAAACATTATAGCTTTAACATTTGATAGTTAAAGACTGTTTAAACATATAGTGATAATTGTTAATAGGAAACAAGACAATATAAGGGTAACATGCTTACTGCTGTGAGTTCTTTCAAGAATGAGCAGGATATAAATGTAAAGAATAAACAAATTAGTAAAATTAGATTTATCTAGCCCTTAGAAAGGAAGAAAATAATAAAGAAACTGTTTGGCTAAAACTGTTCATTGCTTGCTTGCTTTATTGGTATTTTGATTTCATGGGTAGATAGAGGGTGCTCTTTTCTGTTCTAATTATTTAGGGAGAAAATAAGAGCAAAGCTAAGGAGTTTCAGAGACATTATATGAAGAATAAGAAAGTTGCAAGTGTCTAGGATTATGAACAGGTCTCTTTCCCAATCTTCTCTATGCCAGCTAATTGCCAGAAGTCAACAGAAGGTTCTTCTGGAGCTTCTTTTGAAACTCCAGTCTTGTCTTCATTTGTAGTCTGTTATCCACATTCTTCTGAAGTGATTGCATGCTGCATAAATACAACTGACCCCCCCCCCCGGCCAAACCATCCCACGATCATGCTGATTCAACTAACACCTTTGTGGTTTACATGTGGTTTCTGGGTTACAGCAAAGTAACAGAGCAGAACAGTGTAGAAAAATAAAATTCTAGATTTTTTTATGACAGGTGGCACACAGGGGGGGGGGGAACGGTTTTCATTTAATATCACAAGACTGTAGGTACGAAAGCTACAGCAAATGTTATTTCCCTGAAGGTTAGTCTTTTAGGAGCACTGTGTTTTGTCTGCCAGGCCAGTTTCTGCCTTCATCAGTGTTACCTTTCTTTCTTCTGATTTTATTTTGTCTAATCCTCCATCAACCTCCTCACTCAAGTATTTTAAATCCCTACTTCAATATGATGGGGCGATTGCATACCTATGATTTAGGAGAATGTTGTTTTGACCTTGAAAACATATGCATTTTCAATTTAGTCCTCTTGTCACTGCGCAAGCTTTGCCTGGTTTCCTTCACAGTTAATTAGTAGAGGCATTCCTTGTTGACCCATGGGTGCTGCCATCACTTTCAATGCTCATATTTCAGTCTTCATAAATGATCACACACACACACACACACACACACACACACACACACACACTGGTGCCTCTCATGCAGATTAGATTTGATAAGAACTTAACATGCAGTTATTTGGTTCCTATCCCTGCAGTTCATTGGGAGCGGGTTGCAAATTAAAAGTGCAAAACATCGGCATAAAAACAATAGCTTAAAAAGAGAAGCAGGTACAAGATAACCAAAAAAGGTCATGACCAGAAAGTCTGACGTTAAACACCAACAAAGGCCTGAGCAAAAAGCCAAGTCATTAATGGTGCCAGGGACTTAACAGCTTCAGTGCTGGTGGCAACTCAAAGGGGAGGGTGCTCCTAAGCTATTGTACCACCATCAAGATCAGCAAATCCTCTTCTCCTAGAACTGTTTCCATTCCTGCTGCTGCTATACAAACTTTGGATCTAAGAACTGGTGCTTTAGTTTGTTTTCTTCCTCCCAATCACTTTTCCTTCTGTGTTGTGTCATTTAAATTGCAAGCTTAAGGGTAGGGGCTGTTTCTTTATTGAACTTTCTATCTCATTCTTGGAGCCTTTTTCAGTTGAAGTGTGGGTAAAAATGATTCAAGCAAATAAACTTGCTTTAACAGATATTTCTGTGCTGCTTTGAGAGCCCAAGGAAGGTCCGAAGGGGAGGATAAAATATTTTAATAAATAACTATCAAAACAACTATTTCTATGAAAACTCCTGCCCATGAGCCAGAACAGGTGGATGGACAAAGTGGGCCTTTCAAAGACTTCCACAAAACAATGTGGCAGCAGTTCATAGCTACCTGTAACTATTCCACTCTTCAAGCTTCAAGAATATAAACAATTATCTTAGTGATGCAAAAGTGAAGCCACAACCTAACTCTATTTCTTACAAAACTATTTCAGTTCTCATTTTCAGTGTTTTTTAAAATACACATTTTATCATGAAGATGAACGTTGCTACCTCTGAAAACCCAGAAGAGATAACACTGAGATTTTTATATGCCATCTTTTTAAAAACACACATACACACACACCAGAATGACATTTACATACCCTTCAAAACCCACATTAGTTTGTACCATTTATTGAGAAGAGTCATTATTTATTTTGGATTGAAGGCTACCGTTGAAGGTCTGATATATCCCTAGACAAAAACAAGACTATTCTTCAAGATTTTTTTATTCCTCTGTGGTGTCATTTTGAAGCAGTACTTACATATGTATATCAATCACACCAGTGTTTATGACTCAACGCTGGAATTATACAAAGAGTGCAAAGCAGGACTGTATATTCATCCAAGTCTTCACAGTCATGAATTAAAACACTCTTAACAGTTCAGTATACAAGCTCCAAGTTAGCAAATTTTATTTTAGAAACTTTTTTGCAGAAGTTTTTGAATGAAAAGCAAGTTAGTTATTCTGAGGATATGCAGCTTTCTTTTCCTGGAGTGATTTCTATGTTGGCAAATGACCTTTATTACGGTGTATGCATGCACATGCCCTTGCTAGAGTTTTCCGGATGATAACTGGTGGCACTGTGCTTCAGTGGTTCTATTCCTGCTTTCAGAGGGTGGCTCTAAGTAATGGTCTGTTGGCCTCTGGCAGTTGTGTTGAAAGGCTCACAGGCTATCATCTTGCCTTTTCAACACTTGAGGCTGTGGCTATTAGGAGATTTGGAGCAAGGTGTCCACCGTATGCTGGTGACATGCACCTCTGTTTCTCTGTCGTATCTGAATCAGGTGAGGATGTCTTGGATCAGCATTTTATGTTGATCTGGATGAATGAACTGGATCCTGGCAAGACAAAAGCCCTGTGGTTGAGCAGTTCTCAAGTTCAGGAAAATGGCCACTAGCCAAGTTTCACTCTCCCTGAAGAAGCAGGCATGTAGCTTGAGAGTGCTAGAACCCTCAACGTCACAAAGAGGTGCAGGTATCCTCATTGACCAGCAGCACTTGCTTCCAGCCTTTGCTAGTATGCCAACTCCTAGTGCTTCTGGACTGCTGCAATATTTTATTATATGCTGTTGATTTATAAATCAATGATATAACTAATAGTGGCACAACAAGCTGGACTATTTTGTAGGGCTCGTGTAAGCTGCAATCTCTCAGCACCCAAACCCCTACAAATTAGCAATAATAACAATGGACTTTATTGATATTTGCATTGGCAGGGACAATGTGTTAACTTATTTAAAGCAAACAGCATTTTTCACATGAAAGAAGAGCAGTGTATTAAAGAGTATGAGCTTCCCTGCTCCCTTTAGTTTACAGGTGGGTGGGCTACCATCTCATCACAGCTATACAAAAATGCAATTTGTGTACACATTACTTGAGTGGGGGAGTGCGCTATAACATTTGGAGAAATGTAGATTTAGCCCGACGGCTGTGCCCAGTTTCCTGTATTGTTTCAGGAAGTATGAGTAAGGTAGGATTGCCTTGAAATGGGAACTGTACTGAACTCCCCACTCCCATCCCTAGCCTCAGCTTCACTTCGGGGCAGCAGCAATGAGTGTATACAGGATGGGGTATGTGAACCCTATTGCTCCCATGTCCCTTTCCTGATGTGCCAACAAAAGTTCATTTTGAGGACAAGGCTGTTTGCAGACAGTAGCAGGATATGAAAAATTGGTACGAAACAATGTTGTAAAAATGTAAAACAAGGCTTTTGATGATGGCTTCTTCTTGGAAAGCAGCACCTTAGAGGGCTGG
The DNA here is from genome assembly GCF_963506605.1 of Zootoca vivipara. NCBI lineage: Eukaryota > Metazoa > Chordata > Lepidosauria > Squamata > Lacertidae > Zootoca > Zootoca vivipara. Next base: position 32,393,188 of record NC_083277.1, on the reverse strand, counting down.
TGCAGGCAAAGTCTGGAGACCTTGGGAAATCACTGGGGGTGTTAATTTGCCAGCTCAGGCCCAGCTGCTGAAAGTTTGCCTTACACAAAACAAGAAAGACATTTGTTTTGCTGACAGCTGCTTCCCACACAGCTGTCCCTAGAAAACTTTTTCGTTTTGTTTTGTTTTCCCACCCAGAGCCAATGAAAGCCAAGAGAACTGCTTCTTCCATTCACTGTCGTGGGCCCTGAATGTGGCAATAGCTGCTCATCCAGAGAGAGAGAGAGAGAGAGAGAGAGAGAGAGAGAGAGAGAGAGAGAGAACGAGCAAGATCTTGCATGTGTGTGAGAGAGCTAACAAACAAGAATTTGTCCTACTCAGACTGTATTTAAATTTGTACCACTCATGAATTACACATATATTGTTACAATCCCCCCCCCCACTTCTGCAAGCAGGTCCAAGGATGCAGCACTTACCCAATCCTTGTTTCCTTTAGAAATATGTTTGGGTGCATTGAGTGTAGTGGCATGTAAGCACCTAACCCTTTCTATATAGGGGACCAGGCTCCCAGGACAGTACAAATGCCTCTTTATGAGCCTGTTCCTGTGGCTATGATCTTGCTCTCTGGAGATGGATGCATTGATTCCATCGCTACTGCCTGCCTTTCTCTTTCCATCTAAATCACAGCCCAGACATTCAGCAGGCAGGCTTTTCCTTGTGAAAGGCACATTTGCATTTCTGAGGAAGTACACTAAAATCCCCATAGCCTGTATGTCGCTACCTTGCTTTTTCCTCACCTAAGTTATAGATTGCTGATGTCTCCATGACTATGTGTTCCCCATTCTTCTTCCTTTCAAATGGGGTTACTCCATCCACACAGAAACCAATCCAAATGTGTATCATTTCCCCTGCGAACCTTGGTACCTCAGTGGGACTTAAGTCCTTGGTTTTGGATTTGTCTCTTATGCTTGTGTTATATATAAATGTGCAGCTCAAGATAACAGGCTTTTCAGGCTTCCTAGTGTAGCCACAGCACTCATACAATACTCCATACAAATTATGGTACCATCTTTAGGGCTGATGTCTATCTGCTTTTTAATGCTAGGGGTTTGGAGCCAGAATGCTTTCTCAGAATACCTTTGAGCCGTCATTTTAATGTTGTGCCTTGTTTAAAAGTGGAAGAACTGCAAGCTTTGGAGAAAGCAGTCCCCTACCTGATTCAAGTATCTAATTGAAAATTAATTTACAGCCACTATTTTCTCCCAGACTTTTAGAAGACATCTGAAGGCAGCTTTTAATATTTAATAGATTGTTTTAATATTCTGTTGGAAGCCGCCCAGAGTGGCTGGGGAAACCCAGCCAGATGGGCGGGGTACAAATAATAAATTATTGTTGTTGTTGTTGTTGTTGTTGTTGTTGTTGTTGTTGTTGTTATTGGTAATGGAATTTGTCAGAGTTTGCTACCCCTATAAACCAATAAGTAAGTTTGTCCTGTCTATTTCAGGTAAGAGACATTTATTTATTCAGAGCATTCGTACCCACACCACTCTTCAGCCACAAAAACTGCCAGAGCAGTGTACATACATCGACATAGTCCTCTCCCACAGGTTTACAATCTAAAATGAATGACACAAGAGGAAAACGGGATGAGGAGGGAAGAGGAAAAACTGACAAACTCAGGCACCAATTCTTAAAGCTAAATAGCAGCTCTTATAAAGCCTCGCTCCATGCCCAACAAGTGCAGGATGTCTTTGCCCAGCGGTGCTGTGGCCCATAGACTGCAGCAAAATAGTGCGCAAGGTTTTGCCCCATGTTGATGGAGGGGGCATAAAGGATTGATTGTATATAGGCTCAATTTCATGCAGGCCATCATAATGAATTGTTTGTATATTGTGCACTAATAGATAGAGAACACTGGATACAGCCCAATAATTCTAAAAGATTCATATGAACACTTTGATGTTTGTGTTTCAGATAGTTTATTGCGATCTGTTTCCTCTCCCCAGTGTCTCCAAATCAAGCGCTAAGCAGGCATCAGCAATTGAACTCTCTATGCCACCATTTTATTTTTGGTGGGCCGAAACACTTGTTTTAATGGAGAATATTCATAACAGCCCCCCTTTTGACTTCTGGTTTTCCTCTAGCTAAAGCTACTCATGTGAACTTAATGTCTTCTTTTATCCAGCGTACACTGAGGTCACCGCTGTGAGATTTATTTGATTTCACAGTTTGGCTAATTAATTTGCTCATTCTGAGTATTTGCCATCAGTGTTGCTTTTGGAGAAGTACTACGAATTTGCACGGTACAGTGCATCTGGAATAATTATTACCCTACTGAATTGTTATTATTCAAAATCTGAAGTGAGAGGCGAATTCCCAACTGTGATAAAAGCGTTCTGTTGTGGTTTTATCAGTCGAAAACAACCACATGGAGTAAATTGGGAGGAAACACCCTTAAAATGTTAAACAGCACATATCCCCTATGCCTGCTTTCTTCCTCTCACCTATAGTAGATTGATTCTTAATTTTATTGTCAAAATAAGGCAGAACTCAGAATTGAGCCATCTCTCTAATGGGAGCTGGCTAGCAACGAGAGATGGGGCGGGAAATGGGTCACTATTAAAATATATCGGTGAATTCCTGGTACTTTTAAACACCAATATGTGAACTTCATCTCTTAAAAATTAGACTTCAGGGGGAAAATAATAATGTTGAGTCAGAAGCTGGAGATCTAGTATCTCAGAGGATCAAAAGAGCTAAATAGATATAATTTGGGCCAATAATTTATGTGGAGAGATATTAAACCATCTAGAGGGCATGAAAAATGTTAACAGGGTAAGGGGAAAAAAGGATAGGGAAGCTTATCAAGAGTTACCCAGCAGTGTATAACTAGGATTAATGAGGTGAAAATGAATAAAGACAATTTCCCAGTGAGCATCAGGAATAACAGCTTCATGGTGAGCTCTTAACTTTGGACTCCAGCTGTTTTCCAATGAAAGATTTGGAAGCTTGACATGTTTTGCTCTTTATTGGACCAAAGAGTAGGTGGTAGGCAACTAGAAAAAAGTCTTAATTGGTAGGGTGGGGAAAACTTGGGATCTTTATAGTTTGCGCCTCTGTCCCACGTTTCATTCAAGCCGTTCATGTTTTGGATTCAGTCCTATGTCACACTCATCCAAAGCTTCATTTCTTGGCTTCCTCTTTTTTTATCCAGATTCCAGAATCACTTACTTGTCCCTGGGAAGCAAATGATAATCTTACTAGAAAGTGATGGGAGAAATTTATAGGCCATGAGGGCCACCTGGCTTCAAAAGGCTTGTGATAATTAACATCCCATGTTGGCATTGCTTTCCTGTAACTAATTACTCATTACTCTTTTCCCTGTTGAATTATAATTCCTAGTGAATTCAAGTAAAGACTCAGTAATTTAGGGGGGGGGCACGCTACCATTATTGCCATTAACCAGTTAAGCTGAATTTAGAAGTAATTTCTCATCAAGCCTTGGAATCCAACAAGAATAATGTTGCTTGAATTTTGTATTTCAACTTAACTGAGTTGTGGTTCAACCTTACATTGACAGCTTAAAAAAAACCATTACAGTACAGCACTACCTTATCTGTGGTCCACCTATGTTAAGGAAGGCAATTAGACCAGTGGAGCAAAGAAATCCTTTCCAAGATCAATTCTGAGGGTTCACATGTTTTGTTCGTAAACTGTATTGTGTGCTATGTATGGAAGTTAAACCTTATGTCAAGAGTTGCAACCGCAGAGTTCAGACTGTTGGTAATGGCAACACCCTAGACCGCAGCATATGAAAACAAGTTATTATATTTCCTTATGTGTAACGAAGACTGTTAACCAGAAAACCCAGGAAAAAAATGGCTTTTCTCATTAGGACTGATAGATGAAAGGAAATGGAAAGTATCAGTTACCGAAACGTGCAGCATGCTTTAAAGTGAAGGGAGAAGTATTGCAGGTAAAACTGAAAACAAAGGGTTAGTCTGTTGTGGACTAATGGTGCTATATACACATGCATATCAACAACTTAATCATATAGACAAAAGCACAATATCCACATTAGATCATCACACATGACATGTAGGGAGTACAGGCATTTATAAGTCAAATGTGAGTTTCCATACCATTTCAAAAGTTGAAGTGCTTATGTGCATAGGGAAATTTTTTGCATGACATCAGAAGTGGACCACACAGCTTTCAAAGGGCAAAAGAGAAGGTCCTGCTATGGGCCTCTGCAAAGACAGAACTATTAGCACAGTGTTTCTCAACCAGTGTGCCTCCAGATGTTTTGGGACTACAACTCCCATCATTCCTGACCACTGGTCTTGCTAGCTAGGGATGATGGGAGTTGTAGTCCCAAAACATCTGGAGGCACACTGGTTGAGAAACACTGTATTAGCAGAGCCTAGCAATGGGAGTGGCACTCTTTCAAATACCATTTTATGCATCAAAATGAGAATCTTAAATTGGGCTGTCTCAAACTGGCAGCCAGGAATGGTGTGACATGGCCACACTGAGCTCTGCTGTCCAGTAACTGCAGACTGGATTATGCACTAACTGCAACTTCTAGATCATCATCAATAATAATAATAATAATAATAATAATAATAATAATTTATACCCCGTATTATTTATACCCTGCCCATCTGGCTGGGTTTCCCCAGCCACTTTGGGTGGCTTCCAACAAAATATTAAAATACAATAGTCCATCAAACATTAAAAGCTTCCCTAAAGCAGCGTTTCTCAACCGCTGTTCCGCGGCACACTAGTGTGCCGCGAGACGCTGGCTGGTGTGCCACGACGTGCCGCGGCGAGAAGGGCGATTTGCTGCCTTGTCACGTGCCTAGTCACGTGCCGCGACGAGAAGGCGGCCGCCATTAGGGGGCGCTGGGCGCTGACCCGCCGTAAAGGAAGCTGGCCGGGGGACTTCCGGGTTGCCGCGGACAGCTCCAGACGCTCCCTGACGAAGCTCCGGGGAGTGCTACTCTTTGCGGGGTGAAAACGGGCAGTTTTGAGGCTTCAAACCCCCGTGTGAGGAACAGGGGGGACTCCCTGCCTAAAGAGGGGTTGCAGGGCGTTGGAGGGGTTCCCGCAATGGACTGCGAGGTCCAGAAGGGGATCACAGACGCCGGCTGCAGCTCTCTCCCTCCCGCACTGAGAAAGCCTGGCTGCTGAAGCACACAAGCGGCAAAACCTCCGAAATAAGAAAGAACTGCGACCTGCATAAAAGGTTGGTGCAACTCTACCCTACTGCAACTCTTCAGAATTAAAGAGGCTATGTATCTGTAGAAGTGCAAAGAGATAAAAAAAGAGAGAGATACTTGAAAGGCATTCAGAAAGATACTTTTAAGAGGCGCTTAAAAGAAACATTCCAAACAGACTGAGAGAGGGCAGAAGGGAGCCTTGCTTGCCTTGGAAAGAGATTGCAAACAGCGGAGGAGTTTTAAGAAATAAAAATAAAGAGGGGGTCAACTCTGGGGTATTTAGATAACTGTAATATAGGCACAGAGTTAAATTTTTTAACTTTTTTAATGGTGGTGTGCCTCGTGATTTTTTTCATGGAACAAGTGTGCCTTTGCCCAAAAAAGGTTGAAAAACACTGCCCTAAAGAGGGCTGCCTTCAGATGTCTTCAAAAAAAATCCGGTTGTTGTTTTTCTCTTTAACATTTGGTGGGAGGGCATTCCGCAGGGCATTCCACAGGGCGGGTACCACTACCGAGAAGGCCCTCTACCTGTAACTTGGCTTCTCGCAGCGAGGGAACCACCAGAAGGCTCTCGGCACTGGACCTCAGTGTCCAGGCAGAATGATGGGGTGGAGACACTCCTTCAGGTATACTGGGCCGAGGCCATTTAGGGTTTTAAAGGTCAGCACCAACACTTTGAATTGTGCTCCGAAACGTACTGGGAGCCAATGTAGGTCTTTCAAAACCAGTGTTATGTGGTCTCAGCGTTGACAGTATGAACAGGAAAAGTTTAGTTATTTTTTGACTACAGTGGGCCACTGATCACTGGCTGCATCCATTGGAAGTTGGGAGTCAAACAACCAATGAAAAGACCCCACCCCTGCTTTAAATTTCTAACAAGCACTGGGCAGGTTTGTTCTGTGTGGTTTATACATACAAAAAACTAATACATTTTCTTAGAAGGGGCAGTCTGATTGGCTAGAAAAATGCCCTCCCCTCCTTTTACATTAGAAAATCACGCTGAGATGTGTTGAGCCTGAAATAGATCATTCGTCAAGCATATTAAGTTCCTTCCACTCTTTTCCTGTGCCTATCTTTCCTCAGTAAAGCTGAGGTATTTTTGCACAATATCTCTGGATACAAACAAGTAGCATTATTTTGAGTTACATCTCTAACAAGTAATAGAGGATAGGCTTTACTGAACATATTGCGGCAGGAATCATAAACATACAGGAGAATAAAATTCTATTTCGCAAAAATAAGTACATCTTTCATAGAGACAGTTTTAATTAAATTTCTTTTTCATCTGATCTTAGCGTTATCGTCCACTGAATCCAATTTCATAAAGATCTGATGTATTTTTGATAATAATCTTTTGGCCTTTATTGGCCTTTAACTGATCTGTTCAGAAGCTTCTAATTCCTAAATATCCCTTGAGTCATGTAGAATATAGGCCTGTAGTGGTAAGTACTGCAAAATAGGAGGTTTATCATTTGCCCTTATTGCAATTCAAATATCTAACTGAATTGTTCGATATTATGCCAAACAAGAGTTCTGTCAGAAATAAACCAATAGGCTAAAGCTAATAATGCACTCATGATGGTATTGAATGATAGTTGAAGATGCAAATATTATTAAATGTTCTAATTTAGAGCATCATTCTGCATCATGCAGGCTCCCCCCCCCCTTCTAAATGATAAATTTATCACATTTAGTTTGTACATTGTTTGGCTTGGGACAGCAATAAGAAGAGACAAAGGGTAAAGCAAAACCTTTTAATGCAGTTATATATTTTTTCTGAGCTACAAAACTTGAAATAAGATTTTCCTTGGTAAACAAGATGACTTGGTGCGGGGAGTGTATTGTGTTACCACAGAAGTCATGGAAAGAGAACGGAATCCACATGCTGTGTGTGGGGGGGTCACATGTGCGCGCACACAAGCGGGACATGGGGTTCTTCTCCCCTGCCACCATCAAATCACAGAGCTCATGTGTCTCACTGACTGAACCATGGATCCAGTGCTTTCTAGCTACGGTATGTCCCTGTATAACAACATGGAGCTAAGGTCCAGGTCCTTATGTATCCTCATCATTTTTGTATGGGATTCCATCAAAATGACCATGAAGTTATAGGTCACTCTGAGTACTGAGATGTATTCAGTGATATGTTTGTGGCTTTGTTGTCATCTTACTGAAATATCCATGAGCATCCAGGCCTCGCCCTGGATTGTCATTTTTGTGGTGTTGACAATCTCCAAATCTGTGTCTCCGATCACTTGAAAAAGCAAAGAGTGTGTGTACTCTTTCTGCCATTGGTAATGGTTGTTTTTTTTTTAAAAAAAATGTTTGCAAATAATATAGATATAAGTGAACTTGTACTATGCATATTCCATGGCATTTCTCCAGAGTTCCAGAAGTGGATTTTATACAGTGTGTGGAAATTAACAGATACAGAAATGTCGTGAAAACAGAATCATCTGTCGTGTTAACGCACCCTGTGAAAAGCAGATATTTATCTTGCTTGATTAGAATATTTTGAGGGAAGCCAGAATTGGTTGCATTAAAGCCATGATTATCATTCTGATGTGCATGTATCAGTCATGTGCATGCTTGAACTATACAGCCAGCACATGTCCTCATGGACCCTTCCAACTCTAGAGTTCTGTGATTCTGGATTGCCGAACTCTGTTTAATGCACCATTTGTATGCTGCTGCTCGTGAACCTATGGTGTGTGTGCCACAGCTCTGCTGAGCTGAGGGTGGCAGGGTGAGAGATAACAAAGTCATGTTTGCAGACTGGAGTGGCTGTGGGAATTGCTGGTAAAACTTGTGACTGGCCCCGTAATGTGGCTGAGATCCTACATCCAGCCACATCGCAGAAATATCAAATTATGCTTATAAAACAAAGAAATTGCTCTAATTTCTGATCCATATTCTTATTTCTTGCACAACCAATAGCAAGCCACAGTTGCATGCTTTAACAGTTATATAATCTGAATGCGATGTCTTGCTCTTTTTGTAGCAGAAGGTTTTTTGAAAGCTTAGGTATCTGGAAAGGGCATGTTATTTGCCATATTAACTCACACTTTTCCCTAGTTCCATCTCAGGCATTTGGTAAAGAAACATCCATTAAAGTTAATGCAGATGTTGAAAGCTTGTCATTTTTTTATGGGTCTTTGACTCAACATAGTGTATTAAACATATGCTTTTAAAGCCCAGCTCTGAATATTGGGTAAAAATACAACATTCCAGTTATATGGATTTCAAATGGAAATGCATTACCTAATAATGAGATATACAATTATTATCTCTCTCCTGTCATTCTATTTCCAAAAATCCTCAGGACAGAATGCCCCCAACTTATTACCACATAATATGACAAATGAACAGTGTAAAATGGGTTAGGATAGATGTGTACAGTCATACCTCGGTTTACAACCGCCTCGGTTTACAACCGCCTCGGTTTACAAACACCGCGGACCCATCTGGAACAGATTAATCCACTTTCCATTACTTTCAATGGGAAAGTTCGCTTCAGGTTAAGTACACTTCAGTTTAAGTACAGACTTCCAGAACCAATTACACTCATACTTCGGGTTAAGTACGCTTCAGGTTGAGTACTCCACAGACCCGTCTGGAACAGATTAATCCACTTTCCATTACTTTCAATGGGAAAGTTCGCTTCAGGTTAAGTACACTTCAGGTTAAGTACAGACTTCCGGAACCAATTGTGGTTGTAAACCGAGGTACCACTGTAGTTTTTAACAGTTGTCAGCAACTGAAACAGCATTCTTGTTTTACCAAACAAATGAAGCTTAGGCAAAGTAGACTAGAAATCATAGGTATATCACATGGAGGAGGAGCATGACGGGGGGGGGGGAGGAAGCGTAGGTCTATCCAGAACCTTGAAATCAGTAGCTTTGATTTCATATATGTTTTGTTATGTATTTATTGTTTTTATACCCTGCCTTTTCTTCAGTCTGGAGCACAGGATTGCTTCACATAAGGAATTATTGTTAAGAAGGATATTGACAAGCTGGAACGTGTGCAGAGGAGGGAAACCAAGATGATAAAGGGTCTGGAAACCAAGATTTATGATGGACAGTTGAGGGAATTGGGTAAGTTTAGCATGGAAAAGAGGAGACTGAGAGCAGATATGATAGACATCTCCTAATATATGAAGGGCTGTCACTTCAGAAATGGAGCAAGCTTGTGTTCTGCTGCTCCATAGGGTGGGACCTGCACCAATGGATTCAAATTACAAGAAATGAGATTCCAACTAAACATTTAGAAGAACAGCTATGTTTGACACACCTTGCTCTCCTGACTTCTGACAGCTGCTTCTCTCAGTCATGTTTAGCCCCTCATAGGGCTCAGCATAACTTGTCCAAACTGCTCTTTAATCTGATTGGGTGGGGACATTGTAAATGACGTGCTCACCAGCTGACACATCCAGGCCAATCATGATGAGATGCATATTCAGTAGAGATGTATACACAGAGATGCATTCACATCTACATTTACAAGAGGATAGGAATATCCTGTGGTTTCATTGGACAGATTACAGACGTTTGTTGATTTGTGTTTGTTGATCTGACTCCCCCCCATTGCTATTTTTTTCTATATGGAGTGGTATTGTTAGTCCAGTGGGGCATCGTGAAATGTGCCTCTCGCAGTGTAGATTAGAAGAATTGTTCATTTGAAATAAACTTGAAGGCTCAATACAGCTCAAACAGAATCCATATAAAACCATTTAAAAGCAACAAACTCAATTAAAATAACATTGTTGACACAATGGTATGCTATACATGCAATATTCCTACTGTATGTGTGAAGCTAGAATTGGATCAGGGTACCAGTAATGAAGACATGACCCCATGTTCTGGTCCATGGGGTCATGAAGAATCGGACACGACAAAACGACTAAACAGCAACAACAACCAGTAATGTATCCGTAACAACAAATATTATTTCACACTGTACACTTGTCATCTCCAAATTCAGTTCAGGTCATGAGTATTTTAACTTATACACCCATGAAATCTTTGATCTGGAATTGCAAGGTTCCCCAGGAATCAGTGTGACATTGCTGATAACACATATGAAATATGACATTCAGTCACATTTCTTAAAGAATGACACAGCCCATCATGTCCCCTTTAATGGGTTTTCTAGTGTAACATATATTTAGGAACTAAATACATGATCTGGGACCAGATATTATTGCTACATTGGAAGACGGTCTGGGTATCCTAGATAAGATGCTATTACTTAGGGTACAAAGAAGAGCAGTGTATGGGTGAAATTTTTGGTTGGCAAATGCAAGAATTCCTGGTTACAGGTAGGTAGCCGTGTTGGTCTGGGTCGAAGTAAAATAAAGGTTCTGAAGAAGTGTGCATGCACACGAAAGCTCATACCAAAATAAAAACTTAGTTGGTCTTTAAGGTGCTACTGAAGGATTTTTTTTTATTTTGCAAGAATTCCTGTTGCTATAAAAAATAAAGCTGCTAACCTTTTGCAGGGGTAGACAGACCCATGTTTGTCCCAGTTCCCCATTCCAGACTAAATCACATTTCCTGGTGGATTTTTAATAGGAAGTTATTTGAGAACTGCACAGATACATTTATTTAAAACAAAAACAAAACACTGCCACCACACCACTGGAAGCAGTCATATTTTTTTTCCTGCAAAATTACCCCTGAGAGTGATAGAAATCACCTAGCTTTGGTGCTTTCCTGGAGACTTGTCGTGTGTGTATTTAAAGTCCATGGAGGCACCGAGCCCCACATGCTAGCCACTCTAGGCTGTGGGTAGCTAGATGCTAGATGTGTGTAAAGCTTAAAAGGATATCTATCATCTATCTATCATCTATCTATCTATCTATCTATCATCTATTATTATTGTAAGGGGGAGGGCTTATAGAGAACCCCCCCCCCAATCCGAAGCAGCCCATCTCCCAGCAATCATGAGAGCGAAGGTTCTGATGGAGGGAGTCAGGAAACGGAAAGGGAGTGCCAGGGCTCTGGCAACACGCCAGAGCCCCTGCTCCATAGGCAGGGAGAGAGGGAGGCGGAAAGAGAGGACAGGAATCGGTCAGACCGGATTGAGGAAGAGGAGGAAAGGGAGGCGCTTCTCAGTTCCGAGGCTTTTATGTTGGTCAAGAACGCGGAGGGGGGCAGTGCAGGAATCTGACTGGAGCGAGTAGACATGAAACCAGCAGGTCGTTACACTGTAAATAATGTGCACTAATAAAAACTTCTGAAAGACAAGCATGTGGAAGGTCGTTACTCAAGAGTAGTCACAACAACCCTGACAATTATTATTATTATTATTATTATTATTATTGTAGTAGTAGTAGTAGCGGGACAGGGTGGCACTTCCTGTTTTGCCTCAAGTGGTGAAATGGGATGTGTCGCCGCTGCTACATCCCATCTTTGGGATAGGATGTTTTGACACTTGTATCAGATAAAATTATTGCTTGATATCCAACTACAGTGATGCCTCGCAAGACGAATTTAATTCGTTCTGTGAGTCAATTCGTTCTGCGAAAAATTCGTCTAGCGCAGGCATCCCCAAACTGCGGCTCTCCAGATGTTTTGGCCTACAACTCCCATGATCCCTAGCTAACAGGACCAGTGGTTGGGGAAGATGGGAATTGTAGTCCAAAACATCTGGAGGGCTGAAGTTTGGGGATGCCTGGTCTAGCGAATCCCATAGGAATGCATTGAATTTTTATTTTTTGCCCATAAGAACGCATTAATTGAATTTCAATGCATTCCTATGGGAAACCGCAATTCGCTAGATGAATTTTTCACAAAACCAATTCATCTAGCGAGGCAACCTCTGCTCGAAAAATCTCTTCGTTAACCGAAAAATTCATCTTACAGGGCATTCGTCTAACGAGGCACCACTGTATGTCCAATTCAGAACAGACCCACATAACACTCATAACACAAACTTTTACTGCAGGGGCAGAGGGTTTAACCTGGGACTTTCTGCATGCAAAGTGTGAGATTATCAGTGAGCAATAGCCCCTTCCCCTTTTAAAGGTGCATCCTCCCTCTCACACAAAGATACTTGACCCTCTTATACATGCATAGCAGTTGCATCAGGATTGCAGAGAAAGGACCAGAGCATTGGAGAATAGAAAAGAATTTCCCAGGCACCACTAAGGCTGTTGCTAAAGTAACTGAAATGATAAAAAACTTTGCTTGTTTCAGAGTTTGAGTGGTGAGTAGATGTTCTTACACGTTGAAATGCCATTTTTCCAACACACATACACACACAATAGTGGGAAGGTAAAATAAAGTCTGGTCTTGATCGGTTACAGATTTTTCCAGATGTGTATTGAAGTGCTAGAACCTGTAGCCTGAGATTAATTTTTTTTAAAAAAGAAATATTGATTACTTACGTTGATGCATAGCAGGATTAAGAATGCCTTAGGCAAGCAATTATCCATTACATTTCTACACTGACACAGAAAATAGCACATTTTCCCTCAAGTAACATAATTCCTACAGAGAAAATTAGGTGTTCCTCATTCACTAAACTTCAAAGAGAAATATCAGAATTCAAAAATCATAAGGTGCACAAGCAGTATTCAGAACTAGGCAAAAATATTGCATTTCTAAACACGGAACAATTGAATATATCTGGACAAGAAAGGTTTGTGCACTGAAGACTTGTGTTTTCCAATGAAACATCCCAAGACAAGAACTTGTGAACAGGGAGAACAGGGCTGAACACCTAAAACATAAATTATGAAACTAAGTTGAATGGCAAAGCACATTATTTATTCGCAGAAGGTCCCAGCTTCAACTTCTGGCACCTCCAGTTAAAAGGATCAGGTAGCAGGTGAAGTCAAAGACCTCTGTCTGAGGACTCGGGAGAACAACTGCCAGGCAGAGTAGATTTGCTACATAAACAAAAAATGGAGAAACTGAGTTAGACGATGCATTATAAAGCATCTTCCAATCTACAGTACCACTGAGGAAAACATTTATCTGTAAAGCTCAGCCAAATTCTGTCCAGGTGGGGATCTAGGGACAAGGAAGAAGGCAGGCATTCCAGTAGGGGAGCCATAGTTTGGAGAAAATGATTAGGTAGCTTGAATACAAAGATGGTTCTTCTTCTTTTAAGAAGAGATTGCAAAGATTTCCAAGCAGCTAGGAAGTGTGACGCCTGTCACATGCTTTCAAAATGGAGCTACAGGTGGTTCTGGGAATGATACCATGTGACATGATGGCATATAGGGAATAATGGCACTGTATGAAAAAAAAGAGAGAGCTTCCCAATGTTCCCAGCCCAATTAAGGAGTTTGTACAGCACTGGATGGGGTTGTGCTGCTTCTGAAAAATTAGGTCTCCATTTTGGGATCTAGTTTTGTCAATTAAGGTGTAGTTATCCTCAGTGGCTCCATTTTTATTTAACATCTATGTTAATTCCTTAATCACATGTTTGCATGTAATTGATACTCACCTACTCCAATTTTAATGTGCGCGGATGACGTTGTACTTCTTTCTCGAACCAAAGTTGGCTTGAAACGAGTGTTAGAGAAATCCAGTGATCAATGTAGCACCAAACTGCTAACAATTAACTTTGCTAAAACTAAAATTGACCGCTTTGGCCGCTCCTTTAGGAAACATAATTGGAATATGAAGGGAAATGCCATAGATCAAACTAAGAACTTCCAATACTTAGGCATCACCTTCTCTTACAATGCCAAATTATCAACACATTTGACCGCATCAGCCACCTTAGCAGAAAGAAGTGCTAACGCCATTCTTAGACTATTTAGAAGGAAAGGTGCTCCTATGGCCCTAAAAGTCTTTCAGGCAAAATCTCTGGTCCAACTTCTATACGGTTCACAAATTGGACTCTCTGCCAATCTTAAGATTCTCGAAACAGTCCAATCAAAATTTCTTAGATCCCTATTCGGCACCCCTAAGAGCACATCTAATGTAATATTAAGGCAAGAGGCAGGACTGCCCAGAGTTGAATTAAACGTCTGGGAACAAGCAATATCCCTCTGGTTCAAAATTCATTATAACCCAAAAGGAAAGTTATCTCATTTTCTGGCCACAGCCCTTTATCCACCTTGGCTTACGCAAATTACTAACAAGATCAAACAATTTGGCCTAAACCCAGAAGACCTCTTTAATGGAACTTTGAATAAGGCAAAAACAATTATTACTCAGAGGCTTTTCGATATTGAACTGCAAAAAGAAGATGCCTTACTCCCTGGGAACTACAGGTGTCTAAAATCTTGGCCTAATTTGGCAGCTGCCCTATATCTATCCAATATTACTTATGAATCTTATAGATGGGCCTTCTCCAGAGCTCGATTTGATGCGATGCCTTCAGCTGTGTTACACGGCAAATTCTTGTGTGTACCAATCGATGAGCGCTTTTACCCATGCTTGTCCAATAAGGTGGAATCTGCTATTCACATTCTTTTATTTTGTGAACTCTATAGTGAAGAACAATCGCGACTCATTTTACCCCTATTATCAAAATTCACACCCTTGCAATATTATCTGGAATTCCGCCCCCCAAAAAAACATTATGTAAATTCATTTTGAACGATTTTGTGAGCTCAGTATCCTATGCTGTGGCCAAATTTTGCACTTTAGCTATTAAAAAACGTAAATCTCTTTTATTGAATAACATATTATCACAATTTGTCCTGCCCTCCAATGATGATATTGCTTATCTTTGGTTTGGAGTTTTGTTGTTTTGTATTGCTGGCTCTTGCTGTAATAAAATTGACTGACTGACTGATTGTATTTGGGGCTGCCCTTGAAGTCAGTTTGGAGTTAGTTCTGAATACAACAACCAGAACTTTAATTGGGACGTCTCATGGGGAACATGTCTCACAAGTTTTGAGGGATCTATGTATACTCTGCTGTTGCACTTCCAACAGGAAGAATGTCCCTGCTGGGAAAAATGAAGCAGTTAACAAGTAGTTGATTTTCCCATGAAGGTTTGTTTGTTGGCTTGCTTGCTTTTGTCTATTAGGAAAGCCAATAGAATAAAAGTTTATCAACTCCAGATGGGGAATGTGCACATCACAGAGAATTTGAAGAAAAAGACCTTGTAGGTAACATTTTCTTAGACAAATTTTATCTATGGAAGCTTTATACCTCCATATTGATTCTTTAGTGTACTGATAGCTGATTGTGTGTTTGGCCCTGTGACCCATAGTACAAGAAATATCTGTTCTTCTTGTTTATTTTTTTGGATGCTGAAAACCTCGAAAGCCTGGAAGAGAAATTATTGTTTTTTTTCACTGCCCAGAGTGACTAGTATTTGGTTTCAAACACACCAATTTTTATAGGTACTATTTTCCAAGAGGTTTGATGGAGCTCACACAATTAAGGCTGGGGTTGGTTATTTACCGGTATTGTATTATAGTTTGCCATTCTTTCATATTAATTCAGTTACTAAATTAGTATGAAAGAATAGTATTTCTGTCTCTTGTGTCTGTTACCTCTGGAGACACACACACAAGAAACCTGGGGGGGGGATTCACCCAGTTTTCATGTTAATCCAGATTTTAAAAAGAGTTCAAACCATAGGCAACAACAGTTTTATTTTTCTCAGGAGGTTCAGCGGAAAAGAATGTTGCTATTGTGCCTCTTAACATAAAGCATCAAAATGGATGCCGCTGTTATATTATTCATTGCAACCTTTACAGGAAATGAATGGACATTCCCAATAGCTAATAGACAAAATGACAGATTTGTAGACCTCAATGTAATTGTTGCAAATAAGGATTGCAAGTATCATTTCCTGATACCATTCACACAATCAGATCCAGTCAGTCAGCCAAAGCTTCAGGCAGAGAACATTAGATCTAACTCTACCTGAATTCAGAGCAGCTTAGCAAGTCTACAACACAGTGGTCTAAAGCACTAAGATATTAACTCCTGAATCATCAGATACAGCACAGTTTGGTCCATTTCTCAGGGAATTGCTAAACCCCTGTCTGGTCAATACTACTTCAGACTGCTGGTGGAGATCCATATGACTGAAGCAGCCATAGGGAAAAAAAGATGGTTTGATAGAGAAACGTATCCAGGAGGTTAGGCTATGCTTCTTGCAGTTGTACTCGTCTTCCATGTGCACTAATCTCATGCATCAGTCAAGCGTGCTCCTGCTTTCAGTATGAAGCACATGCTTACTTGGGTGATAGATCTCTATACACATCAGAAACCTACTGCTCTGTGTTCAGGTAATAAGCACTTCAGGAACATGAATGATCCAGTTTGTAGAGGGGGGTGATTGCTTGAGTGTTTGCATATCCTGCAAGTGTCCCAGAAAACCTGGGACATCCTATTTTTTTTATCATGAGAGAACGGCTGCTGTGATCTCACATGATTTCGTGGCATGTAACAGTTGAAAATTCCATTGAAGCTAAGCAAGAGCAGCAGAGTGCCTAAAAGCTATAATTAACTGTATCTCTGCTACGTCTCATGTAGTGTTTAACTTGGATCACATGAGAAAGGTGTTCAGTTGTACACCTCCATTTTGTGAGAATTGGTCTTTGTTCTCTCTCTAAAGCAACCAAATAGAAAGGTTTGCAAATAATTCTCTCCAGCAACACAGCCTCAGGCTGTAATGGAGGCTGTGGGAGCTTTGTTTTCAGCTCATATTTCTAAAATGTTTGACCCATGCTTGGGCAAGCATATTTGGATGAAACATTATTGTTTTGAGTGTCTGTTTTGGGGCAAGTTCTGTTAGTAAAGCTTTTGAACCATATTTTTGGACTGGACAATTTTTATTTCAAGAAGAGTCAGTTTTTATTCATCCTATTATTTCCAAATGGTGCAATATTAATAACCACAATGGTGGGATTAATGGAATTTCTCCCCAAAAATCTCTTAATTGTTTTAAGACATTTGTATTGAAATGCATTATTGAGTTGTATTGTACTAATTAATTAAATGCATATATTGTGCTGGTCAAGAGGTCTTCATAGGCAGATTATATCTGCACACTGCTGTTCCATGAGCAGCTATGTTTGGGGATCATGTTTTGCAATCGATCCATCAATGAATGACCAGTATTCAGAAAGGAACTTCATCCAAATAGATATAAAACAATATGAAACAAAATAAAACAGGGAACCATACCAGTACAAATAACTAATAACTGTATCATACCATAGAATGCCAGGCTTAGAGAACAAAAATGTATGCTTGATTGATTCATTGCTTTTCACAGGCATGATTTGCAAACTGGAAAAAGTAACAAGTGGCTTGGCCTTCAGTTGATAAAGAAATGGGGAAAACAGAATTCTGCCCAACTCTTTGTTAGTTGCTTGGCTACCAGTCAGCAGACAATAGAGGTTTGTACAAAGTGAGTCAGTTTCATGGCTAAACAGGAACTCAAAGAATGATGTCTCTGGTTCAAGTGCATCCACCTATATTCACAACACTACATTGGCTCAGAGTCTTCATCTAGTACAAAGGAAGACAATAATAATAAAAAGAACTATTGCCCACTGAAAGTACCCAACTATCCCATATATAAGTAGCTTTATGCTATGTGATTTGGGTGTTTTTGAGGTTATTCCATCCCCTGCCATCATGGAGAATTGAACTATGCCCTCAATCACTTCTGCAATATGATTCTGCCTTCCTCTATGTCATTACTCTACACCCCAGATTGGAATTAGATCTCCCCATTTACACAAGTCCCTATGCATACATCTCATTATTTTTCTTCCTGGAAGAAGGCAAACCTTTTGATTGGTATCTAGGCAACCAATAACATAGGACATAATTATATTTTCTCCATTCCTTTACCAATTGAGGGCCAATTTACTTGTTACACCCCCCCCCCCCGAAAACGAGCCAGAAAAAGAATTTTCATCTTGCATTGTATCAGTTTCGTTCCACCCCAAACACCATACTTTTCAGTGAATCCATCCCCACATTCAGCCAAAAGGCATCATGTGTCAGATAAGGAAGGGCTAAGCTAGAACAATATAGGGAAGAGGACCACAGCACTGCAAATGCACTTTGTCTTCCAGTTTGTGCGAATTGGTGGGCAGAATACTGTTGTGCTCATGTCCAGCTTGCAGGCTTCCTACAGGGATGTGGTTGACTACCGTGAGAACAGGATGCTGTACTAAATGGGCCATTGGCCTGATCCAGCAGGCTCGTCTTACGTTCTTACCTTTGCACTCCCTATTAATGTACACGTCTCTGTAATTTAGCAGCAATATCCCTGGGGATATACTACAGCCATTGGAAGACTGTTCCATCATGCCCTATCGTGCTGCTGTTTTGGAGCAGCATTCCCAGCAACTCAAAGTGCCACAAGATCTTTCTTTCTTTCTTTCTTTTCTTGTCTGGCAAATAAACCCTGTTAAAATGAAAATTAGTGTTTCCTTCATTGCCTAATTGAATAAAAAAAATAACCCCTTGACCATTGCCAAGAACCTTGTGTCAGCTGTGTGATACTGGATTTGTATGACTGAGTTAATTCAGTAATACAAGCTGCTGCTGAACAAGGCATGTGTCACTTCCAGATTCTCAGCCCAAAACCCCAGTGCCCAGGCTCCCTGGACTTACCTTCCACCATGGCAAACTTTGATATGAGTCAAATTTTAATGCCAGAACTAGAGGCTGAATCACTCAATATATCTCTAAAATTAACTCATTATCGTAACACTGGAAAATAGAACATTGATCCCCCACATATGGTTCGCTTTTATGGTATTATTGGATAATTTACTGTAAGTTCTTTTCCTTTTAATCTACAAAATAAAGAGTTGCATACTGCTTACGCAGTTATAATAAGGACTTTTTTTAAAAAAAGAATAGAATGCAAATTGAGACCAGTAAAAAATATTCAGTAAAAGTAACACTTGCTCAAATTATTTACTCATCAACATAATATACTTTCATATCTGGATTTTAAACCTGGTCACTGATAAAAATCTAAACAAATACAATCGTACCTTGGCTCCCGAAGACACAGTAAGTGTTCGGGTTTGCGAATGTTCTTTGGAACCTGAATGTCCAATGAGGCTTCCACAGCTTCCGATTGGCTGCAGGAGCTTCCAAAAACTTCCAAAACTCCTAAGCTGATAGTGGAAGCCAGAATTGCTCCTGCAGTTCACTCTGGTACAGAAACGGAGAGAAGTGTAAATAGGAAGAGGTTGCACAACTTTCTACCATGGCTTCAATAAGAATCAGTAGTGAGACAGACAGGCTATCCATGGTTTTGTGTGATTTGGGGTGCTGACTTCAACTGTGCCCTTAATATAAGGTAAAGGTAAAGGGACCCCTGACCATTAGGTCCAGTCGTGACCGACTCTGGGGTTGCGCGCTCATCTCGCATTATTGGCCGAGGGAGCCGGCGTATAGCTTCCAGGTCATGTGGCCAGCATGACAAAGCCGCTTCTGGCAAACCAGAGCAGCACATGGAAACGCTGTTTACCTTCCCGCTGTAGCGGTTCCTATTTATCTACTTGCATTTTGACGTGCTTTCGAACTGCTAGGTTGGCAGGAGCTGGGACCAAGCAACGGGAGCTCACCCCGTCACAGGGATTCGAACCGCTGACCTTCTGATCAGCAAGCCCTAGGCTCAGTGGTTTAACCACAGCGCCACCTGGGTCCCACTGCCACCTGGGTCCCACTTAATATACTGTACCTTCAAAATCATTTTGATTGGTTGTTGGTCTATTTAGTTTCAGTGTTGATTCCCCCCCCCATGAAACTAGGTTTGATCCAGATTTGCATTTCTGCAAACATAAGGGCTCTTTCCATCCCAACTGCCACCTTCCATGCTGCTCTAGGGGGATCCCAGCCCTCTAGGGGGATCATCTTATTGGCGTGGGAGTCACATTCTGGGGATTGCAGAGGAAAGGGAGAATTAGCAAAATCACCTGACTGGTTCCACCAATGCATGGGTAGGCAAACAAAGGCCAGTGGGCCAGATCAGGGCCAATTGCCTTCTGGATCCGGCCCGCAGGCGGTCTGGGAATCAAGGTGTGGATTGCTAGCATGCACATTCTTTCGCTCTTCCTCACACGGCGGCGCCACCTCCTCCTCCTACCTCCCTCCTCCTGGCTTCTCCCCACCCTGCCTAGAGGAGGAAGGGGGGCTGGGCTTTGTTCTTGGCAGCAGCAGTAATGCTCGAGCGGCTGCCATTTTAAGCAGCCCCTCTTCGGAGCCCTTTCGCTCACCACTCATCGCCCCTCATTGAATATATATATATTCAATATATAGTCCGGCCCTCCACAAGGTCTGAGGGACAGTGGACTGGCTCCCTGCTGAAAAAGTTTGCTGACCCCTGCACCAATGGAAGAGTCCTGTAAACAGAGTCCTGTAAATAATTCATTGGCCAGAGAATGATATTCAATGGAGCTAGTGATAACTGCACTATGACAAAATATTCAATTTTGGATAAAACTCAGCAGATTAAAGGCCCTGCTTCCAGATACATGTAAATGAATGTGACTGGGTTGTTCTTTGGAATGTTGGTATGGATCCCACCCCCCAAAAAAAATTCCGAAAAGGCTGTGCGATCTTCAAGGTCACAACATCCAGGCTGAAACTGTCAAAACCCAGATTCTTACTGGTATGCTTCTATCATTTTACAGTTTATGACTTTTACCGCTAGGAGTATATAATGCATAGAGGAAGACTTTTAAAAGTTTCAGAATATCATGTCACATAAATACAACCATAAATCAAAGCTCTCTGATCTGGAAAAGGCCCCTATCTCCACCCACTGTTACCAATGATGATAGGGAGCTAAAAACCTTCAAAAACAAGAACAACCTTGCAGCAGACTTTCAGCTTGTCAGGTAGCAGGTTTTATTTTATGTTGCTCCATCTGCTTGAGCTTTTATCTGCATCTCATGCTCGTGTGTGTATGTGTGTGTGTGCTATTGTTGTATTTCACAGTACGTCAGAGGACAAGATGGTTGGACAGTGTTCTCGAAGCTACGAACATGAGTTTGACCAAACTGCGGGAGGCAGTGCAAGACAGGAGTGCCTGGCGTGCTATGGTCCATGGGGTCACGAAGAGTCGGACACGACTAAACGACTAAACAACAACAATATATGTGTGTGTACACACATATAGATTTGCACACAGAAAGATAGCAATCATTACACTGGGTAATTTTTAAATTTAGTATAAATTATTATTAGCTTTAAAAATAATAAATACCAGCTTTTTTTAAAAAAAAAATAATGCCTCCAATTTTTTTTTAAAAAAAACTAAACAAAAGAAATCACTACAAATTTCTACTACTTGAAATTAATCTCTGTTTATCTGTGCCTGCTCTAGGAAATCATGGCTGTTATTTGGAATGTTGAGTGGTGTTGTCAAATCAGATGTCTGTGATGAATATCTGGCAATAGGTTACATTCATTAAAGTCATCCTAGTTTCCTTCATTGCTTTCAGCAGCCCATCATATGGGCTTTGGGTTTGGAGTTATTCTCAGTTTACCATCCCTCATTTTTGGACTATTGTTTTTCACTTTAGAGTCCAGTTGGAGGTGATATCTATCTGCTGGGAGTTATATGTGCATTTAATTCAAGCGTAATGACAGTTTTCTTTCACAGTGCATTTATCGGAGCTCAGCCCACTTTTAACTCGTACACTACAATGGCACGTAGGCAATGTGGCAGCAATACATATGTAGTAACTCTGTTTCCACTAGCACAGTAGGAGCATCTGTGAATGCAGTTTCGATGTTCTGGCCAAGCATAAAATGTGAATCTGTGAAACATTTAAAAGGGAAGACCTAGAGAGTTTCATTAAGAATCCATTGCAAACTCCAAGTGACACCTCATGTATTTGAACGTGATTTGTGAGCTGGGTGTTAGAGAAGTGTAAAATTATTCCATAAATTATCTATGAAAGTGGTAAAATGTATGACTCCTCTGCTCTCACTTATTTTTAGATCCTCAAATGCACAACAGAGAAACGGTTCTTGAGCATCAGAATGCTGGCAATAATGCAAAATAAAACAACAGATTAAAGCTAGCTTAAATCTTGCTGGAAACTGGCATCCCCAGGGGTGGGGAAAGAAGATATAAGCAGGGCTAGATTAATGATTATGCTAAGCATGCTACAATATAGGACCCGAGTTTAACTGGGATTGTAGCTATGGTCTTATTAGATGGGAGGTCTCAAAAGAGGAATATAACTACCTTAGCTTGGCAGTGCTTGGATTTCTCTGCATGTCATAATGTGGTGGCATCCTCCCAAGGAAGATGAAAACAGAATTATACCACTGCTTAGGGTTGCTATATTTCAAAAAGCAAAAACCAGGACACCCCGAAAATTGTTGAGTTTTTCTTAGACAAACCCCAAAGTTGTTGAGCTTTCTTTTTTGACTTGCCTAAGATCCAAGACAAAGATCCACCTTTCAAAAAAATTTCCCAGATGCAGCAATTGAAGGCAGAACACGGCTTTCCTTTCCATATCACTGTGTTATAAGTAGCAGAGTAGAATGGTCCTTATAGGGTCCATGGGAGATCTGTGCTTGGATAGCCAATGGGCTGCCCTCCTGGTTTTATGGACTACAACCTCTACCAGCTGCATGACCAATGAAAAGGAATGATGGAGGCCAAAACATATTAGCTACCCCTGTTCCATGCATTCAGATGGGGTGTGTGTGTGTATTTCCACCACCTTGCCCAGCATGTTGGGGTGATAGAGGGGAAATTTCTTCGCTTTTCTACTGCTGCATCTGTCATCACTTCTGTACCTTCAACTAAATCGTGTCCTCCCTCAAAGAGGGCATGTGTTGCGGTGAGACCTGGCAACCAAACCCTTGTGTTGTGGGTGGGTACGATTGGATAGCCACAACACCTGATTGGTAGGTCCCTTGATGCTGGGTTTAACCTGACCAATGAGACACTAGCCAAATGGATCAAGGGACCTATATATGCCAATGCACGTGACCCTGAGCTTTCTCTCTTGGTCAGCGCATCGGAACACCCACCCACCTCTCCCTATATTTAGGGCTTGCGCGCTTGGCCTTGCTATGCCGTCGTGTGTTGTCTGTCGTTGGGACAGGGGCACGACAAGAATTTTCCCCACTTGGTTGATTGGCTGGTGCTGCTTGGGTTTTGCCTGCCACATAGCAAATCGTCACAACTTGTAAGGTTGCGGATAGGCTCTTTTTCAGGTGATAGGGATGGGAGAACGCTCTTCGCATCCCTATGTGAAGGGTATTCTGTTAAAGGAATCCAGGGACTCAATGGTTTGGTCAACCCTGCGAGGGGTTCTGCCCGTGCCTGAGTCCAGGGGGGGGACATCTGAGTGGTGTACATAGCATGTCCCCGGCTTTATGCCATTCCGGGTGTTCACCCTAGGCCAGGCATAGGCAACCTTGGCTCTCCAGATGTTTTGGAACTACAACTCCCATGATCCCTAGCTAACAGGACCAGTGGTCAGGGATCATGGGAGTTGTAGTTCCAAAACATCTGGAGAGCCAAGGTTGCCTATGCCTGCCCTAGGCTGACCTATGGTAGAGCCCTGCGTCAGTGCTACCTGCAACGGTGCAGGGAGCTGGTCGAACCAGAGCCTATGCAACCACTCACTTTCTGTAATCAATAAAGTTGTGGCCTAAATTCTGCCAAAAACCAAACAAAAAAATTGAGTCTTGTGTGAATTTATTTAAGAGGGAGGTTTAAAGGTCTAAACACGAAATGCCCGGGAAGAGGAAAGTGAATTTTAAGAGACTGGGAGCTGGTATGGATAGCTTTGGAGGGAAGAGGAAGGGTGGCATTGATTATAATAATAATATAATAATAATTTATTATTTATACCCCGCCCATCTGGCTGGGTTTCCCCAGCCACTCTGGGCGGCTTACAACAGAAAAATGAAATAAAACAATTAAAAGCCTCCCTAAACAAGGCTGCCTTCAGATGTCTTCTAAAAATCTGGTAGCTGTTTTTCTCTTTGACATCCGATAGGAGGGCGTTCCACAGGACAGGCGCCACCACCGAGAAGGCCCTCTGCCTGGTTCCCTGCAACTTGGCTTCTCGCAACGAGGGAACCGTCAGAAGGCCCTCGGTACTGGACCTCAGTGTCTGGGCAGAACGATGGGGGTGGAGACGCTCCTTCAGGTATACTGGACCGAGGCCATTTAGGGAGGAGTAAGGCTGAGGATGGTTCTGCTGCTCAGATTTTAATCCATACTAGAAGAGAAATCGAGTTTTTAAAATGATTGCCTCTTCATCTGAAGTGGACTTTTACAAGCCTCTACTTTTCCAAGCTCATGCTTGCAGATTTGGCTTGAATACCTAGCTTTGAGACCATTCTTCCATATTCAAGCCCAATACTCTTTACAATATATTATGGCTGGAACCATAGAGCAAAGCATGTGTGTGTGTGTGCATGTGTTGTATATGGGAGCACAAGTCCCACAAAGCGACACACAATATAGAAATAAGATGTGGTTTGTATTTCTTCTTCCAATTTATAGTCTATTTTTGCATTCATTGAAAGGGCAACTTTTTAAAATCTTTACCTTTGAAAACAACAACAACAACAACAATTGAATTAAACAATTAACCAAATAACTTTTTGTTGTTTAAAAGATTCAGTTGCCACTTATTGACATTTTTTATCTAGAGTTGCATTTTAATAAAGCATATAATTGTCTGGAAGCGAATAGATTTGGGCTGATCTTGTCCCATAGATTACACCTGCTGCCTCCTAGTGCCAATGTCCTCCAATGCAATACAATTATACTGGCCAGATTGCTATAAAAGCAAAACCACACACACACACACAACCAGACAGCATCTTCTCAGACTGCTTGACTTCATTGCCTGTTGAAAGGGACACAACTTGAATAGCCAGGTTACCACCTGTGGAACTATTATTAATTATTAGCACAACAATACAAAAATCATCATATGTGAGTCCATTATTATTTTGGCTTCCTTCACTCTTCAACCTTGAATTTCAGACTGAGTCAAAGTCCAAAGCCTCATCCTTCTGTAAAACAGAAACATGTGCAGGGCCAGATTTAGGTTTGATGAGGCTCTAAGCTATTGAAGGTAATGGGGCCCTTTATATCTCCAGCTGTCCTTTTTCAACAATAAACTGTTGCTGTTTTTTGTGTGTTGAATATATGCTATATGGCAATTTATGGACCTAATAGGTATCTTAAAGCCATTTGCACATAACAAAATATGTATTTTATCAAAGTAATTGATATAGAAATGAGAAAACTAGTGATATTTTAGGGAGCAGGCTAGAAGGCTTACATCATAGGAGCCTACACAACACAAAATACTGTTGCTGTATGTAGGTTTTATTTTATTTGTTAACAACAACAACAACAATTTATTTATACTCTGCCGATCTGGCTGGGTTTCCCCAGCCATTCTGGGCGGCTTCCAACCGAATATTAATATCTTATATTTTGGAAATGTACATCCAGGTTTTTTTCCTTTAAATTTTTGGGGGCCCTCAAGAGAGAGGGGCCCTAAGTTATAGCTTGTTTAGCTTATACGTAAATCCGGCACTGAACATGTGGATTGCTGTACACATTGCCTGGCTAGATAACTGCAATGCTAAATTCGGAGCAGTGGACATTCTGAAGGATGGCTATTTTTCGGTTCTCATATTGTTTTGGAAAAGGCGAATTAGGTAGGCTCACCTTAAAATGTAAATTGAATCACGTGTATGCCCCGACTCTTTATGTAACCTTACTAATTTTTCTGCAACATCTATCAATGGAATTCTATTTGTCTCTTACTAAGAACTCAAAAAATCTAATTTGCCTCAGTTATGATCAAAGCCGATTCATATGGCCGTCCTTGGCAGAATGATAATGGATTTTTGAAAAATAGCTATCATAGCTCAGTTGTCTTGGATAAAGCGTTCTTTAAAAAAAAAGCAAACAATAACCATCAACTAAGCCAAGTTAGTGGAAGGTGATAATTACGTATTAATTATTTATTTCAGGCGCTTGGAAGCAGCCTTATCTCTCAAATGGCACTTGGAATTGAGTACAATCGAAACAACAAATAACACCATAATCCAAACATTCATAAAACATTAACACCTAAAGGGATTCCAGGAACCATAAAAACCAGCCAGATTAAAACAGCATCAGGTTATAAATATTTCACAGCACAACCATCAGTTAGTTCCTCAACCCATTCCACTTGATCACTGCCTACTCAAGTGATTTTGTGAGCTATCTGCATTTGCGTGTTCAAACCCAGAGACCACCCCCCCTAAATATATTCACACGTGACTCAAATTTTAGTTTGGTTTTTGGCGGAATTTAGGCCACAACTTTATTGATTACAGAAACAGGTAGGTAGCCGTGTTGGTTTGGCATAGTCAAAACAAAATAAAAAAAATTCCTTCCAGTAGCACCTTAGAGACCAACTAAGTTCGTCATTGGTATGAGCTTTCGTGTGCATGTGCATCCAGTAGTCTCTAAGTAGTTTATTTTGTTTTGATTACAGAAGGTGAGTGGTTGCATAGGCTCTGGTTCGACTAGCTCCCTGCACCCTTGCAGGTAGCGCTGACCCAGGGCACCAGCATAGGTCAGCCAAAGGTGAACACCTGGATAGGCAGAAAGTCAAGAACAGGCTATGTCCACCACCCAGATGTCCCCCTGGACTCAGGCATGGGCACAACCCCTCTCAGGGGTTGACCAAACCATTTGAGTCCATGGATTCCTTGAATGGAATACCCTTTACATAGGGATGGCAAGAGCGTTCTCCCATCCCTATCACCTGAACCAGAGCCTATCCGCAACCTTACAAGTTGTGACAATTTGCTATGTGGCAGGCGAAACCCAAATGGCACCAGCCAATCAGTCAAATGGGGAAAATTCCTGCTGTGTCCCTGTCCCAACAACAGACAACACAAGACGGCATAGCAAGGTCAAGCGCAAAAAAGCCCTAAAAGTAGGGAGAGGTGGGCGGGTGTTCCAGTGCACGCACCAAAAGAGGAATCTCTGGGTCACATGCATGGGTATATATAGGTCCCTCAGTCCGTTTGGACTGTGCCCCATTGGCCAGATTGAACCCAACATCGAGGGACCTACCAATCGGGTGTTGTGGCTGACCAATCTTACCCACCCACAACACAGGAGGTCAGTCTCCAGGTCTCATCGCAACACGTGCCCTCTTTGAGGGAGGACGCAATATCACATTTTAAAAAACCTGATACAGTTTAATGGAAGACAGTATCATCATTGTCCACAAGGACAGAGCTTTCAGGTGGCTCAGAACAGTTGCCAAGGCAGTTCCAACGGCTCACCCAACCAGGGTGGGTCCCAACTACAACAGGAATTACTGTGGTAGAGCTGACTGAAGGGCTCTCTAGCCCACTTCTGCTTCAGCAGAAGCAAAGGCATCCATTTCATAATGCCTGGTGAAAGCACTTGAGGACACCTGGCATCCCACCCTGCATATTTCTAGCAAAGAGGCATTTGTAGAAAAGGCAGTGGAAGTTGCCACTGATCTTGTAGAGTGAGCAGTCAAGCGTCTGGAAACAGGTAGCTTCTGTGCCTCGTAGGCCAGAGAAATACACAGCCATACCCATCTCGAAAGTGTATTGCCCCAGGGAGGTAGGATGAAAAGAGACCAAAAAAAGGTGTAACAAAATAATAATAATTTTTTTTGTTTTTTTTATTTTGTTTTGACTACATCAGACCAACACGGCTACCTACCTGTAACTAAAAAAAAAGGTGTAGTTTGTTGTATGCCCTTTGTATGGACCAGATACATTTTCAGGCCCCTATGAACACTTGGATTTTTAGCTATAGATGACAGATACTAGTTTGTACAGGAGAGGAAGAAGTACAGCCTTATCTAAGTATGGAATTCTTTTTAAAAGTATACCGACCATCACCACAGCCTGGTATTTTCCCTCACAAGTAGGCATTTCCACGCCAGAAGCCAAGTGCAACACATTATGGCATCCATATGGAACGACTCCCAGACATTGCAAATATTTTATCAACTTGTTGTAATACCATATAACAAGGGTAGCCAATATGGTACTCCCCCAGATGTTGCTACAACTCCCATCATGCCTGACCATTGGCCATGCCAGCTGGGGCTGATGGGAGTTGTAGTCCAACAACAACTAGAGAGCCAGCCTTTAGTTTGATTGTTGTTTTGCTTGTCTAAGCACTTGGCCAGAAGCCAAAATCAAACAAGATAATTTTGACTAGCCTTCTGAATCAAACTATGGATCACTGGCAGACTCCTCAATCAATCTCTTTATTACTACAGATGAAAAACAATGTCCAGAAGCATTTGTGAGAATTTACCCTAAACTACTAAAAAAAATAAGAACAAATCTCTATCCTCAAACAACAGCAACAAAACACGTTATCGTTTTGAGAGACCTGAGTGACCCTCCATTTTTTAATTCCCTCTCCTCACCATCACTTCATATATAATGTTAAGGCTAGTTAAAAGTCTGTGTTTAGAGTTATTCATCTACAATCTGTTTTGAACACAGAAAATGAATGGATGGCATTTCTTTCCCATTAAGATAAACAGTGCATTTTCCCTATCACTTCAGGGAATATATTAGTCAAGTGTTACTCCCCCCCCCAACTCACTCACTGTTTATAACATTAATAGCTGAGCTATAGGAATCTTAGTATTGAACTGTCAGGAATGATTTGTTACCAGATGTTAGCATAATTTGCCAGCTGTCATCTTTTAATCTTTTTTATTTGCTTAAAATATGACACTTAACTTTTGTGGTAAATCAAGACATATAGCAGAATTTATTCGATGATACAGCACCTAAGAAGGGAATATGAAACAAGTGAATCTTCCTGATAATCGAAACATTTTGGATAGTCAGGGTTGAGAAGAGCTGATGGAAAAATTGCAGTCAAGAATATTTCTCAGTTAAGAGGGCTATTTGATTTAAAACCATAAGCTTGCGTGCCCAATGACTACATTTGGATTCTGGCTTTGATTTCAGCCATAATTTGAATTTATGTCCATACAAAGGCTTTTGTCTTGATAAATGCAACGTAGAATTATACTCAGAGGTCATAGACTACAAATAATAAAAGCTGCACAACAACCTAATGGAAGGCCAAATACCCCATCTCATTATCCTTAGTGTGGATGCCAATAAATGGGATTAAGTGTTCCATAATTTAATTGAAGAGAAATGGTATGCAGCTAAGCAAACTTTGGAGTAGTGGTTGTTCTAACCCACTACTTTTTGGGATAAAAAGCTATATATATTGAGGTGCTGGTACACATATCTTAATAAAAGTGCCATGGTTACCAGTGCAAAATGGCTGCCCTGAGCAGCAAAAAAGAGGTCATGGTACTCCATACCACTTGGTATCATCACAAAAAAAGCACCATTCTAACCCATTTTAAAGATATACGGTATCTTTAATATACAGAGGTATACAGATACAGATATACAGAGGTAAGTCCAATTGAATAGAATGGGGTTTATTCTGAGGAAAGTGGATTTAGGATTGTATCTCAGTCCTGAACTATTTGATTATGTACAACCTATTGCGCTTGCAAGGAGAGGTGGGTATGATATGATTAGTCTAGCTTAGAAGAGAGCCCTTTACATTGCAAACTTACATAATTAGTTGGAGAACCAGCTAATCAATAGTACTATAAGCAGTGAGAAAATCACCATCTCTCAGGTTAACATATCATTGGTTCTAGGATAAAATGGAGCGATGTCTGCTGTCCTGTGTTCCTTGAAGGAAATGTAGGATACAAATGTGGACACAAAAATAGGGCTTCACTGGAGTTATCTGAGCTGAACTTTTAAACAATGAGAACATCATAACTCTGAACACTTCATTTCTTTCCCCATTTGTTGATCTATATAAGAGATTGGGAACCTTTGCCCTTTCAAATGAACATTGACCATGCTGGCTGGGGTTGATGGGAGACGGAATACAACATCTCAAGGGGCACAGATCCCAGATCTATATCATAAACGATTTTGCTTACGCTGCTCAACTCATATTGAGGGGATTGCAACATTCATGGCTGACTTAAGGTCACAGTTACTCGCAAAGCAATGTAAAAGGTATAAAAGCCATTTATGAATGTACAAAGCAAAACAACATGTAAAATGGATATGATATATCTATGTCTTCCTAAGCACATAAAAATGTAAGGCTGTTATTGCACAGCCCTAATCAGGGAATTTATAGGGCCATATCATAATATTGAATTTGAGTAAATATTATTATTTATTATTATTATTTATACCCCGTCCATCTGGCTGGGTTTCCCCCGCCACTCTGGGCGGCTTCCAACAAATACCAAAATACATTAAAATATCACAGATTAAAAACTGTGTTTTCTAAATGTCAGGTAGTTGTTTATCTCCTTGACCTCCGATGGAATGGCGTTCCACAGGGCAGGCGCCACTACCGAGAAGGCCCTCTGTCTGGATCCCTGTAGCTTTGCTTCTCGCAGTGAGGGAACCACCAGAAGGCCCTCGGCACTGGATCTTAGTGTCCGGGCTGAACAATGGGGGTGGAGACACTCCTTCAGGTATATAGGACCGAGGCCATTTAGGACTTTAAAGGTCAGCACCAACACTTTGAATTGTGCTCGAAAACGTACTGGGAGCCAATGTAGGTCTTTCAGGACCGGTGTTATGTGGTCTTGGCGGCCACTCCCAGTCACCAGTCTAGCTGCTGCATTCTGGATTAATTGCAGTTTCTGGGTCACCTTCAAAGGTAGCCCCACGTAGAGCGCATTGCAGTAGTCCAAGTGGGAGATAACTAAAGCATGCACCACTCTGGTGAGACAGTCTGCAGGCAGGTAGGGTCTCAGCCTGCGTACCAGATGGAGCTGGTAGACAGCCGCCCTGGACACAGAATTAACCTGTGGCTCCATGGACAGCTGTGAGTCCAAAATGACTCCCAGGCTGCGCACCTGGTCCTTCAAGGGCACAGTTATCCCATTCAGGACCAGGGAGTCCCCCACACCCGCCTGCCCCCTGTCCCCCCAAAACAGTACTTTTGTCTTGTCAGGATTTAACCTCAATCTGTTAGCTGCCATCCATCCTCCAACCGCCTCCAGACACTCACACAGGACATTCACGGCCTTCACTGGTTCTGATTTAAAAGAGAGATAGAGTTTGGTGTCATCCGCATACTGATGAACACCCAGCCCAAAGCCCCTGATGATCTCTCCCAGCGGCTTCATATAGATGTTAAAAAGCATGGGGGAGAGGACGGAACCCTGAGGCACCCCACAAGTGAGAGCCCACTTGTGAGTAAGAAGGGGGTAACACTGAGAGGAAAGAGTGGTAGTTTAAAACAGCAGCAAAAGTTTGAGTAAAGCAGGGACGGAGAGAAAAGTATACGGGGAAAGGATAGAGGTTTCAGTAGAGTGAGCAGGGGTGACACGGAGGGGGAGTGGTAATTTAAAACAAGATTGAATATAGTGAAAAGGAAGTTGGGAAAGGCTATATTAGCTTTCTGGTGTTAGCTTCTGTATTGTACCCATCTCTGTTTTGGGGAGTGCTCTTCAGCCACATAGAGACTTCACTGTGGGGTTTCTCAGGATTTATCCCCCATGCTGCTTAACATATACATGAAAATGCTGAGTGGCATAATCTGGAGTTTTGGAGTACATTGTCAGCAACTTGCACTGCCCTACTTTACATATGCAGGTATGGCAGTGAATATGCTAGACTGTTGTCTAGTACATCAGTAATAGACTGGATGGATAACAGCAAGCAAACTGAAGCTCAATCTGGATAAGATGGAGGCATTGTTAGTCCCCTAGATGAGATGGATGGGAGGTTCCTTGCTCTTGATGGGGTTACACCACTTCTGAAGGAGTGGGTACGCCATTTCGGGGTACTTCTGGATCCATTGCTATGTCTCAAGGCTCAAGCGGCCTCAGTGGCATGAAGTGCCTTCCGTCAGCTTTGGCTGGTGACTCAGCTGCACCCCTACAAACCCACACCCACACCGACACACCTTTTGATAGCCACTTTTGTGTGACAACTGCAAGAATTTCTTCAAACAAGTTGGATGAGAACAAATTTTTCATCAGAACAGAAACTGAGGATTTCCCACAGATGGCAGCTGTGAATCGCTTTCCAGCCTCCTGTTAGATTTTTCAGAGCTGTGTGAATGGCTGCTTACCACTCTCCCGCAGTGAGTGGCGGTTGCGGCATGCTGTGGTACCTCCTTAGCCCACGGAGCCTCGCCATCTTGTCCCGACCGTTAGTGTCCCTCCCAGGCCACCGCGGAGCATCGTGCTTCCCCCAGCATTTGGGTTGGCCTATCTGCATAAACATGCATTTTGAATTTCCTCTCAACCAGACCCTGTCATGCCTCAGTCCCCCAGCAGGGGGCTTAGAGGGATACACGCCCAATGCCTGTGCCAAGGTTTACCTACATCTGAAAAATCAATAAAGTTGCAGCCTTTTTAATCCCATTACTGTTGTTGCTTCCATTCATTATGCCCCGTGGTCAGCTAGGCTCCTGGATGTGGGGACTCTGCGACTGGGCATGCAATCTTGTTTGTCTTTAAAATTTAAGATAATAGATAATGTGGTGTGTGTGTGTGTGTGTGTGTGTGTGTGTGTGTGTAGATAGATATATCTATCCTTTTTTGGTAGGAAAATGTATGCTTTCTTCTGGTTTCCTAGCTCTGTTCCCCTCCTTTTCAAGCTATTACCCCTTACTTCTCCCTCTAAGCACTTGCTTTCTTCTTGGTCCACTCTAGTCTACGGCTTACGATTTCAGACCTTTCTTCAGCAGTCAAGGTTGGTCTGTGGACTGCGGTTTGGGAGCCTCAGTTGTTTACAGCTATTATCAAGAGCTTCCCCACACACTCACCCTTTGTTCCACACATCCCACTCCAGGAAGTATTAATCTAAGAAACTCAAAGCTGACCCAGAGCAACCCAGTGACAGTATTTGCATTTCTGATGCAGCCTAGTCACTGCCTAAAGGAGTCACTTTCATGCTACAAGATTCCTATTAATGCTACACAGTGATTGAATATTTAGCCCAGAAGGTCTCAGCAGCTCATCTTAGTTTGGAACCTAAAATTCTATTAAATGTTAATTCTAAATTCATTTTTTTTCCTCTGAGAAAGAGAGAGGGAAAGAAAGAAGAGAGCGAGAGAGAGAGAGAGATTAATAGGCTGTGATCCCCAAAGTACACCCAATATTCAAATCCCTGGTATTAGTGTTTCCATCAGTGGAAAGAGTCCTTTGAGGATGGCAGCCCAAACTGGGAGTCAGACTTCACAGAAAGAGGTTAAGTTTAGTAAGAGGCATTTTGGCTGTACTGCTGATCAGGTTAGTGAAGCATTTTCTTTTATCCACAGTGTGTTGCTCTTGTTCGTGTATTAACCCCATGGTGATAGCAGTCAGCAAATTATTTGAAAACTTCATGCTGGAAGATTTGAACCAGCAGTGACAAGCAGTTTAGAAATCTGTAGAACAAG
The DNA here is from genome assembly GCF_963506605.1 of Zootoca vivipara. Taxonomy (NCBI): domain Eukaryota; kingdom Metazoa; phylum Chordata; class Lepidosauria; order Squamata; family Lacertidae; genus Zootoca; species Zootoca vivipara. Next base: position 32,359,556 of record NC_083277.1, on the reverse strand, counting down.
TTAGAATGCCACAATGGGGGTGATTTTCCAGTCAAGGCTACACTGAGTTTATTACCTTCTGCGATTCTCAGATAGTCAGCAGCAGAGGATGAACCACTGTGCTTGTAAAAGAAGAAGAAGAAGAAATTGTTAGGTATGAGAAAAATCCTGATGTGCCTGTATTCAGCACACGTTCTATCTTTGCATCTCTGCAGTGTTGGGAGGAATTTTTGTTTATGTGCATGAACTGCAAACTTCTACAACTCCCTTTTTTTTAAGTTTCAAAGTGCTTTCCCCAAGCGCAGTACGTCAATATTACCAGCCACTGACTTTTAAACAGGCAACAAAAGGGATTGTGAAGCTTTGTTTTACAGCTTCCAGTTCTTGTATAATATAGGGACCAAACTAGATGTGGCATTAGATGCACGTTTGCATTGAACATACCCTAATAGCAGCTGCTTGAAAATTATCTGGATTGTAGCAGATGGGAAGGAGAAATTTAAACACCCCAATATGCTTGGGTTGCTTATTGCAGATTTTAATATTGTGCAATTTGAAGCAAATGAATGCATAAAACATTCCAAACTCCTTTTGGAAGAAAAACATTGTCAAGGCCCATAAGTTTGATTCACAATTTTACTTGCAGAACTTTCTTCAAAACAGAATAGAAACATCAAATGATACATCCAAGCAGTTCCATAAGACATATGCCTGCCAACGCATAGGCTCAGCATCTTAGAAAATATGAAATAATTCCAAAAGACCGGTCCTAGAAGCAGAGGTCTGTCTCTCCCCACAGCCTGCATTCCAGCCTCCATTAACATGGAGCTGTTATCAGGAGAACTTCATTTACATCCTCATTCTCACAGAGTCTGAAAACAAAGACTAGAGTCACCACCCTTTGAAGATGGCGAATTTGCAATTCAATACTTGTCAAGTGATCTAAAGTTAAACACTCATGCGTTAGCAAGCAGAAAACAACAATAGTTAAATAGCAACTCAGTTAAAGCTCAGAGTCCTTTAGAATACTGCAGTGGAATATCCCATGTTAAATCCTTTCACCAATACACACAGGCATTCCCATTTCAGTGTGAATTAAACCAATTGTACTGAACATTCCTCACAACACTTGCCCTGCCCTGGGGGCTAGCAGTCCATGCTACGTCACTGCTCTGGGAGGGGAATAGGGGTTCCTTAGGTGCATCACAGTGCTTGAAAAGTATGGTGTGAATGGAATGTGGAATCCAGCAATGATTTTCTTAAGCCTATTCAGGCATTTTTCTCCATGTGGCCTCAGTTAAATGCAAAGAGACAGGGCTCTGTATGCACAAACTGCAGATGTCACTGTGCCCTGTGCCCTAGGGGTAGGCTGGGTGGTGCGGGGCACTAGGGCGCCGGCCCGGCAGGGGGCACCGCGCGAAAGCTGTGCAGCGCCCTGTGCCCGCCCACCAGCCGCGACAAGAAACGGGGCAGAGCGTGGGTGCTGGAGCGATCTCTGCACCATGGCGCCCGACATGCTTGAGACGGCCCTGGATGCCCCCATCCCCACATAGGCAGTTTCCATGAGTCAGGACTCCATATGTTCATGCTAGGCAGGCCTCCCCACTGAAGCTTCAGAACTTCTCTCAACCTGTCAACAGTGCTGGTGAGGGGACAGCGTGGAGTGCGATGGCATGTGAGGGGTGACTGTGCACTCGCCCTCCAAGCCATTGAGATCCCATGGAGAGAAATGCTGGGAAATGACTCAATGTTTTGTTCAGTCCCACACAATCCTATTCATCCTCCCTGTTTCCAAAATTTAAAGTTGTTAATATAGTGGGGAATGGTGATACGAACAAAGGCAAAAACTACTGGGAGCTTTAGGGGCGTTTATTGCTAGCTATAAAGAGAGACATATTAAAAAGTGAGTGGATATATTAAAGAAGCTGGTATATTTATTATAACAATTAGAACAGCAGCAGGCCAGTAACAAATGAACTTTGTTTTCCAATAAATTTAGAGATAAAAAAATTATACCTGATGGCAGTGTTTATCATTAGCTACCTAGCAGCATTGTATCTATTTGTTGTACTTAATAAAACTATGATGAATACATCTTCTGGCAGGATGTTAGTTTCAATGTGTGCTGTGCAATCGTCTCAAGAAACAGTAGCCAAGTCTAATTAAGTGCTTCCAATTAGAATTGTGTAGATAGGGAGGGAATTAATGGCTTCATTTGTACTATTTGTTTATTTCATTGTCAAGTGTACTGGATATAATTGTAGTGCCATGGAGAAATCATCAAAATTATTTTTTTACCCTGTTAAGGCTCTGCTACATCAATTCACAGCAGAGGCTTCCCTCCCCCTTCCTTTCTTCCATCCCCCCCCCGCCTTTGAAGGCAAACAAGACCAGCTAAATAAAAGACCTTGACCAAGTGATTTTCCTTTTCAGAACTATTAAATTGAGAATGAATTTATTGAACAAAATAAAGGTTAACCTTCAATTAAGCATCACAAATATATTTAGTGAGATATTGAAAAGCTATAATGCCTCAGCAGCCCACACAGATCAGAGAAAGCTGGGAACAAAATATAGAGAAACAGAAGGAATGTTCAGATGGTTAAGTTACACCATGTGACTTCAACTTGGCTGACATATGTAATACACCTGTGCATTATATTATCATGTTAATTCAAAGGAGTGGGGGTTAGAAATTTCAATTCGTGTTCACTCACAACACAGCATTATTATCCTTTAATTAGCTTTGGTCCTTAATGAGCAGGTGAGCATCATCATAGAATTATATCATGGGAGGGGTGTTTCCAGGTACCACACCCTTTGCCCTTGGAAACTTTATGGGATGTTGCTCCAGAAGAGGGACATCACAAGAGTGGTGTATCTAGGACTAAGGTGAAACTCTGAACCTCCCTTGTTATTTTTGCTTTGGGATGCTGCATGTTGCTTAAGTAATCTTATTATATGCATAGCCTAGAAATGTTCTTTGTATGTTATTGCATTTCCTATTGTTTTGCTATAGTATTATGAAATTGTTTTGTGGTATTGGTTTGAAATGTATTCTTTGTTGTAAGCTGGTTTGAGCACGATTTTTGTGTGTGGAAAAGCAGCATGCAAATAAATGAATGAGTAGTAAATAACACATCTGCTCCATGGGTCCGGTGTGAATTTTGAGAGCCAGCATAATAGAAGGTAAAAAGGTAAAGGTAAAGGACCGCTGAACGGTTAAGTCCAATCAAATCTGACTGTGGGATGTGGCACTCAACTCTGCTTTCAGGCTGAGGGAGCCAGCATATGTCTGCAGACAGCTTTCCTGGTTATGTGGCAAGCATGACTAAACCACTTCTGGCACAATGGAACACTGTTATGGAAGCCAGAGCACATGGAAACACCATTTTCCGTCCCGCCACAGCGGTACCTATTTATCTACTTGTGCTGGTGTGCTTTCAAACTGCTATGCAATGGCAGCTCACCCCACTGTGCAGATTTGAAGTGCCGACCTTACGATCGGCAAGCCCAAGAGGCTCAGTGGTTTGGACCACAGCACCACAGAAGACTCTACAGAGGAACATGAGGATGAATCCGTGATGCCTTTCTTACAGGCCTGGAGCTTATGGCCTTGCCAAATATCTCTGGCCTGACGGGTATTGGCACCTTCCAAAGCACTGTGATGAACCATACTTCATGAACCATAGATTTGGTTTTATGTAATGTTTCTAGAGCTCACTGTTTCTGAAACAAGCTTGAAAATCGATATCAATGTATTAAAAGCATGAAAAGCACCTCAGTATAAATGCAGAACTGGGAAGAGGGAACCTCGGGCCCTAGAAAGTAGGAACCTTCTAAGCAACTGTAGATAGAGCAGGTACTAGGAAGGACAAGAAGAAAATAATTCTTTTTTTAAAAAAAAAAAATGCCCTGACACCATGGGGTATGTATCTCCTAAAAAGCTCTTAATTCTTCTGGTTCCCATTCCAGTCAAAGATTTATAGGTGTGTGTGTTGGGTGCACTGATGGGCATCTGAGTGATTTGTCTGCATAAGTTGCACATTTAAGCTATCTTGATAGTGAGCTTCTCCTTGGTTTCATTTTGCCTCTTAGGGATCTTGATATATGGTTTTCTTCCTTGGTTACATGGTTTATTTCAACATAAAATTTCATCTTCGAAAAGAAAGAAGAAAAGCCATGTAGCATCCGATTGTTGTGCACTGACCAGCTCACCTGTGATAGTGTCCTTCCGCCTTTTTTTTTTTGCCCTGCTCAGAAATACAACACTGCATCAATTGTCTGGGGCAGTTGTGCATTAGGGGGAAATTGGTGCCTACTCTGGAAACAGTACTGTAGCTTTAAAACTCACTGTGTTCATCAGCTTTCAATTTTCACTTATGCTCTCTTATTGATAGGCACTTTAATTAATGCATAGATCCACCTGGTAAGGCAGAGTGGAAAGCAATATTTGGTCTCTGCTGCTGAGCAGGAATTGAGAGCAGGGCAACCATGCCATGCATCAGGGTGAAGCTTTTGGAAGCACAACAGCACAGATCCTCATTAGGGGTTAATTCTGTTATTGGTCTGGATGGCAGCAGACTTTGGCTGGAAAGTCTAGTTTGTTGTAGGGTTAGCTGTCAGTGAGGAAGGTGATTAAGAATCAACTATTTGTGGAGTTGAATGGAAAAGTTATTCTAAATTATTTTCTTCCCACCTATGTAGGCCTGTAAATAATACAAACCTCTCTGTTTTATTTCTCCTCGTATTATGTCATTCTTTTTGTTCTCTTTACACACAGTAAAGTATTTACCAACATTTTCTTCTCCGCCTGGACTCCATCTGCTTTATGCCACTCACTCTGCTAACAGAAGTGACCTTCTTCAGGTGGAGGGCATGGATAGATGAAGGCAGGAACTGATAAGCTAAATAGTACAGCAATGTTCCTTAATGTGTTGACCCTAGGGGTGAGCAGGACCAGGGCCATCTCAGGCAGGTTGGGCGCCCTGGCGCTGAGGTCACTCTGGCACCCCCGCCCTCACAGTGCGCAGCATGGCTTCTGCGCGGCTTTGCCGCACAGCGCCCCCCCCAGCACCCTGCGCCACCGGGACTGCACCTAGAGCCGGGCCTGAGCAGGGCACCATTTGGGCTGAGGGGACTTGGGGGAATCTATGCCAATAGACATGAATTTGATCCCTAACATTTTTTTGGCCAATAGGAACATTTGGAATCTTGAGAAAGTGCCTCAGGCACCAGTCACAAAATGGCTGCCACATCTAAAAAAGCAGAAAGAGACAAAACAGAGAGAGAACCCCATCAGTTACTCAGTCAACAGGAGAAAAAGCACCTACAAAAGTCACTGTCTTCACCACATTGAAGCTCTTTGTCCCTCTCCTCAGTTCAAAATCCTGGTATCCAATGAAATGTCTTAAAGGGTGTTTTTAGTGTAGGAGAGGCAAACAGGAAGGGCAGTCAGTCTTGTGTGCTGAGGACTTTTGTGGGAATATTTGCTGAGACCTTTTGCGGGCACCACAGGAAGTACTGGAAAGCACACTAGTGCCCATTACCACCACACTCATCATTGAAGTCCCCTCATACACCACTGTGCAGACATATCTCTCACAGTGCTCCACTGTGTTGGCCATGTCCTGCTTCCCCAGCCCAGCTTCCTAGCTTCTGGCATAGAGAGCTGTCCTTTTATCTGGTTAATTGTGGGACGTAAGGGGACGGAGATAAGACTTTTGTATACCGTACTTCATGTTCTGAACCGTTCTTAATGCTGCTCTGTTTAGAGAGAGAGAAAAAACCCTAAATATGCCTGGAAAAAGAAACAGTAAGAAAATTAGAGCATGTTTTAAAGCCTCTGAAATGCAGACATTTCTCGGAGCTGGAGTCAGGCTAATGGCTTGTTTACTGCCCAAATCAGAGAGATTAATCTGTGGCTTTAACATTTGAACAAAGGCTTTCCACTAAAGTATGAGTACCTAAGAATAACAATTTTCTTCAAGGGTAGGAGACTAATCAGACTCCTAGGTGAATGCTTTTCTTTCTAACCACTATTCTGCCTCTCAGAACCATGTCGGTACATTCTGTAAAACATTATTTTCCGGCTCCCAGCGGTGGGACATCGCGGCCTATCTTTCTGTTGGTTTCACTCTCTTCCCAGGGATTCTAGAAAAGCTATTTTAGCTGAAATGCTATTCACGTAGGCCAGTAAAACAAAAGGGCGTACCAGCTACTGCATTGAAACATTATATGAACCAAGATTTCTAAAGTAGCATAAGATGGATATTAACCCTATTCAGGCATTATATCCACATGTCTAGAGTGAGGGACAGAGCAGAAATGTGCTTGTGTTGGTCCCAACCCCTGCACAACTACTTTTCTAAAATACATGAAGAAACTACCTCCACTGATAGAGAGTATGCTTCTGCATACCAGTAGCTGAGAATTGAAATTGGGGAGAGCATTGTTGTACTTGGGTCCTGTCAGCAAGCTTCCATAAGCATCTGGTTGACCACTGTTAGAATAGAATGCTGGACTAGATGGGTCTTTTGCCTGAACAAACTAACGCTTCCAACTTCTACTTTATTGAGTAATCATTTCTACACTGCACTTTATCCCAAAGGATCGTAGGATGGTGCAGGGAGCACACAGGGAGAGGAGGGGGAGAAGAAGCTTCACTGTACTGATGAGACAACTTTGTTAGATACAACCTTTAGTGTGAATCTCACTCCTAAGTGGGAAGGCAGAAAGTCACCATGGACAAATGGCGATGTGATGTTACCAGCAAAGTGATGAAGAGCATGACAAATGATAATAGAGATTCAATGTGAATCTGAGGATTCTTTCCTCATGTTTCTGGGATTAGGAGAAAGGATGTTAGGGGTCAACAGGCGCCATGCCAACTAAGGACGATGTGAATCTTGCTTATTTTCTCTAAAAGCCCCTGTCATTTAAAAAAGAAAACAGTTGCTTCTGAACTTACTTGAAAACATTGTGGGAACATATGTTGCTTTTCAGGGTGAGCAACAATGAGAAAACTGCGAGTCAAACAGTTGAGAGGCTCCTTTAAACTTCAAATGGCAGGATTCCTATCCAAAAAGCCATTTCCCACTACAAAAAAAATAAAAATGACCCTATGAAATCTCAGCCCTTCATCCAAAAACAAGCTGCAAGAACCAACCACAATGTGAGACTGACGGCTTAGTTCTGAAGCACAAGTGCAGCATGCCATAACAGACTTGGAAATCTCAACACAGATAAAGATGCAACATTTAATTGCTTTTAAAGGAAGGTGTGCTTGGGGGCGGGGGGCGGGGAAGCATTCCATTGGCACTTTTATTTGCTCTTGGCAATCTTGCCCATTACAAAAATCAAATTCTACTGTATGTGGAGGAAAAGGATGTTATAGTACCTTGTCAAAATACCCTAGGGTCTAACGGATAAACAAAAGGGTATCTGGGATGAGTCTGTAAAGAAAACAGATTCATCATCCAACTCATATGCTTGTCAGCTTCTCTTGCGCTCTGTGCCAGTGACATATTGCCAGTCTGTGGGTAGTCACCAGGTGTGCCGGGCAGGAGGGAACCTAACAGGTGTAGAGCACAAACCTGACATTTCTTTTGTATTTATAGCATTTTTGGAAAGGGGTCGAGAAGAACAGGAAGGCACATATCCCTGCTTAAGAGGAAGCAACTTCTCAAAGGGGATGATTACCCTGTCAGAAGACAGGCGAGATTTCTCCATGTTCTATATTACTCGATCGGCATCCCCATTGCTAGCTCAGATTGAGAGGAAGAGCGAACCTGATGGTTGCTGAGCACTGTGAGCTGTTGCTATTAATCAAAATTACAGAAACACCTGTGCTAAATAGCTTTGTGCTGATCACTCTGCAGCGCCCTGGTGGAAATCTATCTAGAGTGCCCAACTGGGCAGGTGTCTCTTCCGAATTGCTGGAAATCATTGTTCAATAACAATCGGAATATCTTTGTTCCTCCCGTGCGGTTACAAAGCAGCAGGGTGAGATGCAGCTTCAAGCATATGGCGAGAGCTCTTAAAGATTTCAGAAAGTTGGCTGTGATCAGCGAGAGGTGAAAAAAAATCAACTGACAACATTTTTTGCCGGTAGTTTTATGCCTTTATTTTACATAAACAACATTTGCACATGAAGTCATCTGCGTGGGTTTTTTTTTTAAAAAAAAGAAAAACAACTTCAACTGAGTTCCTAAAAGGATTATTAAATCAAAACAATGTTGACTTACTGCCAAAGTTTTTAGATATATGGGTGTTCTATTCCTACAGAGATTTCACCTAGTCTCAGGGTGACAGACTTGCATAATTGGAGAAGTTGGCAGTAGCAATGTCACACACTTAGGATTTCTGCAAAATATTTAAAGATTTTGTGAATAGATGGTTACCCTTATAATATAACTATTCTTAATATGATCAGCTGTAACCTCTGTGAATGAGAGAAGGATGAATGAATAATCGTAAAACTGTAGGTCTGCAAAGTTACTAGAGTAGGAAAACAGGTTCCACTGGTCAATGGTTGGTGCAAATAAACAGGCATTTGTTTTAAGAAACAATATTCATTGGAAGAAGAAAAAAGTCACATTACAGGACAACTGCCTCCTAGAGCAGGGATGGGGAGCCTTTTTGGTCTGGCATGTTAAAATAAATTTTCCATATTGTGTCAAAACCCACAATTTTGAGTCAAATCCCTATGTGCACAAAGTTTTCGTCCATTCTTAGCGTGCTCTTCGTGTTTTTTGTACTAGACAGTTCCTCATTTTTTTCCTGACCATTGTAGTAGTAAAATAATGCTATAGATGTCAGCTCTTAATAATCCCAGCATTCTTCCACTGCCGAGGGCCATGCCCTATCACCTGGTTATGGGTTCGATACTACTCATCTCAGCAATCAGTCTGTGGTCTTTCAGAAAACTTCCCATTCTCCCTCTCTTCTAATTCACCTAGATCAATTCACAACTCAGACTTCTCTTTATGTATGCAAGCATTTAAAACAAACTCCTAATAATCAGAAAGCACAAACCTTTCAATTAATAGCAGGTATATGTTTTTCCATGCTTGTGTGAGATTACTATCCAATATATGCATATATATCTTGAATCCAGATATCACAAAATTGGTAAATTTAAAACTGTGTCCTCTTTTTATATTTTATGTTGTTCTAGTTTGCCCATGTGGCTTCCTCCTATCTTCCTCACAGGGCCTGTGGGCAAAGTTGTACTTAAGATTTCCAAGTATGAAACCAGACAAAGCACAGATAGTGGATACACCACATTTAGTGTTGAAAGAACAATTATGAGTCCAATCCTCTGCCCTCTTTGAAAATGCAGGTTCTTGATCTCTATCTAACCTGTGTCTAGTATTGAGTGTAAAACTTCAAATTAAAGAAAACAGAGCAGAAAAACTGCTATGCAAAAAAAAAAAAAACCACATATGATGTTGGCACCAATTGAATGATGCATTGTGGCATCCAATTAAAATGGGGAAAAATAAAACAAAACTGTTATATAAAAGAAGACTTTTAAACCCTAGGAAGAAGAATCCTGTGCATTTTGCTTTCAGATTGTCCTTTTCTGACCCCATAGTTGGCTCTATGATATTAAGTGGCTTCCTCAGCTCAAAGATTTCCATAGAAGACCAAGCATTCTTTTGAGTTAATGCTACTCTCCTTCAGACCTTTGAAAACATATGAAATAACTTTGCTGTCTGCCATGCAGCGAAAAGAACAGCAGGCGTGAGATTAAATAAAAAAAGAGAAAACTTACTTTGAATCAACCATTTCTCTTCCCACTCACCCCCCCTTGCTTTATTGCTGGTTTACTCAAAGTAGGTTTTGATTTTATTCCGTGGGGCTGTTTCATCTGAGGCTGAGGCAAAAAACTGAGTATTATTAATCCAGTAATCTCTCTGTGCTCTTCTTGAAAGCCACTAAAAAGTTGTGAAATATCAGGATTAATTTGCTCACTGTTGTGACTCATGATTAGGTTCCTATATCATTTATCACATTCTTCGGCTGTGGTGTGTTTTCTGGGGAGTGGTTGGTAGAATTAATGGCAGACACTGCTGCGCGGGAAACTCAGATGCTGCTTGGGTATTAACTAAAGAGAAAAATCAATGTTGTCCAAAGGTTGCCTTCAAGGAAAGAAAATAATGATTATAAAAATGTTTGTCTCTCTTCCCTATCTGCTTTTCCTCCTCTCTTACCCACAGACCAGGAAACTGCTACTATATAATCAGGACCAAGTATGGAAGGCTCACCTGATTATTAAACCTGGGCTCCGGGAATCTTTGCTGCCCTAAGTGGCGGTGCTTTTGGACCTGCCCATGATCCCTTGAAATCAGAGGAAGCTTGGGAAAAGGGAGTATTTATCTGGGCCAGAGGCAAACAGATAGAGATTGTCATTGTGGGTGGAGCTGAACAGTGGAGGGTTTTAAATATATATATCCAACGCTGTTAGAAACATTGGGAAGGCCACAAATTTGGCCCCAATGTTGTTAAGAGATAAAATGAGGCATATCTATCTCATCTCTTTTGCGTTTTCATTATTGGTGTGTGATTTGGTGGGTTAAACCACAGAGCCTAGGGCTTGCTGATCAGAAGGTGGTCAGCGGTTCGAATCCCTGCGACGGGGTGAGCTCCCATTTCTTGGACCCAGCTCCTGCCAACCTAGCAGTTTGAAAGGACGTCAAAGTGCAAGTAGATAAATAGGTACCGCTCCAAGCGGAAAAGTAAACGGTGTTTCCGTGCGCTGCTCTGGTTCGCCAGAAGCGGCTTTGTCATGCTGGCCACATGACCTGGAAGCTGTACACTGGCTCCCTCGGCCAATAATGCGAAATGAGCGCCGCAACCCCAGAGTCGGTCACGACTGGACCTAATGGTCAGGGGTCCCTTTACCTTTACCTTTAAATCTCATCAGACTGTTGAGCTGGTGGTGTTTATCTATCCTAGACTGCATTATTATTATTATTATTATTATGTCAGTGGCTACTATAAAAATGGGTCAAAGTGGTTCCATTCTCCTGGTTTCATTAAGTGCAAGTTGTTTTCTCAGTTGCTGCTATTATTAACTCTGTTTACGTTTTAGAGGCTGGGTGGTGTTTTGTTGTGTTATGATTGTTAATTATTTCTGTCTGCTGTTTTAATTTTTTAAACAACAACAACAATCTTCTAAATTTGTTGCATGTCACCTGGAGACAGACTGATTGCTGTTAATCAACAAACACATTAATTTAATAATAATAATAATAATAATTAAAGGTGAAATGAACTCAGACAGGTATAGCATAAATAAGTGTGCACTGTAATTATTTTATTTAGCTGAGTCTTAAGCAACCATGTGAAGTAGGCCAATAAGATTTTCACTTTAAGTTTTGGAACTGATGTTTAGAGAGTGTTGGCAATGCCTGAAGGACCACATTGCACTTCTTTAAACATGTCTTAAACTAGGCAAGTTAATTATACACCAGTGTTTAAATATTCTCTCATATATTTACATGTTAGTAAGAGACTTCTCTTTCCCCCTATCAGAATTGTGCACCAAGTTTTTGAAATATATTCAGCTCTTCTCTAAGAAATTGATTTTTTTTTAAAAAAACCCAACAACCTATAATTCTATAATTTGGAATTAGTTGGTTGTTTCCCTCTGGGTATAGATGAATATGGTTTTAATAAATTCAGATTTCAGACCTGAATTAGTCAAACTCATCAACCTTAAACTTCACTGCCATTCAAAATTGAACTTTAATGAAGCATAAATTCACATGCATATTCAAAATTGATTAAGAAATATTTAAAGTATCCATCAATGGAAAATAAGATTCACATTTGATTTGCAAATTAGAAAAGTGCAATTTGGTTTGACTTTGGGAGCCAGTTTTGTACATTTATTTCTATTAGGCCAGTTTCTTTTAATATCTGCAAAACTTCCTTTCTTATTGACAATAAAAACTGGGCACAAACTACTAAGGACCTATAATATTTCCTTAAACCAACTATCTTCAACTCATTTGTATATAATGAGTTTATTACTTAGACCCACATCCACACCATATATTTAAAGCAATATTATGCCTCTTCAGTCATGGATTCCCTCAAAGAATCCTGATAACTGAAGAGTATTTGCTAGAAGTGCAGAGAATTGTTAGGAGACTCCTGGTTCCCTCCCAGAGCTCCATGGGAAGGTTTGATGAACCACTCTGGAGTGAATGAGAGCCCCTTAACAACTCTCAGCACTCTTAACAAACTATAGTTTATCAGCTAGTAGGACAAAACCTCACATTAAAGTTGTGCAAGGCTCCCAACTGGGTTTGGGGTATGAGTCAGGCTCAAGATCAGTCCAGTCCAAATTAGGTCCAATCAGGATTACCAAATTGGGTCAAGACTGAATATGGAGTGCCTTGCACAGCCTTAGTACAATGCACTCACAACCTATGTGCAATAAAGTTGTGTGCATTCAGATTTACACGCTTGGCAAAATAAAGTAAAAATAAATTAAAGGGGGCAGAAAGGGGGAAAGCATGCAGGAAAATACTTTGGCAATGCCGCCCACCATTAAACCCAAAGTGCTTTGGTTATATGTGATTTTGACTTTAGGTAACTTTTGTATAGCCCAATCTTACAGGAAAATCTTTGAGACTAAAATTACTACTACTACTACTACTACTACTACTACTACTACTACTACTACTACTACAGTAATGAAGAATAGGGCTGGATCTAGCTGTGGATGAATCTGACCATGGGTGCCCAGGGAAGTTTCATGTGTTTTATCTATAATTCCATTCAGGATTTGCATTGAACTGTGAATATTTTTAATTCCTCTCAAGATATGTATTTAAATATTATTTTAACACATATGTAAATATGTACCATCTTTCAAAATATGTCTTCATAATTTTAATGTGGAATGCCTCTCAAAATACACACTATATAGTTATACTGCTAAAAAGCTGTGTCACAACATTTGGAATAGTATGAAATCTGGTTATTTAGAGCATTCCAACCTCCCCCTTACATTAGACTGGGAAGGGGTCCATCCGCTGAGCTCTACCACTGGCCACCACAAGTGTCACTCTGTTAGTAGTGACCTCCCTTTTCTGTGCACTGAACATGTTGGGCAGGTTGGAGTCCCATTGGCAGAATCACTGACGGCAGGAGCCAGCACAAACACTCACAAGCAAGATGTTCCAAGGGTGGGGAGGAAGCAGGGATGAACTGATCAGGAATCCACTGGGTCCAGAGCTGGTTTCACTGCCATCATGCAACAGTACTGGGCCCACTGAGCTAGTTTGGAGACAGATTGGGACCGATCCCTTCTACTGTGGCTGCCTGGCCCTCCCACTTCGAAAAGCCCTGCCAGCCAGGGGTATGGAAGGTTAGAATTGCATCCAAAGTTCTGATCTGCACATTAGCCTGACATTCTCCTTTCCCTTCCTCTCCTACAACAAACACTCTGTGAGGTGGGTGGGGCTGAGAGACTTCAGCGAAGTGTGACTAGCCCAAGGTCACCCAGCAGCTGCATGTGGAGGAGCAGAGACGCGAACCCGGTTCACCAGATTACGAGTCCACCACTCTTAACCACTACACCACATTGGCAAAGAGTGAATTCCTCAAGGCTGCCTAGCTGTTAAGTTTATGGGGCCTACTTCTGAGCCGACACATATAGGATTATGCTCTAAAGGTTCCAAAATGCAATAATAAGAACCCCGATTCCCCAGGACAAAGCTGCACTCTGGCTGCCTGTTTCCTAATGCCTAAGTTCAAGGCTGCCTCTCTATATCTCACTGCTCAGCAGAGTGGAATGGACTAGGATTCTTTAATTAATCTACAACTGTGATTTTCAATTTTAATTCTTTGGTTTATTTTTAAAATTTAGTCAAACACATGTTTGGGTCCAAGCTCTGGTGATGTAAATCTTCGTGGTGTGTGTGTGTGTGTGTGTGTGTGTGTGTGTGTGTGTGTGTGTGTGTGTGTAAACAATATTTTTATTTGGCTAGTATTAACATCCAACCCTTCCATATTATTGAAATACTTTATTGTCACTTGTACAATTATTAAGCTATTTCCTAAAAAAAAAGTTAATAAAATGTGGGTCTTTGGTGGATCCTCAGATGTTAAATCCTCCCATTTCCTATGGATGAAGGGACAATTTCTTACATCCAATCTACATCAATATCCTTGGCTAAAATATGCCCAGCTTAGTTGTACTCCTGGGGAAGCTTTTTGAGTTGGGAGCAAAGCTTTTTCTGATGGCAAAGTCACTTTCAGCTATTAAAGTTAGATCAAAGGATATAAGCTTACAGCCTGTCTTAGCGTGTGATAACAAAATGCACCCTTGGTATTCCTTTTTATAGGTAGTGCATGAGAACATCTTGCTGTATTCACTCATATGAACCTAAGGGTAGCACTGCCTAGTTAACAGATTCAGATTTAGTGAAGATTCAACTGAACAATTTTTAAGTGTATTATGGAGATATGTTAATGAAAATGGAACAGATCTCATAACTGTAACAGCTGCAATTGGAGGAAAACCACTGCAGTAATCATGCTGAAGTTTGGATTGGCTTATAGGGGTGAACTAGTCTGCAAATCAGTCAGTTCTGTCCAAAAATTACGAAGTTGCAATGATTTTTGAAACAGAAAAATATGCACACATTTTATACATGTCCAGCAGAAAAGTACCTGGGCCTGTTTACCTGTAATTTGGGATAGTATGCTTCAAATTATTATAACTATTTTCTTTCCTATTAGTGAATTTCCCCTCTTTCTTGTGAAATAAAATTTTATTTGGTTTTCCAAAATATAAACATACAACAAAAACAATTCCCAATCTAATTATTGAGATTGCTCTGAATCTCCTGACTCCCCCCCCCAATCCCTTCCATGGGTTCTATTAATTCTATTTTCAATTTTTCATCTTCCTTATTATTATGCTTAGTTCCTGCTCCTGCCAACCTAGCCGTTCGAAAGCACGTCAATGTGCAAGTAGATAAATAGGAACCACTCTGGTGGGAAGGTAAACAGCATTTCCGTGCGCAGCTCTGGTTCACCAGAAGCGGCTTAGTCATGCTGGCCACATGACCCAGAAGCCGTACGCCAACTCCCTCGGCCAATAATGCGAGATGAACCCCACAACCCCAGAGTCGTATGTGACTAGACTTTGCATCCTAAATTTACAGATACTATAACAGTTGTCACATAAAAATGTGTGCCACGTCTGACTCCTTCACATAAGAACTCCCCCCCCCCCATATTTTGCTTATCTTGTTACATATAAGATGTGACTGTGGCCTGAATTCTTCCTCTCTATATAGGCTCATTGTGTACAGCCTACTTGTGTATGCTGGTTTGCACCAAAACTGAGGAAGTTAACCTTTGCTTTCCAAGGCTGTGATTGTCTTAGAACGCTGTACTTATGTTCACAATCATTCATATCTTTGTATCTTCAATGATTTTCAATTAATCCCCTGGGACAGATTTTCTCTCATCAGTGCAAAGGGAGCTGATAAAGGACCACAGTGAGTTATTGTGAACACCTGCACGTCACATCATCTTTCTGTCAGTTCTGACTGTTTGTAGAATATCAATAGCTAAAACGGATTGGGCAAATGACCCTGGCACTGATGAATTGCTCACTCCAAAGGTTCCTGTGTTTTCAATCTGTCAGTTTCAGATGGAATAAAAAAGCACAAATACTCATACTTTCTCTAAAAGGGCCCTTTTAAAACATACGTTAAATATGACTTGTTTCATAATGAACGACTGGTAGTGCACTGCAGCAGAACTATGTACTTTATGAATTTAGGAATATTAAGGTGTAATTTTGTAGCCAAGCCCACAGTGGACTTAATGCAACCCATTATATTATGCTGGTGATATATAAAGTATTTTCTTTTGAAATTAATGTAATCAAACTTTTTCCCTTTTCAAGTGTGCCAATCATATTGTAGCATGAATAATATATTCCATAACAAAGTACTAACAAAGGGTGGAATTGTTACTATTAGTGAGCTCACATAGATGAAAGGAAGCTAAGGGGTATTCTTACATTATGCTGGACCGCACAAGTATAAGTACAAGTAACCGCACAAGTAACCTTTACCTGCATCCAGCTACTCCTGAGAAAGATCCTACACATTGTGATTTCAAAGGTCACCATGAAGAAAGGGGTATTCTGCTCCTGTTTTGATCTCAGAGAGGTAGTGAAGAGAGACAGAGAAGGAGGGAAAGAGAAAGAGGGGAGGAAGAAGAGTGAAGCCAGCTCCTGTGGGGTCAGACAATTGAGAAGTGTCATCTTGAGGCAATGACGAAAGTGGGGAGTGGGGAATGCAGGCAGCAGGACTATGAAGTACAGCACTTGAGGACTTGTTTGAGTGCAATCCCAACCATGTCTGCTCTGAAGTAAGCCCCACTCAGTTCAATGGGACTTGCTTCCAAGTTAGTGGGATTAGGTTTCAGCTCTGCCAGTTCTATGGGGAGGGATGGCAACTGGAGCGAGAGAGGCGGCGGGGAAAGTTTGTGTCTGTACAATCCTACATAGTACAATCCTAAACATCCCTACTCAGAGATAAACCGCCTCAGTACAGTGGGGTTTATTCTCAGGCAGGTGGGGTTAGGGTACGATTGTAGCCTCACTTTGAGTGGAACCTTAGAAGAAAAAGGATAAAGGTGGTGTCTTAAAAGTCTAAAGCAGAACAGAGGGGCAGAAGGAACGGGAAAGCGAATGAAAGGGAGGGAGACCGTGCAATGCTAACCACGTCTACTCAGAAGTAAGTCCCACCAATTTCACTTGGACTTATTCCTAGGCAAATATGCAAAAGATTGCAGACTTGGGGCTTTGCCATGGATGCAACAAGTGATGAAGATGATGTGCTGGGGATGGGGCTTGAATTTGGTGTGGTGGAAGAAGGATGAAAGTTGGTGTGCAAAGTGGGAGGGCGGAGATGTTGAAAAGGAACTGAATAACAGGAGGATTTGGGAACAGAAGCTAAGAAGCTGGCAGGCCATTGGTACTGACTGGCAACAATTCTCCCAGAGTTCAGACTCTCCCAGTCCTATTTGTAGATGCTGGGGATTCAACCAGGGGTCTTCTACATGAAAAGCAGATGTCCTGCCACTGGCCTGGAGCCCTTTACCCCATAAGATAAGGGCAATAGTAGGGAAAGCTCTGCTCGAGCTATGGAATCTCCCAGGCTTTTAAAAGCTGCTTAATATCTACTTTCAAAGAAAACATTGAAATGAGATGCTGATAGGTCCTTCCTTTAATGCAATTAATGCTCTCAAGATGCCATTCAAATAAATAGTAGTTAAGAACAATCAGTAAAACAGAGAATCTAATTGGCCCAGGAGTTTGGGGGAAAGCTTTCCTACTTCAGCTGCAACACTGCACCAGAACCCTGTTTCTGAAAAAGCCCTTTAGCAAATGTGTTAGTCCCTTTCTAATTAAAATAACACTTTCCTAATTTGCAGCATGTGACTTAAGCACTGAACTGAGCACTCATGTATTCCCCCCCCCTCCTTAAACTTCTCTTAAATTGAGACTCTACTGAACAGAACGAACGGTATTAATTCAGTATGTTTGAATGGAACAGCTATTATTTCCCCTCATGCGAACTATCTTTAGATGAGGTGTGTAGTTCATTCTGCCCAAAATTATATACCAGCAGTGTTAAATGGTGGCAAATTAAAAGTGTAGCTAAATTGTATCAGCTAAACTAGGAAGTTGGCTGGTCTTGGATGGGGTTGTGTTTATAGCTTGAGATGTTCAATTAGATCCACCCTCTAGATGCCGAGATGTAGACTCAGCAGCCACTCACCTGCCAGAAGTGGGTTTTTATACAATGGAGGAATGTGAATTCAAGAGAGAGGAGCCAGGGCAACCAATTGCAATGGGGGCACGCCACATACATACATGGTTGGAGTGTCATGCCAAAAAAGCATTTTCTACTATTTACGAGCTTTAGCTGGTCTGCTGGTGGTGGCCGTTCTTGGAGAAATCGGCCGTGGCTAGGTACAATTATACATGTCCTGATACCATCTAGACTGGATTATTTGTTTGTTTGTTATTTTAAAATCAGCCTTCAAGGGGACTTCCAGGGCAGATGACAAAAATGAGATAAAATACACAAATGCCACTTGTCCACATAGAACTGCCTTTGATCGGGAAATTTGGTTCAGTGGCAAACCTATTAACCAGTACGATTAACAGAGACCATGGGTGGAATTACTGCTTGCCAAATGGAATGAGCTTCAGTCACCTCCTCCATTTGTTCTGCTCCGGAGGTTCTCTTGACCTCCGTAGAGCCAACGTGGAGGCCACAGAGTGGGGAGAGGCCCACTGTACTAGTGGAAGTCCTTGTGCAGGCTTCTGGTAGCAGGGCAGGTTAGCTGAATCAGCACCCATATCTTGTCAGTACATAAAGTTTGCAGGCTAACAGTGTTTCTAATTCAAAGTGCTGGCCGTGGTTTTTCCTTCCCTAAATGGCCTGGTCTCGAAGCACTTGAAGAAGTACAAGTCTTTGAAGGAGAGGCAGGACAGAAATATTTCAATAAACAAACCCAGTCCCAATATCCTAATATACAGGATGCTGATACCTGAAACGACTGGAACTATGCATACTTTACCAAAGCAGATCAAATATGAAGCAAACAAGATGTTCATACTAATTAATTATTTGATCGCCATACAAATGAGTTAATAATAGGTCAGCCTGAGCTACCCTATGACTGAAGCTGTGAAATTCCGTCACCATCTAAGGCAGAACTAGTGGGGAATTGTTAGCAATGTTGCATTTTGGGGAACTAATTATTTGAGAGTTGTAAAGGCTTTCGGTGCAAACGATTTCCATTCCACAATCAGACTTTAGACAAACTTCAAGAAGGCATTAATGGCACCATCTTATCTGACTTTAGCAGGCATTTGTCTTAGAAATAAAAGTAATTACTTGCTTCCTCCTTGCCTGTTCCCACTGTAACGCTCCTCTGATGTATACAAATTCTCCAGTTGAACAAGAGTGCCAAAAGACAGTAGTACCACCTGCCAAATTATCCCTAATCATGACACTTGTGTTTAGTCTGGCTCCATACCAGATATTTTCAGGCATCTAAACAATGTTCTCAGCATTAGCACTGAGGCAATTTTTCCATGGCTCCAAAGTTCAGTTTTCATAACCTGTGCCAGGCCACATATTTTCAGTATAAAACACGTTATTGTCATGAGATAGGAGTCAATTTTTTTTTGTCAATATGGAAAACTACTAGAAGGCTCAAGACCCACAGTGAACCAGATGTGAATTTGAACTGCTTGTTTAATTTTATCTACCATACATCATATTCAAGGACTTGGCATGTGGATTTCTTCAATCGACCCACTTTAAATATATTTTGAGCATGGAAAATTTTGTACTTTGAAGCATTAAAAAATGTAAAAAAAAACCCACCCTAAGATGTATCAAGGTGTGCGAAAGGACAGCAAACTGCACTGAATGCTTTATTGGCCATCTGCCATCCGCTGAGTGGTCGTCAATAATGATCCATCAAACAATTAACACAGCTAATAAATTAGTCACAAAGTAACCTAATTTGCCAGCCACTAGTAGGCACCAGTTGGAAATTAATGTACTGCAGCTATTCAGGATCACACCTGACACAAAACCAGATGGAAAAGTAGCATGACATAACAGATGATGATTAATGATAAGGGTGACATATGGCACTAATGGGTATTAAGATTCTGTAAAAATCAGTACTCCCTACCTACTGCATGTGTGTGTGTGTGTGTGTGTGTGTTTGTGTGTTTGTGTGTGTGTGTATCCATTGCCTTCTGTAGGGAACAATACTGCATGTACTGTTAGAATCCTTCATAAACTATATTACTCACCATCTGTCTCTTCTGTACTAGGTAGAATCTGCAAACTTTTCTTCCTTTTTCTGGGAGTTTCACTTAGCCGGTTAGGAGACTGTTGCTAGAATACTAATGAATTGCCAGTACATTTCCATACCTAGTATTAAAACAGTGCATATTCCTGGTCACGTTGGAAGCATATTCTGTGACCAGCACCCTGCAAGTTCTATGTCTTCAAACCAGCAGGAGTTGAATGAGATCATAAATCTGGTCTCCTTTTGAATATGGAAAAGTATAGCTTGGGCCTAGTTCATATACGCTCTTCCACAGCACTGGAGTTTGGCAAGGGTTATGTCACTATTTTATTTTATTTTTAAAATTATTCAAAGCATACAGTACTAGTGGGAGGTACCCAGTATTGCTCAGGAATTCTAAGAAACACCTTCCTCCCTTACAAATTTATAAATGGATAATGTTATTTGTTAGTTTCTAGTGCTGTACACACACACACACACACACACACACACACACACACACACACACACACGGGTAAACCGCAAGCGGAATCCTGGCCCGAAACAATTTTGAGCTGGGGCTATTGTTTAATTTTAATTAGGGATTTTAAAACCATATACAGTTGGATGGGTGCTGGAGTCAGGGAGAGATGCTGTATCCCTTCTTCACCTCCTAATCGCACTGCAGAGCAGAGGAAGGTTCAGTCCTGGGTGCTGCTTAATTCATTGTGTTCACTGCAAGGAACATGAAGCTCAGGGTCACGTGCATTGGCATATATAGGTCCCTTGATCCATTTTGGCTAGCGCCCATTGGTCAGATTGAACCCAGCATCAAGGGACCTACCAATCGGGTGTTCTGGCTATCCAATCGTACCCACCCACAACACAAGGGTTTGGTTGCCAGGTCTCACCACTACATGTGCCCTCTCTGAGAGAGGACACAATCTACCATTTACTCGACCTGCGCATGCACAGACGCAGCGCTGTGGGCTGCGAATGCTGCGGGTTGCGAACGTGCCTCCCGCACAGATCACGTTCGCAACCCGAGCGTCCACTGTATTGGAAGAAATTGGCACTGCAGTGCTGATAAATGTTCGTGACGACTTCATTTTTTAGATTGCAAACGGAGGCAGAAATGTGGAGAATGGAACTTAAGACAGAGGGAAATGAGGAACAGAGAGAAACCAAAATTGACTGATTAGTCCACTCCTACCTATGACACAGCAAATGAAGAGAACAGCTCTTTCTGTTCCTGGCATGTGGAGCAGAACTACGGTAGCTGTGTGGACCTGGCTGAAAAGTCTTAGTGGCAATTGACTTTAGTTGGGGTTAGACCTGAGTCTCAGAACATGAAGGTGTTATCCCTTCATTGCATTAGATCACTTCTGGGGCGGGGCAGGGGGAAGTTAAATGGAAAACAAGAAACTCAAAGGCATTAGAAAAGGATGATAAAAGAACATCAGGGTTGATCTTCAATTGCTACCACATCTGTTAACGATGAATAAAAAAACAGTCAGATTCGTGTGCATTAGATTTGCAGTCCTTGAGAATATAAATAAGAATGTCTAGTGATAATATACAGCTTATTGTTATAAAGGTCAGAATGGGTTGGATTTGATAATACGCCTAATTGTAGGCAATCCACAACACACAGAACATGCAATCCACGAAGAGGGAGCCCTCTCACAATACCAATAACCTTTTAAAAATAGCCTTAAGAATAGACAAGAAAGAGAATATGTGTATGCATTCATAAAGCTGTATTTCTTTCCAATTACCCCTTTAGCAAAAGAGATCTGAAAGCTGAACAGCATTTAGAGGTAAAAATCTAATGAATTTTCTTAAGACATCAAACAGGAAGCGTAAGAAAAGAAGCACAGAATTAAATACAGTCAATATGGTTTTGGAAAGAGAAGGTCACGACTCCCAAACTTTTGTAAATTCTTCAAAAGCACGAATTTCAGAGGAACCCTAGGGGATCGAGGGACCAAATGTTCTGTGATTTTGTTTAAAAAAATTCTGCCCATAAAGACATTACCAAAGACATACCTTGGGAGTTCCTGTCTAAACTGTAAAATCAGAGCACAAGGCAAAAATTAAACAGCTGCCATTTTACAGTTATCTGGATGGGTTAGAAATAGGTAAGCTAGAATAGGCAATGAATACAAAAGCTGTCTCAGGCATGATGATAACTATGGGGAACAGGAAGCACACTGCTCTGTTGTTGCCAAAGGGAAATTTTTGTGCCTTTCTATGCCCAGGGAAGTTCAAGGACTCCTTAAGCGGGAACAGCTTGTACACACCTCCCTCAGGAGGAAGCACAGATGAAAGAGAGAGGTGTGGAAAACAATTGCTCTTTGTGTCCCTTCATCAGATCTGAAACAATTATAGAGTTGTCATGACAAAAGGCTGCACAAGGGTCTAAGGCACTGTTTGTGGGTGCTAGTAATACATTCTATAATGAATTACTGAACCATCAAACAACAACAACAACTTATTATTTGTACCCCGCCTATCTGTCTAGGTTGCTCCAGCCACTCTGGGTAGCTTCCAGAATATCATAGTAAAACATTAACCTGAAAAAGCTTCCCTATACAGGGCTACCACCTGATGTTTCCTAAATGTTATATAAAGAACGTTATATAAAGAAGATAAAATACACACCAGTTTTTATTGAGAGTTTCAGCTGGTCCTCGGGTTTTCCACAGGGCAGGCCTGAACCAATGGATTCAAATTACAATGAAAGAGATTGTGAATAAACATTAGGGAGAACTTTCCAATGGTAGGAGCTGTTCAACAGTGGGATGGACTACCTTCAAAAGGTGAAGGACTCTTCTTCATGGAAGGTTTTTAAAAGAGGTCGAATGGCTATCTGCCAAGGATTCTTTAGCTGCAGGGCGTTAGACTTGGTGACCTTGGGGTCCCTTCCAACTCTCCAATTCTTTGGTTCTATGAGCTCCCACAGGGAACAAACATGTTCTTGCCTATCTGATGCATGCACATGTTGTTATTCTGCTTTGTAAGCAGTGCCTCTGCCATGCTATATCACCTTTCTCTGTGGTTTCTGTTTCCTCACATAGTAGTTTAAAAATTGCTTGCATGTAAGAACTGGAGGAACAACGGCTTTAATAGCTGTGTTCGAGAGATGTGTTTCATTAATTCGCCTCATGCTGCCATGAACATAACCCAGTCAATATAGGGGGTTTATGTTCTCTGCTTCTTTCCTATGAGGATTTTATCTCTCTGACTGGTTCCCCATAGATGTTAATTTCCCTTCCATATAAAGGCTGCAGTATCTCTTCTGCAGTGGTGATGGCGTGTCTGGCATCTGCATCATTAGAACAAGGGCTGGCTACTGTGTGACTGAAAATGACTTCTGGCAGGAGTCCTGCCTTCATGTTGCTTGTTGGCCTGGCTCTCCACACTATCCTTGCCCTTGTTTAGGGATGTTCTTTGTCTTGTAATTGCACCAGCTGAACACATTTCCCTGAGAGCATGCCATGGAGAAAGAGAAGGGGAACAAGCCATTGAAGAGACAGAACAGGAAGTGATATTCCAACATTACTGACGAAATAAAGATTTTAAAAGAAACAAACAGTAAACCCTAAATCAGTTGATTTAGGCTTTGTTGTCCCTTTGAAAATCTTTTTTAAAAAAACTATTATGATTCAGACTAGGTGCATGCTAGAGTTGGGATTGGTTTGTTACTGTTTTTTTCAGGATTACCAGAGGAATCCTGCCATGACGGGTAAAGAAGAACTGACTTGAATGTGGATGAATCACCAAACAAATGACAGATAAACAGATGATTGTGACTGTGCAGCAGGAATGGGAAAGAAATTATATTTCATTTTCATTGAAAGGCAAAGCTCCCTAGTTTGAACATCCTGCAAAGGGAAACCCTGTCGTCCTTCATACTTTTCTGATTTTGTAATGAACTTCTTCAAGCCAAGTAATGTGTACCAAAATGTATATACTAGGGGAAAGTTACAAATTGCTTTGCAAAAATGTGCACATTGGGGAAAATTGCATACCCTCATTAGGAAAAATTCACCCTAAAATGCTAAGGAATTTTCATGGGAATATGTTCACAAAATTCACAAACTGGAGAACTGAATTTAAGACTGGAACATGAGAGATGGAGATAAACTGAAATCAATGGATTTGCCTGTCCCTACTATGTGGTGTGTGTGTGTGTGTGTGTGTGTGTGTGTGTGTGTGTGTTTTCCCTCTTTAGTGACATTTCTTCCTTTCTCTTTTAAAAAGATCTCCCCACCCATTAGTCCCAATGGGAAAGAAGATAAGAATACCAGCCCTAGCCCAGCTGTCAGGAGAATGAGCTTGATGGATCCTTCTGACCTCTCTTACAAGCAGGTCAAGTGGGGGGGGAGGCTACCAATATGGGGGTTAAAGCAAGAGAAATGAACTATAAGACACCACACTGTGTGTGTGTGTGTGTGACCTGTTTATGTACCAAAACAACTTTCTGCTACGTGTTACTTCTGTTTTCTATCCAAATGGCATGAATGTTTCAGACATCCTACCATTCCTTCAAAACTTGAACAGATCGATTTTGTGCAGTGGTTATCCTAACCGCTCACTCTCACGCTCTCTCTTTCTCCCTCTCTGTAACTTTTCTGTGACCTGTATATAAGCTGTTTCAGACTTTCAGTTTTACATCACAACAAAAACAAATGTAAAATTAATGGGGTGTGTGTGTGTGAGGTATAGCGTACATGGGTTTTTCATCCAGAAGTTGTGTTTAAATTTTTTTCCATTCATTTATTTACAATGGGGCTCAATTGATTCATCTTCCCTTCATTTGAAAGCAAGAGTGCATTCTAAATTTAGACCTCTGGACCTTGCACCTTGAGCATTCTGTCTACTGATAGTGGTTAGATGTCTCAGTGAGGTCCATGATACTCCTACTTAAAAGATTTCCAGGATAGATCTGTATCCTGCCTTGCGATTAGGGGTGGGCAAATCTGTCAATTTTCATTTCTCTTAAATTCTATTCCCACCCCCACATCAGTTTATGATTAGTGCAGGGCAGTCTCGAGCAGGTTGGGCGCCCTGGTGCTGAGGGGTGGAGATCGCTCCGGCACCCCCGCCCTCGCAGGGCACAGTATGGCTTCCACACAGCTTCGCTGCCTACCGGCCCGGCGCCCTGGCACCCCGCACCACCGGGACTCTACCTAGAGCCGGCCCTGGATTAGTGGTGTATTTTTTTAAGTCCTCATGAAGAATTGTCAGCATTTTAGTGTGAATTTCTCCTAATATACACATTTTGGTAGCTATTTTTCCTCATATAATGCATTTGTGTATGCTAGTTTTGAAAATATATGCACTTTAATGCTAATTTTACCCTAGGAAACACATTTTTGTATACATCATTTTGCTTTTAAGGGGGGGGGGAGAGAAACCAGGGAAGTTTGACTGCCACCTTTATTATATATTTTTAGGTTCCAGGCAAAAACATTCCTCTTCAACCAGGCTTTTGGTTGATTAATATTCTATGGCCTTTTACATGTATTTGTGGGAATGGGGTTATTGTTTTGTTTTGTTTTATTTTGTGCTGCTATCCTGTATTTTTATCTTGTGAACCACCCTGAGATTTTTGGATGAAGGTTGGTATATAAATTTAATAAATAATAAAAACGGAGAGGCACAAATTTCAAAGGATCGCTGTGTTTTGGTTCACATACTGTTTCAGGAAGTGTGAATTAAGTTAGTTCACCTTTAATGCAGAGAAAGTTGACTATTAGGTGCTTAATACTTCTGTAACTATTTATGATAACAGCAAATGCACTATGGATTGGTTTTCTCAAAAAATGATTCGACTATCTATTTCAGTGGCTAGATCCAATTTTTCATGTTGTCACATTGAATCATAGTCACCTATTCCCTCACGATGCATGACTCATGATTTCATAAGCTGCTGTAACTTTCTTTCACAGCTGTTTCTGAACTGTTGTATTAATTTTAAGACAAATGGCATAGGTAAAGGTAAAGGGGCCCCTGACCATTAGGTCCAGTCGTGACTGACTCTGGGTTTGCGGCGCTCATCTCGCTCTATTGGTCGAGGGAGCCAGCGTACAGCTTCCAGGTCATGTGGCCAGCATGACTAAGCCGCTTCTGGCGAACCAGAGCAGCACCTGGAAATGCTGTTTACCTTCCCGCTGTAGTGGTACCTATTTATCTACTTGCACTTTGAGGAGCTTTTGAACTGCTAGGTTGGCAGGAGCAGGGACTGAGCAACAGGAGCTCACCCCGTCGTAGGGATTCGAACCGCCGACCTTCTGATCAGCAACAAGCTCTAGGCTCTGTGGTTTAACCCACAGCGTCACGGCATATTATTCATTTATTTGACCACATTGGTTTCCTCTTCTTCGCTTCTTCTTCATAACAACCTTTCTCAAGTGGGACATGTAACTATATGACATTGTTCTTACTTTCCTTATAGCTCCTAAAACAGCCTTCAAATGTTGCACATGAAATCAGCATTTCAGTAAGTAGTAAGTGTTCCCTCTAGAGCCTATTTCCCGGTTTCCAGTGGTACCATTCTGCAATAAGAACTGTTTGACACAATCGGTTAGGGACCGCAGTCACAGAATCATTGAATTATAGAATTGGAAGGGACCCAAGGGTCTTCTAGTCCAACCCTCCTGCAATGCAGGAATGTCAGCTGAATCATCCATGACGGATGGCCATCCAACCTCTGCTTAAAAACGTCCAATGAAGGAGAGTTCACCACTTTCCAAGGGAGTCTGCTCCACTGCTGAAATTGTTTCTGATATTTAGTCAGATCCTCCTTTATTGTAACTTGAATCCATTAGTTTGGATCCTGCCCTCCATCTTCCATGTGACAACCCTTTATATATTTCAGGATAGCTATAGTATCGCCACCCACTCTCCACTTTTCAAGGCTAAACATACCCAATTCCCTCAACCATTCCTCAGATGGCTTGGTTTCCAAACACTTGATCAGGTTGGTTGCTCTCCTCTGCACACATTCCAGCTTGCCAACATCTTTCTTAAATTGTGGCATCCAGAACTGGACACAGTACTCCTGGTGTGGTCTGACCAAGGCAGAATAGAGTGGTACCATTAATTCCCTTGATCGGGACACTATAGGTCTGTTGATCCATAAGCTTCTTTTGCTGCTGTATTGCACTAACAACTCACTGTGAAGTTTGTAGTCTACTAAGACCCCTAGATACTTTTCAGTAGATGTACTACTGGGAAGCCAGGTGTCTCCCGTCTTTTATTTGTGCAGCTGTTTCTTCCTGCCTAAGTTTAGACCTTTACATTTGTCCCTGTTGAAATTCATTTTGCTAGTTTGGGCACATTTTCCAATCTGTTAAGGTCATATTGAATCCAGATTCCGTCTTCAGTAGTATTAGCTACCCCTCCCAACTGTACCAAAAAGAAGGCTGATCGCCGAAGAATTGATGCTTTTGAATTATGGTGCTGGAGGAGACTCTTGAGAGTTCCATGGACTGCAAGAAGATCAAACCTATCCATTCTGAAATCAGCCCTGAGTGCTCACTGGAAGGACAGATCATGAAGCTGAGGCTCCAATACTTTGGCCACCTCATGAGAAGAGAAGACTCCCTGGAAAAGACCCTGATGTTGGGAAAGATTGAGGGCACAAGGAGAAGGCGACAACAGAGGACGAGATGATTGGACAGTGTTCTGTTCTCGAAGCTACGAACATGAGTTTGACCAAACTGCGGGAGGCAGTGGAAGACAGGAGTGCCTGGCGTGCTATGGTCCATGGGGTCACGAAGAGTCAAACTAATCTAAAGACACACACAAAAAAACCCACAGGAAGAAATAAAAATCAAGAAATGGAGAGAGAGAGAGAAGATAAAGAACCCCTTCAGCTTAATTGGAAAGTGAATCACCAATTTTGAGCACTGCTGGATGGGAAGGGTGGGGAGGAATATTGATTTTGATCCATCTATTTTTGTTGCAATAATGGGCACCAATTCATTGCTCAGTTATGGAAACAACCACAAATAATTATATTTAACAATCCTCATAGTTTTACGCGAAGGTCTTATATATTCTGTTTGTTTATCTTCAGTGTTGTGAGAGGGACATCTGAAAACACACATGTGTCCACCCCATGTACAGACACCGCTGTACACCACTGAGAGAAACTGAGTGTTTTGCATGGAGTCTGGAGGTGTGTCTGTTTAAAATGTGTGTATACCTTTAACCCATATGCTATGCTTGATATTGTCGGTGCTAAGCATGCACATTCTTTGTAACCCAACACAGCATATATCACAGCAGCCAAACATTAAAGTTCCACGGTGCTTTTGCATGATTTTATATTACAATAAACAACCAGCAACATACACTGGGAACTTCCCAGCTTTTCTTATTTATTTTATGCTTAAAATCTTATAGGTGTTTTTTTCCTTAGGTTTAATAAAATATCCTAAATGCAAAATGCATGTGGCGTCGTAA
This sequence comes from Zootoca vivipara, assembly GCF_963506605.1. Lineage (NCBI taxonomy): Eukaryota > Metazoa > Chordata > Lepidosauria > Squamata > Lacertidae > Zootoca > Zootoca vivipara. The sequence goes on along the minus strand of NC_083277.1, from coordinate 32,331,230 downwards.
AGAGAAAAACAAAACAAAAACCTTTAAGTTACTAGCTTCCGGAAATACTTTATTTTGTATTTGAAGAATAAATGCAGATACAGTATTTTATTTTATTTTAAAAACCAGGAGCACACGCTTGAGGCATTTAATATAAAAATAAAATAAAGATACTAGTTGTGAATAATTTATCACCACTACTAGACTAAAAAACTCAGTCTAGACATACTTTGTCTCTATATATCCAGTTATTAGATTTTTAAACATGAAGTTTAAACATTTCCTACAGTAACAATTTAAGGATGTAAGAGGCCTACTGGATCAGACCATAGGTCCATCTAGTCCAGCAGATGCCGATGGGAAGTGGAAAATACACACACACCAAGTAAAACATTAAAAAATGTTGCATCATTTGCTTGTCCTGGTGCTAATTCAGCGGGATAGATGAATGGCAATGGATGTTGAAAGAGAGGATAAGCGTGGAAGGGAGGAATGGAATGTCTTGTTGGAATAATGGAAGGAGGGGGGAAATGTAGGGGTAACATGGGGGTCAGCTCTCTTAGGCAAAAATTAGACAAACAACATTGGTTTAGTTAGGCTGAAAGTCTATACATACTTACCTGGTGAACTCAATAGGGCTTTTTCATGAGTTCACATGTAAAGGATTGAATTCTTAGGCTGTAATCCTAACCACATCTACTCAGAAGCAAGTCTTATTAGATTAAGCATGGCTTACTGACAGATAAGTGAGGTTAGCACTGCCACCTTAGTTTCCTTTTTAATTTAAATTTAATTTAATTTAAAATAAGCAAGTGTCTCTATCCTGTGAGAAGACGAGGCTGGCAGCATAGATGTATGGGTTATGCTTGCTCTGTCTACTGATCTGAAATAAATTGTGTGCGTCTCACATCGCCCCAAACCTGGAAGAGACCTCAAAACATCATAAAGACATCACTTAAACGTCACTAAAAGGGCGGAACAGGGTGTTTGCAGGCTTATTCAATGGGTTCCAATTATATGTGATTTCACTGACATGCACGGTGCCTCAGAACGTGCATCTAGTTGGAGCCAAAAAGACAAAAGAAAGAAAGGCAGAATGTTGTGACAAATGGTTGAAATATTTATTAGCATTCCATTGCTGACAATAGCCTTTTGTTCACATTGATAAACACACTTTTTCTGTACCTTTGTATTATTCTGAAACAAATTGTGTTCTGTTTCTTTGAAAGAATATATCACATTAACAATTTGTGACTTACAGGCTTCAACATGCGAAGGTGTGAAATTGTGCTCTGAGCAAAGACATGACAGAAACTTTTATATTTTCCAAGATATGCCTGGTACTTGAGCCAAGCTACTCTAAATAAACTCATTAGAGATGCATGCCTAAAATCCTACTTCCAGCTTTTGAAAAATGATGCGTGTTGCTCCCAGTCAATTTTGTTTTACCCTAAAAATATCAAATAATTATAAGCATTTTTTCCTGCACCCTTTAAATAAAAATAAAATGAAAACACTGCCAACATTCCTCGAACACAAACATGACCTACCTTTCTTTTTAATTTTTTTTATTCAGTTCTCTTTGTGAAGTCCATTTAGTGGTCACCAGGGTTATTTTTCAAAACAAATTCTCAGTGCTGCCAGAAAAAAAAAATCAATGCCAGCAGTCCAGAATTCATGAGCAACCATGCAATAACAAACCTGTCCGCTCATATGATGGAGGAGGGAGAATTGCTGTAAAAAATAGATTTCAATCTAAAGCCTCTAAGGGGTTGTTAGAAATGCAGAAAAATACGCTTTGAAGAATTAAGGCAAAATATTGCTCTTATTGCGAACTATGCATCTAAGGGTATTGGAGTATCAATTTCACCGTTTCAGTTTGCAAACTACACAGAGCAAATCAAATTCTTAGAAGCCTTTGGCCTCACACAAGAAGAAACAAAGACTAAGTGGGACAATATGCCTCCTGCTTCAATCAGCTGAGGTGCCCAGGGTGCTGATGAAACACTGCTGTCTCGCTCCATCCCATCTAAATCAGGAGACATCATTGAAGTTCTGAACAGGTGCCTGGAAGCAGCAATGGAGGAGATGAGGGCCCCAAAGCTAAAATTAAATCAAGACAAGATGGAGGTATGTATGCAGGCTGGGTGTACAAATCTGGGAAATGGTGAGACAGCCTGTTCTGGATGGGGTTGTACTCCCCTGGAAAGAGCAGACCCTCTTGTTGCCATCTACAGTGGTACCTTGGTTCTCAAACTTAATCTGTCCCAGAAGTCCATTTGACTTCCTTGGTTCTCAAACTTAATCTGTTCCGGAAATCCATTTGACTTCCGAAATGTTCGAAAACCAAGGCGCAGCTTCTGATTGATGCAGGTGCCCCAAAAACAACAGCTGACAGCCGCGTCGGACGTTTAGCTTCTGAAAAACATTCAGTTGTGTGTTTAGACCTTTAAACCCCCCCCTTTAAATAAATTCAGACAAGACTCAAATTTTGGTTTGGTTTCTGGCAGAATTCAGGCCACAACTTTATTGATTACATCAGGTGAGTGGTTGCATAGGCTTAGGTTCGACTAGCTCCCTGCAATGTTGCAAGTAGCGCTGACCCAGGGCACCAGCACAGGTCAGCCTAGGTTGAACACCTGGATAGGCAGAAAGCCGGGGACATGCTATGTCCACCACCCAGATGTCCCCCTGGACTCAGGCACGGACGGGCACAACCTCTCTCAGGGTTGACCAAACCATTGAGTCCCTGGATTCCTTTAACAGAATACCCTTTACATAGGGATGGCGAGAGCGTTCCCCCATCCCTATCACCTGAAACAGAGGCTATCCACAGCCTTACAAGTTGTGACGATTTGCTACGCAGCAGGAGAAACCCAAGTAGCACCAGCCAATCAGCCAAGTGGGGAAGATTCCTGCCATGCCGTGCCCCTGTCCCAACAACAGGCGACACACGTCGGCATAGCAAGGTAAAGCGCAAGCCCTAAACATAGGGAGAGGTGGATGGGTGTTCCGATGCACTGACCAAAAGAGGAAGCTCTGAGTCACATGCATGGGCATATATAGGTCCCTTGATCGATTTGGCTAGCATCCCATTGGCCTGATTCAACCCAGCATCAAAGGACCTACCAATAGGGTGTTGTGGCTATCCAGTCGTACCCACCCACAACACAGGGTGCGGTTGCCAGGTCACACCGCAACACGTGCCCTCTTTGAGGGAGGACACAATAAATCAGAACACTTACTTCTGGGTTTTCGGCATTTGAGAACCAAGGTGCCACTGTACTTTAAGTTGCTTTTTGCAACAAGAGTTGACAAATCTTCCTAACACCAGGGTTGTGTTTGTGTGTACACATACCCTTTCTCCATTTGCTGTAACACTAGTCTTGTGACCACTTAGCCTCTTGATTTTTGCATTCATTCCCATCATTGTACAGTATGTCAAGTCTCCCACCACAATAAACTATTTAATTTGCTTCAGTTATAACACCTTTTATGGCATTCCTCTTTGCCCATTGGAGGGGTTGTAGGGAACCAGTTTAACACCAAGCGCTCAAGGTTGTGATGAGACCAAATTCTATAGCTAGTTTCGGAATTATACTTTATCACCAGCTGTTCTAGAACACAGTGCTCTTTTGTAGGAATGTCAACAGTTTTCCCCAGACAAATCATTTGGTGATAAAGGATGATTAAGGATTGGTAGACCCTGTCTCGCTTGCTACTGGATCATTTTCAAGGGCCCCCAGGTGAATTAAAGTAGAGTAGTGAAACAGGAAGAACTTCCAGTGATAAATGTCATGTTCTTGGAACACAAGTGGCACACCATACCGCAGCAAAGCATCTAGTAGTTGACTTTATGTAAGTGCTGACTGGATGATAGTGAAGATTAATAATCCTGAAAGAAATACATATGAAGAGGTTTAAAGAACATGATGTCAGATGATGATTGCTAGATACATTGATAGCTTTGAAAAGAAGGAACTTGAACTCAGATTATCATTTCCAATGTACACAAGTGATGCTAAAAGACATCTGGCTAGATGACAAATAAATGAAGAAGAATGATTTCAGGAAGCAATTGCCAAGCAGAAATGGAGAGAACAAAGCTGAACTATGTCAGGCAACTGCTATTCAATGAACACCCGCTAAAATAAGATGAAGAGTGTTGGAAGAAAATTGTTGGGGAAATAAGAGTCCAAATAAAATAAATCATATTCACCGGAACATCGGTGAGACTTCCTAGGTGAGTGAAGCTGAAGAAGATCAAACAATAAATCAGAAACATCTGAATATGGAGAGAGATGGGGGAAATTAACCTGATACAAAATGCAATAGATTTCTTTTGCAGAACACCGTGTTCAGATGTAAATAAAGATGAACCTCCCAGACACCTGTCAAGGTGTATCATTTTTTTTACACTTACTTACTGCCTCTGTCACTAAACTGCATAAGTGCTTTTGTGATAGATTAAGAAAATGGGGGACATACCAGAATCACAGTGCACTGATTTGAATAATTAGAATGACTAAGCACTGCCTGGGTGTTTAGCTCAAGATCCTGTTCTGCATTTCACCTGCTGCCTGAGGTGCGGCAGGTGAGCTCAAGACTCCGACTTTCTGGTCGTGGCATTCTGCTCTAGAACACTGCAGTCAAAACAGTTGTAATTAGCAACTGCTAATTTCTAAAGGAAAATGGAGGTGCAGAGTTCCAACCTATATTGGGGCCCTGGAATGGAGGATCATGTTAAGTATAATTGTTTAATCGACACTGGAATGGAGAACGCCTTGGTATGTATTGCTAATTTTGGGGCATGGCAGCATACAGAGAGCTTTCTGAACTCTTATTGATTAACTGAGAATGTTCTCTGCTGTAACACCGAGTGTTTAACCTTAGACCACATGATTATAGTATTTGATTGCAAATTGCTATTTTGAAGGGAGTTGCCTATTAGTCTTTCTCTGGATACCACAGAGACAGCAAAGGGTGTGATAATGGCTCTCCAGGAGCTGCATAGCCTTAGGCAGGTGCAAGCTAATGCAGGCTGGAATGGGAGAGAGACACAGTTTTGATTTCTGGAAGAAGTAAAGTTATTTCTTAGAATATGCTGAGCCTGTGCTGCACATGCAGAAGGTACTGTGTGAAACTATTTTGGATGTACTACTATTGTTTCTGTTCTGTTTTGAAGAAAGTTCTGAACGTGAAATTTTAAATCAAACATACAGTTCTGGGCAATATTTTATTCCAAAAGGAGTTGGTTTTTATGCACCCAGTTGCTTCAAGCTGCACAATATTAATATCTCTAATAGATCAGGACATATGACTCTCTGTCTCAGGCTGCAATCCTAATCTGCATCAGACACTATGCACCTTGGTTTGCATTTGGGGTTGGAGTGGAAGTTCCCATTTGTTCAATGGGAGCTTTTGTTCTGATACCAATAGCAGGGGTGGGGCATGATTCAGATTAGGATTGCAGCAGAACAAAGAATTAATGTCCCTTAGATCAATGCTAGGGACCTGATATGGATTGTGGATGCCCAGCTGCACTTTGCTTTAGAAAAGCATCAACACAACCAGGGCCGTCTTAAGCATATCCGGCGCTATGGTGCAAAGATCCCTCCAGCGCCCCCCCTCCTGTTTCCCAGACTTGTTGACCCAATGGCATAGCAAGGTGAGGGCCAAGTTTGGCCATGCCTGCCATATACCGTACATTGTCAGTTTCCTTTGCAGACTTCTTAGCCTTTTTGCGTTTCTGACTACTGTTCCTAACGGACCCTAAATTGATGTGACGTTGTAGGCGCTTAAAGGGCATGTCTAGTTACAAACTCGAAACAGTTGGACAGTCTTCTCAGAGCATCCTGGGTGAGGAGAGGGACACTTGTGCCCTCCCAGATGGTGTTGAACTACAGCTGCCATCGTGCCTGACCATTAGCCATGCTGGTTGGGGATGATGGGAATTGGATTCCAACAACTTCTGGAGGCCACAAATGTCTTCACCCACCCCTCTCTCCACACATGTAGAGAAACCCCACTGCAAGGCTTCCTCGTGCTCCTTTCCTCTAAAAATCCTGTCCACATGATTCACCTACCGACATGACTGCACCGTGAAGTTCAGAAGGCATTGAAGAAACCTGAAACAATGTCACAACATATCCATCACTTCTGTAATAACAATAACAACAACAACAATAATTTTTTATTTATACCCCTCCCTCCCCAGTCAAGACCGGGCTCAGGGCGGCTGACACCAATAAAATTACAATAAAACATAAAAGAAAGAAAAACAATTAATTAAAATACAAGTTAAAATCAGTTTAAAATTTAAAAATTTAAAATGCAGCCTCGTTTTAAATGGTGTGTTGTCTAGTCTGACCCTCGGCTGGCAGGATCTGGCAGGCAGGAATCAATCCTCTTTCTCCCTTTTCCTGGTATTTTTCCAGTGTCTGAGCAGCTCTGATGAGAAAGCAAGAGAAGTAACTGGGATCATAACAGAATGTCTGGCCTAAGAAATACACCATTGCCCTTTCAGTGTCTCTGCTAGCCTGTATTTCTCTACATTACAAAGCACAAACTAGCTAACTGGTGCTTTAAGCAGAGAGTATATTTAGTCCCCTGTGTCTTGATTCTTAAAATGAATCATGAAAAGGATGCATTTTCATGTCCGCACCACAGGGAGTCGGAAGCAAAGATTTCAGTATACCATAACTGAAAGGTAGCAACCCAGTCAAGGTTTGCTTTTGGATTCCCACTGCTCCGCAATTTATCTCCTGAAGACCTTCCTCTCCACATCACCATGACTGAAATCTAAAATAAAAATAAAAATGAACTTTTGAACTTTAGTTTCATAAAATATAAAAGAGCTGAAGCCACTCTCAGCTGCATGATGGGAAGGGAAGATTTTGTTTTGTAACATGACTTAAGCAAAGATGACATTGGTGTCTGAACAGCAAGTAGCGCTGGCCTTTATTTTAGACTTGGATCTCTTTCTTTCTTAGTGTGCCGTCTTTTGGTTTTTCTGTCTCCCACCTCCTGGTTGTTATGAAGAATCTCCATCAGTATATTTATTTATCTACGTGGATAACAAAAGTAGGGAACTGTTAGCACTACAGATAGACCCTCCAAGTGTCCCTATTTTCCAGGGACAGTCACGGATTTACAGAAGCTGTCTCAGTTTTTTATTTGATCTTGGAATGTCCCAATTTTCATTAGGATGTCCCTATTTTCAATGGGGAAATGTTGGAGGGTATGGAGTTATGTGCCCCCCCAAAAAAAAACAACCAAGGAGAAATCTGAAACCTTTAGAAGAAATCTGAAGGCAGCCCTGTATAGCAAAGTTTTTTTTTAAGTGTTTAATGTTTTATTAAGTTTTTAAATGTTTTATTATGTTTTTATATATCTTGGAAGCCCCCCAGAGTGACTGGGGTAACCCAGTCAGATGAGCGGGGTATAAATAATAAAATTATTGTTGTTATTATTGAATATGGTGTCCCTATTTTCATCGGAGAAATGTTGGAGAGTATGCAGGTGTTTTTCAACTACAGCTCCCATCAGCAAGCATGGTCAATGGCCAGTGATAATCAGAGTTGTAGTTCAGCAGTATCTGAAGGCCCAAAAGTTCCCTTGTATACAAGTATATGCAAACATAAAATCTTTTTCTTTCTTTGCTTAGCAGCAGTGGAGACTTGTCCATGGTGGCAAATGAGGCGCTGCCCCAGCAACTGCAGTCTGCTCTCAGCCAGCCCAGGTGTCTGTCCCCCTTAAAATCATACAAGATGGGCCTGTCTAAAATCTGGTAGGCTTAATCCACTGGGGGGCGGGGCTCCCTTGCCTGCAAATGTAATGTATTTATGTGAAGGGGGGGGAGCTACAGTTATTTTATAATCCCTTCTTGCATGAAGAGGTTACCAGACACCCCCCCTAAATAACTCACACCACACAGAGAATTTTAGTTTGGGTTTTGGCATTAATTTGGCCACAACTTTATTTAAATACAATTAAATGTGAGTGTTGGCTTAGGCATTGGTTAATCCATCTGTCCCCCTCCTGGGACAGATCAGCTCCGACTTCCCTAGCCGTATAGGGAAGTCAAGTAAACACCCCATGGGAGAGGAGGTAGCTGTGTCCAGGCACTCTCCCCTCGACCAGAAATGTTCCGCAAGGCTCGTGCTCTGTAATGGCCCCAGCCCCGCCCTTTGCGGGGGTGTATGGACTAGAGCCCCGGAGCCCGAGGATTCCTTTAACGGAATACTTCTATGTGGAGCAGCATTTTAATGAGGGGTAGGCACCTCCATGCCAAACCCCTACACCAACCAGAATTATTAACCAATGCCTAACCGCCAACCTAACAAGTTGTGACAATTTGCTAAGCAGTAGGCAAAAGCCAATGGCAACAGCCAATCAGCCAAATGGCAAAATTCCTACTGGGCCCTTGCAAAGCAAGTGACCCCATGAAAGGCAAAGCAATGTCAGGCTAAACCATTAGAAAAAAGGCGGTGGGTGGGAGGGAGATCCGAAGCACTTTGCAAAAGTGAAACTAACTGCTGGATGCTGAGGTTTTACGGGTCAGTTCCTGTCAATCAAAAATTGCTACATGCTTTTTACCCCAGCAACCCAGAAGGGACCTATCGCACTCACTCACTCACTTACTCACTCACTATCCTCCACCACCACCCCCAACCCTGGAGATGTTCTTTTAACCCTTCCGCAACCCGCACTCTCCCTGATTGGAGAACACGCTTTATAATCAGTGGGGGAAATAGGTTTAGACTTAACCATTGAAACTTGGATCTGAAGAAGAAGGATGGGGAATCCCCAACATAGAAGCATATTACATTGCCAACCAAATCCCATATATACTAGAAGATGAGACAAAACAATGGATACACCTAGAGAAGAACACAATTGAAAATACCTGTACCACAGCATACCCATTCCTCCCAAACAAACTAAGGAAAATTCTCACAACACTTAACAGACACACACAGACCATGCTCAAAGCGTGGAAAAGAGAAATAGGCAAACTATTGTTGACCCTATCCCCACAAATTCCCCTGGCGTACCACCCATTATTCCACCAGGCGGCACAAAACCTCCAGATAAAAACCTGGCAAACCAAAGGCTTATATTGCCTAATAGACTTCTATAAAAATAACAAACCAAAGTTTCGGATTTGTTATATGTACGTGAAAATAGAGACTAAGCCAAGTAAAATAATATATTGCTTGCTTTTCATCTGCAAACTGTACAAACTTATGTAAGAAACATGGTAAACGTACTGCAAACTGTTTTGCATTGTTGCTTTCAGAAAGACAGGGTAAAATATTTTAAGAAATTCATAAATAATAACAGTCCTGACCTTCAATCTAACATGTAGAGTAGCAGTTAAGCAAATGTTTTGCATATGTATTAGTTCATAAACTACATGATTATTATGCTTAACATGATCATAACCTATGATTATTTTTAAGTACGTGTTTAAGTATAAAGTGTCAAACCTTGAGTAGTTTGAATAAGCATTCAGCCAAACTTATTCCGTTCCATAGATCCATAGTTATCTGATACCAGAAGAGAAGTCTATGAGTTTGTGGCAGCTGAAATATTTTGTTTGTTTGTTTGTTTCTTAAATTTCTCAATCACTTTATCTTGCCCAGAGATACCCAACGTGACTTACAACCAAAATAAATAAATAAATAAATAAAAATAAACCCGACATAGATACATTAACACCAGGAAGAAAGAGAAATGCATTAAAAACATCTTGCCAACTTATAAAAGACCACAGATGCTTAAAGGCTAAAGGCCTGGTTATAGATGAAAGTTTTTTGTCTGGTACCTAAAGATATATAATGATGGAGCCAGGGAAACCTGCCTGAGAGAGCATTCCCCAAACAGGGAGCCACCACAGAAAAGACTTGTTCTTGGGTTGCCATCATTAGGACCTCTCATAGAGGGAACACATGAAGAAGGGCATCAGATGATGATTGCAGGGTCCAGATCAACTCTTATGGGGAAAGGCAGCCCTTGAGGTATGGTGACCCTGAGACATTTAAGGCTTTATAGGTCAGAACCAACACTTTGAATTGGGCCTGGAAACTAAATGGCAGCTGGGCCAAGATTGGTGTAATAATATGCTCAAAACGCCTTGCCCTGGTGAGCAACTTGGCTGATTAATTCTGCGTCACCTGAAGTTTCCGAATTTTCTTTAGAGGCAGCCCTACTTCTAACATGTTGCAGAAATCCAACTAAGAGGTTACCAGAGCATACACAACAGAATATAGGCTATCCCTGTCCAGATAGGGGTACAGCTGGGCCACCAGCTGAAGCCGGTGGAAGGCACTCCACGCCACTGAGGCCACCTGAGTCTCAAGTGACAGTAATGGATCCAGAGGTACCCCTAAGCTACATACCCACTCCTTCAGAGGGAGTATAACTCCATAAAGAGCAGACAACATCCAATTCATAAAGATAAAGTGTAGAATGAAATGTTGGAGGTTATTTGAGCCTCCCACCCCACCCCACCCCAGAATGATTTTTCTGTAGGCAAGCAGCCTACTTCCTTAGTTCCATGAGCAAGAAGATACTGTAGTCAATTAGATTAGCTAATACAATTATAATTCTTCAGCCTCATGCTCTAATAGCCCTTTCTATCAAAGCCAAGCAATCCCAAAGCCAAGATGCCAACTCATAACTTGAAAGGTGCTCGGATTTTTCTTCTAACACAGATATTCCCAACAACATTCTATTACTCCTTTCCTTGGCTGGCAGAATCAAAGCCAGGCTTTGATAGTATTTCCCTAGTGGCTACAATGCTTTTAACTTTCACTTTTTATTAAAAATATCTACATCAGACACAAGATTCCCTTGCTGTCCATCAGACTGCAATGCAGCGGTGCTGACTGGAGTCTAAATAAAGACTGGACAGTTCAGCAAACATTATTAAAACAGTTCCATAGGAGCCAAGGTGCTGAGCAGAAATGGAAAACACCCAAGTAAAGGTCAGAACTGGTGACTGAAGGGGAGCATTGGAAAAGGTGCTTTATGAGAAAGGTATTACAACAATTGCTGCTGCTGCTACAGTTTTTGGGTGAAAAGTGAGGATTACATCCCAATTTGCTAGGTAACGACGTTCATAAAAAGATGCATAATTTGGCTGGCTCTCAAGAGTAAAGCAAACTGATAGGGTGACATTGCAGAATTTGACAAGTGAAAACCCCCATTTTGCAAAGAGTGAAACGTCAGGGTACTCTTAATATGTGTGATAAACCATTTTCAGGGTTGTTGTTGTTTTAAGGAAAGAGAATAAATGTGTAAGCATGGAAATGTTGTAATACAACGTGAGCACATGGTGTATTCAGTTCTGCACTAGTTGAACTGGCTGTAATCTGTTTCTGGCTCCAATTCAATTGTCTGGGTCCTTGCACAACCTGAGACTCATACCTGCAACTCCCAACATTATCCACCATTGGCAATGCTTGTGAAACATCTGGAGGGCATCACATTGGCGGCTGCTGCTGCCTTAAAGACTGTTTGTCTCCATGTGAGCCTACTCACAAACTGATTAGGTCTTATTGCCTACGGTTTCTTTATGGAACTATCTTTAAGTGAGAAAGAAGCCCATAGAGAGGAAATTGCAGAAATGAAACCTCAAACTGGGTTAAAAGGATGCAACTGAAAACTTTGTGCAGTCAAGATTTTAATGGAAATAATATCGGCAGGGTAATCTTTATTTATTTAATCAACTAAACGAAACTTCTATGCCACTTAAATGTAAATAAATCCTCTAAGCTGTTTGCAAGGAAGGGCAATGTTATGCAGGATCTTTTCTTGACTCGTGACTTCAAATCAGAGGTAGGGAAACTCAGTTTCAGGCATTAAATTCGGCCCTATAGGCCTCACTAGCTAGATTCTCGCCCACACTACACTTCCTCCCCAGGCCCTCTTTCTAGCCACCTCCCTTCCTCCCCCTGCTCCATATCCTCAAGTATTCTGAACTGTGGTAATACACCTGTGTGCCTGCCTGGCGCTCTGGAGTTTTCCGAATGGAATGTAGCTCATAATTTGATGTTGCACCCATTGCCCCACCCATTTTTTGCTCCTGGCCCCACCTACTATTGGCACGCAGCCACCAGATGCATATTCACCAGGGAACGTGGCCGTCAGGCTGAAGCAACTCTCTCTACCCTTGCTTCAAATGGACTGTCCTTTCTAAGGTGTGTAAGGGAATTTTCACAGCCTCCAAGAGCAACAGCCCCAATCACAGGCTACGAGTTGGAATTTATAGCCAAGGTAATACCATGGATACGCTATGGCAGGCATGTCAAACCTGCGGCCCTCCAGATGTTTTGGCCTACAACTCCCATGATCCCTAGCTAGCAGGACCAGTGGTTGGGGAAGATGGGAATTGTAGTCCAAAACATCTGGAGAGCCGCAGGTTTGACATGCCTGGGCTATGGCTATTCCTACCTCTGGCTAGGAATTCTCTGGGTCCAAGATCTGTGTCCCCAGCCCGCTGACAACAGGCGTGCTGCATCCAAACCATCTCCACCTTTGGATGGTGGCAGAAATAGGGGGGGGGAGAGTGTGCCATGAGGTGCGGAAAGCAATCTTACTTTTACCTTGTTCCCCGCCATTGGAGTCAATGGAAGGAGAATAACTTCCGCCAAGTTCTGCCCTGATGTAGATTCCTGCTATATATATATGGGTGTGTCCCTGCGGTGAGGGGAGTCAAGCATTTCTATAGGTGTGTTGGTGCAGGAATCAACCTCCCCCATTCCATCCATGCCCTAATTTCATATACTTCACTACTGGGACATGGTGGAGCTTTCTAGGCAGACTAAGCTTATGACAGCATTGCGGCTTGTGTAGCAGTAGCTGGTGGCATGGCAGCCCTGCCATTTCCAAGTTCCACTCGGCCAGCAGATATCAGGGCTAGGATTGCACCCTTAGTAATTCCCCTCCCCCTGCTCCACTGCAAATGCTCATCGCAACAAAATGTTCACCCGGATGCTTACTGTTAAGGTCTGTAAGAAAAAAAGAAAAGTAGAAAGCTCTTCGGTTAACACAAAATCCCCATAGCTGCCAAGTTCTCCCTTTTTTTAAGGGAAATTCCCTTATGCTGAATAGGCTTCCTCGTGAGAAAAGGGGAAACTTGGCAGCTATGAAAATCCCTGCTGCTTGTTAAATGACAATTAGCATGTTTTGTGACGCTCTCTTGGGAACAGTGGAGGGGAAAACCCACAGATTATTATCAGGTCAATGCTCAGTAGCACCAAGACATATGCTGAAGAAGTCAGACGTTGTGCCACTTGTAAGTACAAACTGACCTCTGTGAGTTTGCCAAACTTTTAGTCTTGCAATGATATAGACATTTATTAAATGGAAAAAAGTATTAGTGGATCAATGAAAGAAGGGCAGCATGTGTCAAAGCAAAAAACCTCCATGACCTTTGCGGTTCTTTACTGCAGAGTTTTGAAATGTGTTTTGTTTTTTTTAAGAGAGAAAAAGCTGTGTGCAAATCTTTAGTGAACAAGCATTTCTGAAGGTATCTATGGGCAGCATTTTTTAATAAAATAAAAAAAGAAAGCCTAGAAACTACATGAGCTGTTTTTACCCTGGATCCAGCTGTACTTCCAGATCTATGCTGGCTTAAAAACCCTCACAGCACAATTATCTTTCTTCTAAGAGACTAATACCCCCAAAAATATTATTGTTGTCACTAAAACTTGTGCTAATTACTTATTTGTCCCTTCTTGGCGAGGACTGAGTTTTATAGCTCTTTGACTAGGGATAAAAGCTGTTTAAGTGATGTCCATTCTCAAGCCTAGTAAATGCTGGATTAAAGCTTAAATATCTCATGCTGTGTATGAATCATGCCACATTTCCCCATCCCAATAGCATGCTTTCAACTAGCGCTGTGCTGAAAATTTCTTCTGCACCTCCTCTCAACCATTCTCCCTCAATCAATGGAAAAAAATATTGCATTCAAAAATTATCAGAGGGGGAGAGAACACTTTGCTGATGTTCTCATGAGTGTTGTATGGGTTTTTTTCTTTTTTAATGTGCTTACTTTATAATTGTGGTGGCTATGGAGTCATGAGTGTCCTTACTTTCATTCTACAATTATCTCAGCAGTGTCCTGCACTCTGCAGCCTTCCTGGGTGCCCGCACTTCAACCAAAGCCTGAGGATGACAATATTGAGATAACTCCTTCCATGGGACTTTTTCTGATCAGAAAGTGCATGCAGGCTAGAGGCTAGAGAGTGCCAGAGACATATTCACAGGATATAAAAAAAGCACATGCATTATACTTGCCTACTGGAATAAGTTTCAGTTCAATATACTGAGAGAAACATGGTACAATAAACACCAGTTTGCAACCACCTGGAAGTGATAATATTAGCTCAAAACCCTGCGCTAGCTGAAATATTTTATATGTGTGTGTGTGTGTGTGTGTGTGTGTGTGTGTGTGTGTGTGTGTGTGCATGTGTGCATGTGTGTGTGTCAATGCCTTGAGAATGAGGCAGAATGAAACGGAAAACAACTCGGAGAAGCTGGAGAACAGATTTTGAGAGACAGCACCACTTTCAGCTGTTCAACATTTTCTCTCTCTTTTCACCCTTGCTATGTACTCACCCTTCACAAAAAGTCCTAGCATGGGTGTATAATAAGAATAAAAATACAATCATAGCCTTTCAAAAACTTGTTCAGCAACAGCTTTCGCTGTAGGGACCATTTGAGTGAGACTTTGCTTTTCTAAGAATTGTAGTGAAATACACCGTCAATATCTCCCCCATTTATCCAATCTTAATTTCACTTTGCACCATTTCTGTAGAAGTTTGTGATTTTAAAAAAAATCTGTATGGAAGCTCGTAAGCATTTTCATCCATATTTTTCCTAATATATATTATGCAAACACCAGTGGGTGGACTGCATTACAAAATTCATTGAAGTCTAAATTTTGAAAGCTAACTGTCCCCTTCCCACCCCTAGTTCATGTAATGGTTCAGAAAATGTGAATTAAGCTACAACCCAACATTATTTGCTCGCCCATCCCTAGTCAGAGCATTCACAAATCTGCTTCCATGTGGCAAAATCACTAAAAAAAAGTTATCTTGTTTTGGTATGGCATTCTTTGTAAAGAAACTGAACACATTAATCACCTGAGAACAACTTTGGCTGCTTTTCTTTTCCCACTTCATGCCTTCCCAACCAATTATTCTCCTACCTCTTCTCTTGACCTAACCCTGCCACACAGTCAAGAAATTCCCTCTAGTTCTTGTTGGGCAAAATACGCACCAACTGAGTGGCAACAGCGGCAGGGTCGACGAAATAACAAAGTCGTCTTCAGTATCTTTGCTTGCTTTTATTGCTATACAATTATATACAACACACTCCTCTACTCCTTTCCTCTCATTTCACAATACATCACCACCACCACACCCATGAACCATTTGCTTAAATACAGAATTCAAAATAGTCAATTACCCAATCACATTACAGTAAGCAAACTCTACCTTCAAATATTCAAATTAGCAAAAGCTCACAGGTGTGCTATCATTCAGAACAAGGTTACAAACACACATCTCTGTGTAGCACCATTGACCACATCAGTCTTAAAGGAAAAACCTAACAGTTCTGGCTTCCTGTTTCCGGCGGTGAGAAATGGCTGGCTCCCATACGATCAGACCCCAGCCGTGCCAGTAATTCAGGGCTGGTATGGGGGTAATTAGCCGTGGCAGACTCCCCAGGATGGGGGAGAACTGTCTCATAGACCCCCAGATTGTCCAAGATTGTCAGCTTGCATCAAGGTGCAAGCGGCAGGACACTGGATCCCAGAGCACGACACGGCTGGCACTCTCCGAAGCCACTCTCATAGCCGGAAATATCTGTTTGAGGAAATAATTAGATTTGGACAATAAACAGACATAGTCTGGACTGAAGAAGACTGAGAAAAAAACCTGCAGATTTGTACAGTCCCTGGCTCGGACTTCAAAGCTTGGACTTCAAAGAGTTTCTCATCATGATGTTTGGATTACGGAGGTATTTGTACGCTCTTTTTTCTTCACAATACTTACAATTGGTTCTCTATGCCAAGCCTCATTAAGAAACCTAATTCATTTTGAGTTCTTTTTATAATTAAATATTCAATTGCACGTCTTTACTTGGTTTGAAAGACTTGACAAAGAAAAGAAGAAACAAGATGGCACTTGTTAAAATGACACAGCACAGAAAAATTTGAGTTCCTCCCTGATTTCGAAGGAAGTGGGAGATGCTTGTTGACTGACTTTGTAGTGATTTGAGACAATAATTTGGGATACAGTGCACCTGTTTGCAGAATTTCTTCATTAAGTGTGTGAGAGAAGGCTAAATGGATGTCTAGCAGTCCCCCTCCTAGGGGGGATGTGTGGTCTCTGAAAGCCAATCGATCGTCAAATGATTCATATCTGTGGAATACAGTTTATTTACATTGCAATATCAAACAGTATGCCTTACATCAAATGACAAACTTGGACAACAGCCCAGATAGGAGCAACTTAACGATTTAACAACATAGAAGTTGATGCGTCATTAAACTCTAAATGAAGACTTGGATAATAGCCTGGATCAGAAGATTGGAATGAAGTCAGGAAAAGCTGCACTGGCAAACAGGCAGTTGGAAAAATACATATTTACAAATAAGGCTGTTCTCGGAGGATGTAAGGATATATGATTTTGGACATGATTGAGAATCGCATAGCCAGGGACGGAGAACTTTAAACATTAAAATTGGAATGTGGAAAATAGGGGAACAACAAGAAGGCAGGAACGAGATATGGGAGATATTCTTCAAGAGGTCCAGACTATGGGAAGCCAGGGGAAAAAAATTAATGATTTGGACTACAGTTTGGTCTTTTTTTAGTTTATTGCTTTTAATTGGATTATGATTATATGTTAATTGGCTGTTTATATTGGAAAATTAATAAAAATGATTTAAAAAAGAAAAGAAATTCCCTCCAGTTCTGACTCCCCTGCCATTCTTCATTCAAGTGATTCATCACATAGTAAACATAGATTCTTCCATCCAAATCTCGACAAATATTCCATCACCTGCAAACAAAATATTATGCTTTCTAGTGTCTCACTATCTCCAAGGGACCATGACTTGGAAATGTTTGATAACACCATTAAGCATCTGTATAGCACTCAAAAGTGAAACCCTACAACTCCTGTTGAAATAGTGGGATGAAGTGAGGAGAATACAAATTAGCTAACAGATTTATTTCTTGCACTGACATAATAAGCAAATATCGATGATGTTCCCTTAGTCACTACTTTGCAGCTCTTCTAGAGTTTCGTCAATTTCTCTTCGCTGCCTCTGAAAGGTGTGATTCATTCTATCATTCCTGGAGCATAAGAGATTTCCCACCACTAACATACTATGCATCGTAAAAATAGCAATGCAAGAGGATGGAAGGTGATGACATTTACCTGCTTATTTTTAACTTCTTAAAGAACAAGATAAAAGGGAAATAGATTCATTTTGCTTTTCAGGAATAATATTTTGCCTTTGTATTTTTATAACCTCTCTCCCAGTCCATTTTTTATTTTTATTTTTACTCAAGAGCTCCTCTGTGCTGATAATAATGAATTGTTGGACGGCGGTGATCAACATCAAAAGCTCAGTGGTCTTCTCTGCATATGTAATGATGTAGGTTGGCCCTGAGTGAAAACCTTTCATTAGATACAAAGTGCCCTGAGCTGAATGGAATGAGCAGATACAATAATGATGACATTAAGATTTGTAATGGGGGGGGGATGCTGGAAATGGACTAAATATTGGTCTGGATCAGATGAAACTGCTTTCTCCATCCTGTCCAATAAACAGCAGGGAATGACTACACAGTTGCCCTCCCCAACACCCCTGACATCTATGTATGCCCACATTTGGGGGGTGGGGGTGGATATTGCCCATATATGTAAAATCAGTATGAGCCAGCACTTTAGAGATCTCCATACCCTACCCCACTGGAATTATCTGCACAATGTTTGTCTATGTGCAATGGAGTTAATACACATGGATATTCCTCTCTGCATGGATGTGTGGGGCATCAGTGGTGGGGGTCAATACCCTGGATAATGAATCTGGAGACAAGTATTATGCTATACATCCTATTCACATGAGTGTTTATTGCTTTATTGAGGAATGATGTCCATGCAATAATTTCTTACTAGGCAAGACACACACACCCCAGTGACTAATTTGTTTAAACTCCAATTGAGGTGAGACTTCTTGCATTTCTGTTGGTTTTTGTCTTCTTCTTCTTTGGCAATCACTCGTAGATGAGAAAGATTGTCTTCCATAAACACGGTTTTAAAAGTGAGTCCGTAGGTGACTGTGGAGGCCAATTCTGGATCCACACATCCTTCCAATTGAGGTGAGACTTTCTGTTGGTTTTTGCAGTCTCTGTTGGAAAGCTGTAACAATGAAGAGTTTATAAATTATTGTTCAATGCACCCTTAGAAAAGACTTGAAAATTAATCTTGTGACATACATTGAGTAGGAACTTACCCCAAACAGCAAGTCAGGGAAATGCCTGAAAACTGGAAATGGTGATTATCTTCTTTGTTGCTGTTGACATTCCACCAACCACTAAATTGACTATAGTAGCCATGTATGGCCAGCTGGACTGGTATTTAATATCCCATCCTTATTTTTTTCACTCAAAACCATAAAACCAGAAATATAAATACCAAGGGGTCAAAAGCAAGGAGACAAACATGTTTAATTTAACTTTTTAAAAAGTAACTTCTGAGATCCATTTGCAAGGTTGCATTAGTAGATACTTGCCAAAATACTTATTTTTTTCCTCTTTTTTGTTTTAGTTTTTTTCTTATCGTTTTAGCATTGACTGACAGGTAAAATGGACTGTGTTATTGTTTAGGAGAATATACAAGTGTGCTCATTGAAAGGAAGCAGCAACACATTTTCTATCCTTAAGTTTATCTCCACCAGAGTGCCTCCTTTCTAAGCTCCAATGTTAATTTCAAAACATGTCTCTCTCACTTCCCCAGCTCAACAATAACAGCAATGATGGGAAATGCAAAAGACTCTGAACATTCTCTTGCTATGACATGATTTTGTTCACTGAACTATGTGCTCTTCTTTGGATCGAGATTGCTAGACCCAGATGCCAAGCTTCAGAAAATATTTCTGCAACAGCAGCATCGGATTCCCTGGCAGACATTTCTGACAAGTGCATTGGCAGCTTTCGAATTGCCTCCAGGCTTGCCTGATGGGTTTTGTGACTGGGCAAGCATTGCTCTCCTATATGCTTTCAAACGAAAACAGCATTCACTATCTATAGGTGACTCTGTATGGGTATCCTTGGTGATAGTGTGGATCTCGCAGGAACTTTTGTCATCATAATCCCACATATTCATGTATAGACAGTGGGAAATTTGTTCTTTTTTTTTAATCAAAGATAATTGTTGCATGGATTCTCTTTTAAATGGGTCCTCCAACCCTTTGGTTGGCAGCTGGCCTTGAAACCATACAGCTTGTTTTTCTGTGTGATATGAGTATCTTTCTAAATATCCAGGCTTTGCACTAAATAAATCACATTTCATGTGGTATTCATATGATCAGTCTCCTAGAGAATGCAGCACTGGCAAATACATTTGCATATGAAAAGCAAGCTGTTTCCTAAGAAAAATGCAATATAGGTAGCATAAAATAAGCAATTAAAACAAATGTCAAGTCACCTCTTATTTTCATCGATGCATACTTAGTGGTCACTAATTTATTTTGGGGAACCATTGCATCTATTAATATGCTAGACTAATGCTTTTATTTATTTTTGGAGCAATTAAAGCGCAACATGTAAAAGGATATTATGCTGATAATATTACACCATCATGTTTCACCCCACTGCATGTTGGGCATGGCAATGAAAGTCAGCTGGACTTGACTTTCTGGAAGTATTATCTAGGGGAAGATTGAAATCATTGTAAAGGAAAATGAAATAGAGAATAGAGAATGCAACATTCAGTTAGCAGAAAACAAATTAAATGGTCAGCATATGTGTTGTTGGCATCCACCTGTCTCGAGAAACCATGAAGTGAGCCTCCGGTGGTGAAATCAAACTGCTGTATTAGCAGCACTGAAGTGACTTTCCCGGGGTGCAAGCCTGGGTAATGTGTATGGGAGTTTTGTGCTGCCCAGATGACAAGGCCCCTCTCTTGGCCTCGCTGATGTGGTCCAAAGGAAAGCAGAGCAATACGTTGGGCACCAGCTTGGCTGCAAGAGTTGCCAGAAAGAAGCTTATAAGGCAGCATCCAACTACTCCAGATTTGTGTAAGGTTTGCTCCTTAGTTTTGTCTTCTCCCAAATATATCCTGTAAGTGGACGTTTAGGATCAGAGTTTTCCTTCTCCTACGTAGGCTACCTTCCTAGGTGGATGAGCCCCATCTGCCTCTCACTTCCCTCTACAGCACATGCAGAAACCACTTTCCTGACCGTTGGGTCCATTATTGGTCTAGTCCACTCAATCCGCCGGAGCCTATTCTTTGCATGTAGGGGAAGTCCTCACTGAGGATTTAGCTGACCAGTCAAAACCATTTCCTGGAGTGTGAGCGCTGTTGCATGCTGACAGCTCCTAGGGGTCACAGGTGAGAGTTAAGGCATGGGTGGGGAACCTCAGACTTGGAGACTGACAACAGCCCTCTATATCTGTCCCTTGAAACTTAAGAAATACTGAATTTAAAAATAAATAAATATTATTTTCTTTGTTTACAACAAAACAAAAAGAAAGAAACTCTCCCAGGGCCACACCCCTTACCAGTCCTGCTTCATATCCTCATAGCTTCCTATGTTCCTGGTTTCGGATGGAGGGCAGGTGTGTCAGTGACAATATGACTCTAGAGCAGATAACCACATTCCTTTCTTCACACATCCTTGAAATAAACTCCTGAATAGAGTTCTTAAGTATGGATTTAGAGAATTTCTGACCCCAGGCACTCTACAAAAGAAGCGTATTCATGAAGCTCAGCTTCACTTTTTCTGGCTTTGCCATCTATCTGTGGATTTCTAAGACGTTACTATGCTTTTTGATGCAGACTCCTTCTCTTCCTGTCCCATTGTTAGTGAGCAAAGCCGATGGAAAAGACGAACACTCCGAACTGTTCTTGGAGGCTTGACGCTCTAGGGTCAGTTTGCTGTACCCTTTTTGATATGTCCTCTTGGGAGAGCTGGATGCTGACTGGCAGTATACTTTCTAGCATGGATAAGTGTTTTGGAAAGCTAAGCTCAGGTTACGCCCTTTCCTCTTCTGACTGGTAATCACATTTCCTTATTTGGTTGTTGCAAAAGGCAGCAGAAAGTCACTGCTGCAGGTCTCTCCATGACACTTATCAAATTGCAGTAGATGCATCCTCACAATTGTCATGTGTCTCTGGAAGAAGAGAAGCCAGCTCGGTTGGTATCTTGACCCAACCAATCAATAAGAGCTTTAGTTCATGCTTTTAAAACCTGGTGTACTCCAAGGTACCATTTGCTATGCTCTCTGACCCTGGTTCAATAGTTGGCAAAACATCCTGGGAGGCTGAGTGAGGTTCTGTAAATTGGATGAGAAAGTAATGTGAATGTACTACTGAAATACTTCCCTAATGTTAGTTATATCAGTTGTGCCTTGAAGGAAAGCAGGCCATTTTGTTTAAAAAAATAGCCTGCCCATATTGACATGAAACATTAGCATTGTTGTAATAGAAACTCTGTCTTTTAAACCTTTGAAGAACTAACTTTGCACAGTCCTGGGTATAGGAGCAAGGGTGAAATATATTTGGGATGGCACTATTAGAGTTTTGATGCTTGTAGTGCCGTGGGGTCTCTAGGTCAGTGATGCCTCCATCTGCACTAACCTGGATTCTAGGGTTCCAAGTGTTTAAATTAAGATGAACCATGAGTAAACAGTCAGTTTAGGGAGATGGGGCTTAAGTTAGAACATGCAGCAAAGGCTGGAATGGGTGAGCTACTTGTGAGGCTCATGGCCTAGCAGAGGGTTTTCTGATCTTGCTGCTGCTGCTGCTGCTGCTCACACCCACTGTCACTGTTTGTTTGCTCGCCTTTCTTTTCCTTCTGAAGCAGAGCTGGTGTTGATTGTTGGCATGGTTGGCTTCAGGCATTGACCAAGGAAGGGGCCCACTGAGAAGAGCCTCCTGGACTCACTGCCATGAGGAGGCAGTAACTGAGAAATGGGGGGAGGGTAGAGGTATGGAGTGTGTATTACCTAAGGAACCTTCAAAACTTGAAGCCAACACTGTTCTGGAGCACAGGGGGTGAACCACCAAGCAGGCAACAAGTAAGAGGAGGAACAGCATCAAGTATCACCTGGTACTTGTCCACAGCATTTCTTCCTGGCAAATGAGTGGGTGGAAACCACAGCAATGTAAGCAGAAGAAGGCAGGCAGGCAGGCAGGCAGTGACTGCAACAGTGGGGAGGAGAAGGTGGGCCCACTGAAAGAGGGGACCCATATTGAGACGGGGAGCTTGCCCAAAGGAGCTTCATAACCCAGCATAGGCATTGTATCCAAGTGCAATAAAGACATGGAAGGGAAAAGCATATATAATTAAACCAGAAAATGATAGATTTAACTTATAAAGAAGCATTGCACTCTTGAATATAAAACAACAAGCAAAATGCTTGCTTTAGGTCCACTGTTTTAGGTTGTACAGCAAAAAGGAGCAAAAGACCCACCTTGAAAAGCTTATGATTGCCACAGCCCTTTTAAAGATAGAAGAAAAAAATAGGAGAAAAGTCCCATTGTAAGTAAGGTGCAATCGTGGTCCCCCCACCATTTATAGGGAGAAAATCATGGGAAATATTGCACAAAAGCACCCAATGTGGTTGTTTTGTGTTTAGGAATAACTAATTCATATTAACTATTCTTGAAAAATGATGTTCTTAACTTGGGAAGCAGATACAAGTTCAGACATAAGCCTCTTTTTGCCAAACTTTCCATGGGCCTTATTGATCTACACTAGCTACCAATGAGCATTCAAAGAAATCTTAAATGATTTCATAGTCAATTGGCTTTCTGGTGGGAGCTGCTGTCCTCAGAGAAATTTCATTTCAATATGACAGTTTTCACAGCACTCTTTCATAAAAATCTGAGTGTGATAAAACAGAGAGGGTGAAAGCTGTATACCTACAGCTCTGTATTTTCCTTAGATGTGCATCAGTACCCAAATGCAATCACTAATTTTACTAGGGAATAACCCATCTAGATATGGGCCTTGAACATATTTAAATAGTGTCTAAGTGGACTGCCTTGAGTGATGTAAACAGAATTTGAGTACATCTATTTGAATGCCGTATGCCTGTTCAGTTTTGTTTGCTTTTTCCAAATGGTCTTGTATTTGCATGAATATCAGGGTTCAAATGAGAGCCAAGTATCTGTTCTAACATGAAAATTATATTTTAATTGTCATTTCTGTATATGAAATGCAAACAAACAACCACTCACAGAAAAGAAAGTGTGAACTTGTATGAACTTGGTCTTTTTGAAAGAACAAACAAAATAAAAAAACAAAAAATTAGATTACAACCAATAAGAGAATATAACCTTTGACTTCAGTGAGTTTATGATCAACTGAAGGGGTTGCCAAGCAAATCACCAAAATAATCCTTATCAAAATTATTCATTGAATAGTTATGAATAATGGATATATTTGCAAAAACGAGGATCAGGTCACAACAACTGATGCAGAGTGGAAAGGGTTCAGTGAGCTGGATAATTTATTTGCAATGATTCATTGTGTAAGCTATGGCAAGGAATTAATGACATTGACTGAAAAGTGAAATTAAGGGGCTCTGTATAGGTGTGGTCCTTTGGTTGGTGGTGAAAAGAGGACCCTATACTAAGGCTAGCTATTTGTGATCAGATGAGTGTCTGGCTGATCTTCTTCCATGGCAGGAAGTGATGGGAGAAGCAACTTCTGTGGTTGGGAAGGAATCATTGAATCATAGAATTGTAGAGTTGGAAGGGTCCCCCATGGGTCCTCAAGTCCAACCCCCTGCAATACAGGAATCTCAGCTAAGGAACTATGAGGGAGGCATATATTGGGCTATGAATGCAGAAGGTTCCAAGATCAACCCCTAATATTACCCAGTAGGACATTTTGGGGGCATACTGAAATGCCTGAGACCCTAGAGTATGTAGGTAAGGGGTAGTCAACCTTTTTTATACCTACCACCGACTAATGCATCTTTCTTGATGGTAAAATTTCCTTACTGCCCACCAGTGCTCAATGGAAGGAGGATTCAGCTTGTGCCATAGAACCCCCTACCGCTCACCTAGAATCCTGAAACGCCCACTAGTGGGTAGTAGGGACCAGGTTGACAACCCCTGGTGTAGGTAATACTGAGCTAGAAGTACAAATGGTCTGTCGCAGTATAAAGCAGTTTCCTACATTCCTACGAGTAGGAGAGCCCATGTCTTTCTTGTAGAGGGTCTTCGGTTCAATCCCTACTGCAACCATTTAAAAAAAAGCATAAGGTAGTAAATGATGAAAAATACCTCTGCCTTAGACTCTGGAGACCGTCTGAGTAGACAATCCTGAACTAAATGCACAAATAGCTTAACATGAGGCAGCTGTGTATGTTCCACAATGGACTCTTAATTCGGCCCATGAGGCTGTGTTCCCTAACTTTTCAGAATAAAGCACTGTGTGTGATTGTAGGTTTTCTGTTAGCAGCAAACAAAGGCTCCTGTGGTTAGCTAGGAACAATTTATTTGCTTACAAAAAAAAAAAAGTACAGAAGGCTCCAGGCAAAATCTCAAATATGTGCTATCTAACTTAAATGTCTGCCTCAAACTTCTACTTGGGTATAATTCCAGTCCTCCACATTCAGTGTTCAAATTGGACAAGAGAGTGCTGGCAAAAGAAGAAGATTGTATATGGACAAGTGATGAAAACCTGTAGTATATTATTAAGCGGAATGATACCTTCTCCACCAACTAGTAAGGTTGAAAAAGGCAGCACAATACAGTGCAAAATCTGTGTATCAGTGGAAAAACAGAAATTAAGCACTGTAATGCAAATGTTTCAATTCATGAAAGGTTAAGTTTGGGGATATGGGGAAAACCAGGGAAAACTATCTTGGTTATCACAGCCAGTAAATGGAGAGTGATTTGAGAAGCCCATTCTGGAGCTGGGCACTGGGGAAATGGACCTCATCTTTTTTGTTTGCCTGTTTTCTTTTTAGTCTGTTTCAATATGCAGAGGATTAAGCTGTGAGGCTAGATAATGCCCTGTGCATAATAATTACTAGGACACAAGACATGTTGAAATCAATGGGGTGTAGGCCAGGTCTAGACATTATGCTCATCTGGTGGTGCTTGAAGTTGTCAAACAATTACTTTGGTCATTTTTGATGTGTATAACAGGCAGTTGGCATGCTGAGTCTCTTACTCCCCAACCCTAAAGGTCACCTCAGAAATTCTGTCATAATTTGGCAGGCTGGCCTACCCATGTGGTAAGTGCAATATTTACATTAAGTTCACATGAGATAGTGCTTGAGATGAAGGTGGCTTGACCACCAAAGCTGTTTGTGTGTCAGCAGATCTGATGGGGACAACGCAGCCCTCTTTCCCCATAGTTATCTGTCAAAGTACTGACACAAAAGGAGTCATTAGGCAGCTTGAGTCCTAATAATGAATTCAAAATAATGTGTGAGGGCTTAAACCTGGGGTGGGTAACCTTTTTCAGGCTGAGGCCAGTGACCAGAGGCAAAATCAGACAGAGCAATGAATGTAAAAATGGCTCTTGTATGTTAGGGCTCTTTCTACACACACTTGCACACCCCTCTCTATTCTCATCCTGGGAACAAAATACATTATTAGAATTCAAAGGCACATTTCACTCAAGGAAAGTACCAAGAAGAGCAACAGAGGGGAATGGCCTAGGGAAAAGGGATGCATGATTTGGAAGGGGATGTGGTGTGAGAGTCCCAGTGGTCTGGGGTTCCCCAGTCCTGAAGTATAGGAAGTGGCCACGCCTGGGAAGAGGCAATGCCCTCATCTAAACTGAGTGCCAGCCTTCTTGCATTGAGTGGAAAGGTCAGAAGAGGGCTTTAAAACACAATTGACTAAACTTGCTTACAAGCCTGCTTGCAGTCAGCAACCCCAGTAATGCAGGATTCTCAACAGCAGGACAGTTTAAAGGTGTGTTCACCAAACACATTTACAAGCCCTTCAGGCTTTCCCACTCAGTGCAGGGAGGTCAAGGATGAACCAAGCTCACTTCTTCACCCTAGTTTTAAGCCATCACACACTATTTTGAATGCTTGGATAGCGACAGAGAGGAGAGGAGATGTGGCTGTTTCTTTAAAAGGAAGAATGAAGGGGGTGGTTTTCCTGGGACAGAGCTCCGAAAACCATGGCTGGCCCTAGTAGATCAGGACAGTTGTGTATAACATGCTATGTGTGATGTTGTATAACTGCAGATCTGATCATCGCTCTGAGCTAGTTCTCCTAGGACTAATGTGTTAATGAAACTTCTTTTTAAAAGATAAAATAAAAGGTTACTATTCAAAGATGTTTACGAAATATGCTCCTTCGACTTTGTGCATAATTAATGGTTTGTGCGAATAAACACAACTGTTCAGACTTGAGATTAGCTGTCTTTCTGTCTTTGCAGAAAAGTAACCTTTAGAGTAGATGCCTGCCATTATAATGGCATAAATGTGTTCCCTGGAATCATAATTGTTGCCTATCGTCCCTCTCTGTGGGAACAACACCCACTAACTGTAAAGCTTTTCACCCTGTTACATTGAAACCTGCTTTCAGTACTCTCTGTGTTGAATCCAGTACTGTGACATCAGTTACCTAGACTGTACTAAACTGATAAGAGACTAGTTTTGAAAGTGATGGGATGCAGAGATGTTGGTGAGGGAGATAGCGGAACAGCAGCCGTCTTCATCTTTTCCTGTATCACCAAAACAATGCCTCTGCATCTCCTCCTCACAGGTGGGGACTATGGACATGAGAAACAGGTAAAGCGCTTAACTCAGGAATAGGGCACCTGTGGCCCTCCTGATGTTTTAAAGCTCCAGTTCCCATCAGCTTCAGCCTTCAAGGCCCAATGGTCATTCAGCAACATCTGTAGGATATTATACTTGCTGAGCTCATGAAATGAATGTGAGGATGGCGCTGCCTCCCTTCATCACATTCTTGAACAGATACTTAATATTCCCTTTCCAATTTGAGGAAGAGGCACAGCTCAGTGACAGAGCATGTGCTTTGGGTAGAAACTCAGGTTCAATCCCAAGCATCTCCAGGTAGGCCCAGCAAAAACCCCCAGCCTGAAACCCCAGAGAGCCCTGGCCAGTCAGGGTTGACAATACAGTGGTACCTCGGGTTACAGATGCTTCAAATTACAGAGACTTCATGCTACAGACTCCGCTAACCCAGAAATAGTACCTTAGGTTAAGAACTTTGCTTCAGGATGAGAACAGAAATCATGCGGTGGCAGCAGGAGGGCCCATTAGCGAAAGTGGTACCTCAGGTTAAGAACAGTTTCAGGTTAAGAATGGACCTCCGGAACGAATTTAGTTCTTAACCCGAGGTACCACTGTACTAAGCTAGACCAGGCATCCCCAAACTTCGGCCCTCCAGATGTTTTGGACTACAGTTCCCATCTTCCCCAAACACTGGTTCTGTTAGCTAGGGATCATGGGAGTTGTAGGCCAAAACATCTGGAGCGCCACAGTTTGGGGATGCCTGAGCTAGACAGACTAATGGTCTCAGTATAAGGCAGCTTCCTTCGCTCCTAGGTTGCCAGTGCCATCACCTGTGTCATCACATGTGTTGGTAAGGGAACTTCTATAGTGAGGAACCTTCTCAGCTGATGCAGACTCCGCATGCAGTTCAGGTCCCTGGAAGATCATGTTTCAACACACCACTAAAAGCTACAAGTATAGCAGGCGACCTGCTGTAGTTGCTTCCTTTCCCATCCCACACATGAAAAGCGATTAAGTTAGGAACATGGCAGAGATGGGGGGTGTCCAATGGCCTCTCCTTCCCCCCGAAAAAACCTCAACAACTGGCAGAGAGTGGAGCAACTTGCAAATCCTATCCTGCAGTGATCCACCTGCCTGTCTGCCTTCAGTTACCTTCTCCTTATCCCTAAGGAGGCTCACTTGCCAGAGCAGTTCTCCAGTGATGGTCCTGCTTTTTTGCCACTTTCTTTCTCCTTGGCCTCTGATGTTGCTGAGGCCCAAAAGGTGGGCAGATGCAGAGTAGTTATTGGGGAGCTGCCCTGGCCCATCCTAGATGTTCCTCTGTAGCTCTTATGGGCCTGCCACCCATCACTTAGCATCTGCTGCTTGCTCATTCACCTGCCTGCTCTCCAGGTGGTAGCCACGCAAACTGCAGTATGATAACATTTGGTTGTTTTTTTTCTTACAAAAATATGGTAGAGATATAGACATACATTTTTGCACCTTCTGCTTTTTCATATTCATTCCTGCATCTGCAAAACCTGGAAAAGGAATTTGTAACTTAGCCCTGAGTATCAGAGTTCAGAAAGAGATATGATGAATCAGGACTATCAGCATTATCCAGACAAGAGTGAGATAATGTTTAGTAGAGATAAGAAAGTAAAAGTGCCCTACATAGGATATTACCTACTAAAGTATCATGGCCAGATGGTGATAGAGTTGACTTTCACATAACATTCAGATGGAAATTAATCCTGATTTGAGATGAGATTCATAAATATTCTTTAGAGAAAGAGGAAATGCTTCCTTTTAATTAATCTACATTTCTTCTTTCTTGAAACAAGGTGCAGCATCAAAAGACTGTATCTACAAACTGTATGATTAACTTTATTCTTCCTCAAAAATTACAGCTATTACTTTTGAGGGGAACGAGTGTCTGTTCTACCTTTTAAAAATTTCATTTACACATAATTTTTTTTCCAAGCTCAGACACAGCCTTGACAGATGGCATCCACTATTTAATGAATATGATAGACTATTACAAATGGAACATAAGAGCAAAAGGGGAACTGACAAAAAATGCTTTTAAAAACAGGACGTAAGAGTATGTTTAAGCTAAAGGCGGCCACTTTTGTGGAAATTAAACAGAGCAGCCATTTAACATATTTTTGAACCCACCATTAGGGTTGTGCAGAAACTCTATTGGATTCACTAAACATTTTTTTAACCAGAAAACGAACTTCATACCTGCCTTGAGTTTTGCTTCAGATGAAATCCAATTTTGTATGAAACTCCCCACTCCCAAACTAAAACCAACCAACCAAGCAAAAACCTTAGGTATTCTTTTTCTAAATAGAACCACCAAATTTGGGTTGATTTTTAAATTATTGTTATTTAGGCCCATTTAATCCCTCACATTTCCTATATCTAAATCTGCCTGGCAACAGTATTTGCCAGTGGCCTTCTCTGTGCTGAGCCATTCATTTCCATGGAAACACAGTCTGGATAGAAAGGCCATAGAAGTAACCTCTGGCTTGAGGCATGGATGATTTGGCCACCACCTCCTGTCATGCTATTCGAAATGCTGTCTGATCTGTTATCCGTCTACCCCAGTGTTGTTGAGGTTGGCTGCTTGTGCCATTGATAACTGTGGGGGAAAGATCCTGGATGAGAGAAAGGATGGGTGAATGGGTGAAGCTAGCAGCTTTGTTTGTACATCTGCCACCCATACTTCTTCTTCATACAGTACATCTGTTGCTGAGAGATATATAGGGGGAAGGCTTGTACATTCCTTTTGTAGGATTTGCAGCACTGATTATGGATATAGTGGTGGGGGTTTGTTATGCGTTGCCCTGTTGGGGTACAGTTCAGTTCTCCTCTGATTTGGGCTTAGAGATATATGGCACACTGACCCCTGAAAGAGAGTCCACTGTATTAATTCCACCAATCAATGTTACTTGCTTGCTCCAAAATACCTTAATACAATGAGTAGCACATTCTATAAATCCATGCAAACAAATGTAAATATTTTCTAATTGTCTTTGTATAATTTAAATCGACTGATGAATGCTCAATTAGATAGTTTGTTCTGAACTACAAAGAACCCCAATGAGACTGAATATGATGAATTGTTGACTATCCTAATTTTATAATATTAATAAAATATGACTAAAAATGTAGGAAGGTTAGTGTTTCTGATTTGAAGAATACAAAAGCATGAGGGGGGAGGGGGGAGGCCCAATGCTGAACATACATATTTAAATTTGTCTGGAGGGTTTTTTGTCAAATTGCCCTGCTGTTCTGTGTAAAAAGCTGTGAATCACCATGGAAACCAATTATTAGTTCCTCATACCATCTCCATATTCAATGAACACCAGACCCATCCTATTCTCCATTTTAATTATTGTATGACAAAGTCTACATAATTATTTTCAAAATTTTATTTAACAAGATTTGAAATTACTGTATATAAAGATCCAATTACTTTCCTAATACATTATTGTTGCTTCTGGTATCTGGGAGATAGCTAAAACATGCCAGGTAGAGGGGGAGGGGGGGGAGAGAAGTCTCAGGCCAATTACATTAGCCACTTTTTATAGCTTGCAATAGCCCAAGGTGGTACAGAAGTTTGACAAACATTCTCATCGATTTTCCCCCACACATCTGTTTCCTAAGAAACTTTTAAAAGTTGAGACATTGTTACTAGAGTGTGTCACATCCCTGCCCTTCTAGATTTCATTTGTCCTTTTTTCTAGATAGAGATGTTCAAAATGTGCCTGCAAAATACAAAATATCATCTTCGGCCCTGTAGATCTTGAGGCCTGGCAGTAGGTGACCAATGGAGGAAGGTTTCCATTGCCCCAATCTTGAAAAGCTGTATACTGAGCTAGGCATGAAGAGGTAAAAAAGAGATCATATTCCTTAAGAGCCACACTAAAAGTCTCATAGCAACTGCAGGTGTTGGGATGGATCTAATTAGCAACAGAACATTTGAAAGGGGAACAAATTTACGCTTTTCCACTGTGCTGTTTTTCTGATTTGAAATTTAAAATTCTACACAGAGCCTGCCAAAGCTGCTATTTTCACTAAATGGTAAAACAGACTAGTACCCATGTGGAACCAGTATGTCTGGTCCTGTGGGACAAACTGTAGCTTCCTAAGGGGGAAGATTCAGTTGGGCATGGGAAGAGTTCATTTCCTTTGGGGCTCTCTGCAGCTACTATTAAACTTAAAAAATAAAACAAAATAGTAGCTAGATCCAGTCATGGATCTCCCAGTGCCCTGCCTAGCAATGTTGTGAATGTTTACTCAGAAGCAAATGCCTCTCTATTGAAAGCATTAAATGGTAAAGATAAGTGTGCATAGGATTTTAGGCTCAAAATAAAAGTATTGCAGTCCACTTACATTGGCCATGGTGGAAAGTAGGAACAATCTGGCCTTGTTTTAAACCTGATTGCTGCACTAGTTCCAGGCACCGAAACCAGGGGAAGATTAAGCCAAATGCTGAGAATGGCTAGGGATACAATCAATCTGGGCTAGCTCAGCCCTGCACTCAGAATTTTGCTTACTACATCCAGCGGACTAAATCCATGCACCCGCAAACTCTGATTCTCTAAAACTTAATAATAATAATAATAATAATAATTAATAATAATAATAATAATAATAATAAGCAATACCATTCACATTCCACCCTTCCATTGTGCAGCCCTTCTCTCACACATTTCACTTTTCAAGCTATAATGTTCATAATTTCTCCAATAACGCCACAGATGGTTTTGGAGTAATGTTTATTCCATGTAGTTACATTATTTTTGCTTCTATATACGACCCTTCAATATATTCCCAGGGCAGTATACAAATGGAGTAAAACAATTTAAATGTAAATACAAAATTAATTAATTATTTCTAGAGAGCCACAAAATCATAAAAGCAAAGGATGTGTGTGGGCACGGGGGAGGGAACCTTTCAACAGGACTGCAATACATTTGGGAGCTCTTTGCCACTGATGAAAATTTCCCCCGATTTGGTGCACTGAAATCTTCACAAGCTACTGCGATGCAGGATGAACAACTGAGAGGGCACCAGTGCTTCCCAAAGGACAAGCATAGATACTGCTCATTAGTCAAGGCAACTTCGCTATCATTAGAAACACTGCGAGCTCAAAGAAACCCCACAGTATGTTGCTGTACAATCTAAGGTCACCGTACATAAAGAAATGCCATCCCAAATTGGCACAGTGCTTGAGAGCCTTATAGAAAAGCATATTGACAGTGAAACTGTTCTAATCAGGTAAATTATCACTTTGCACACACAAAAAGACAGATTTCCTTAATAACATCACAGCTCTGGGGAAGTTGGAGGAGAGGTCATCAATAAAAGCAATTACATGTTCAATGGGAGCAGCAAAGTATGCTATAGCACGTTTCTCGATCTTTTTGGTAATTTCAAATGGGTTCTCCTTGTATGAAACAAGCCCATTTAAAAAGTCACGCAACACTTCAATACTACCGATAAGCATTGGGTTAGATTTCATTTTATGGAACGGCTGTCTTTCTGTTATAGGCCCTAAACTGTAAGGACATCCTGCCATGCTAAACCATACGCTGTGGTGTCCCATTTCTGAAGGGCACATGATGCTAGGGAGCCAACAGATTGGCATGCTGAAGGCAGCAGTCGGGTGAAGATGGAGCCTAGGTCCAACAGTCCGGCCAGGAACCAGCCGAGGTCGGGAATCAGTACCGGGGGTCAGGAGAAGCCCACGTCAGGAGCAGTCCACATCAGGAACCAGCTAAGGTGAGTATCAGTACTGGGGGTCAGGAGAAGCCGAAGTCAGGAACACTGGAATCAGGAACAGGATGAGCAAGGAAAACCATGCGCTTCAGCACAGCAGTTGCAAGTGCTGGCGAGGGAAGCAGCTGGCCTTCCTTAAGTAGCCAGCTCATCACCACACATAGCTGCCAACTCCCGGTTAGAAAAATATGGGATCAGCAGCGCCAGCACTGGAAGTCGCTTCTACACATGTCCAGACATGCGAAGAAGCAACTTCTGGTACTGGCGCTGCCCGATTTCCGGTGAACAGACATGGGCAGAGCGGCACCGGAAGTCGCTTCTATGCATGTCCAGACATGCGCAGAAGCAACTTCCAGGGCCGGTGCTGCCTGATTTCCGGTGCCCAGACATGGGCAGAGCAGCACCAAAAGTCACTTCTATGCATGACCAGACATGCGCAGAAGCAACTTCCAGGGCCGGTGCTGCCTGATTTCCGGTGCCCAGACATGGGCGGAGTGGCACCGGAAGAAATCCGGGGGAATTACGGGATATTTCACCATTCGGGAGGACAGCGGGAAACGGCTTTAAAAACAGGGGTTTCCCGGGGGAAACGGGAGACTTGGCAGCTATGTCACCACGCCTTTTACGAGCTGCAGCTGCCTCCAATTGTTCCCTCTGTTTCTCAGCTCTACGCTCTACAGCTGAGAAGGAGGGAGGGGAGGGGGTCCGCCAGCTCCTCTCCTCACAAGGGCCTGATTCAACTCCTCAACCTCCTGTTCTGGTCTCCCCTCTTCCCTGATTCTTCCCCTCTGAGGAGTGCCGCCACCAGTCTTCACCAGGTATGAAATCCTCCATTTCTCTAGATTCTCCCGTGGGGGCATCCTCCCCAGGCGGGGCTTGCCAGCACTCCCCCTCATCCGACTCAACCCTGACATCTGATCTGGCCCAGAGCCAGTATAGGGGAACAACTTATCTCTTTCTTTGGATGCTAGGAAAAATGTGTCTTCCTTTTATGGTGTTGTGCTTGACTTTTGACCCACATTCTTGTAACTCACAGATGTGCTGCAAGAGGGCACTTGCACCGATCAAACGGAATGGGAATGCAGTCACTGAATATTATGGGCTATTTCAGTAAAAGTTAATATTTATTTACGCATCATTGAGTGGGGGGTGCCATTTTAAGTTTGTTATTAAATTTATTTAAAGTGCAGTTAAAATAGGCTATTGGACATTGTGGTTTTCACAGCTTTTTAGAAACTTAGTATATTAATTGTATCACACTGGAAGTAATCATTGTGGTGCAGTCTAAAAGTTTCAGACATAGATCTCTCTAGAGTACACACGAATTGCATTAACAGAAGCAGCCCATGAAATTTCCATTGCCCGCCCAGCTGTTGAAATTCAGTGGGAGATACTGCTGCTGTTTGTGCCACGACATCTGATTTAATATTTATATAGCACATTTAATATTTATATAGCACAATGATGTGCTAGATGCTGTACAGAATACAAAGGCAATGCCAAATGCATAAATTAGGCGTATCACAACCTGATGCTTCTCAGATGGCTCGCCAGCCGTATTGAAGATCTAGTTGCATGCAGAAAATCAACGTCACTGATTTTAACAACTGTAACATACAATTGTTTCAATATATGCCTCTCCAGAAGGAATTAAGCCTGTCAAAATCTGATCCATTCAGGAGTATTCAAGCAGAGAATCTTAAAAAGTTTTTTTTGTTGTTTTTTTAAGGAAAGTCTCTAGCAATTTTTATTGTAATATATGAAATAAATAAATGTGTTCTCTTAGCGGCCTTACCATTTCTCAGTAGTTTCAACAAACAAAAGATGAACCATCTAAATGTGGGTGAAAGCAAGCGTAGCACCGTGATAATGAGTGGACAGTAGCAGTTCTGAACAAGAATTCTTTAATCAGAAGCAAATGCAAAGAACTGACAGGGGCTTGCTGTGACTTGTTTAGAAAGCTTTTTGAGGACAAAACCACTTGCATCCACTGGGGTCTTGACTCCGCTGTTTATAGCCGATGAATCTGTGTCTTAGCTGGTCATGTCTACAGGCACACGGAGGCTTCGGTTTATTTGATAGATCACAGAACAGCTAGCATCTAAACTGGTGCTTACCCACCTTTGGGGCAGTTTACACACACACAACCCACTCACTTTGTATATTTTCTATTTTAGCATTAAAATAAAATATGAAAATAACTTCACAGTTTTAATCAAGCTTGAGATGGAGTTTCCAAGCAGGGAAACAAAGAAACAACTCCAAAAAGAGAATTCCCACATAAGGGAAGGTAGGAGTCAAACAATAAAAAAAAAACTACCATTGTGATAGAAAGTAATGAAAACAAAGAATGTATGCTTCCAAGCACATGATGACAGAATGTGATTTCTTCAAGACCTAGTTAAGGCGATACCCTGTTGAGACTCACTATGCATTTCCTGACTTTCATTCTTTCTCATAATGTTAATACGCTTTCAAACAGAGTGTGCTGGGAATAATACTTTTGACGGGGGGAGGGATGAAGAAAATTAAATTTAATGGCTGGTCTTCAACAGCATCCAAACCGAGAATCCCATTTATTATATAAACAGCACTGTGGCTTTCCCAGAGGTTTAGCTTCATCATGGAGAGGTATTAATTTAAAGCAGAGTCCCCCAAGCTGTAGCATGGTGAGCTTCCATAAGATGAAAAGCGCTCAAGCCTTCCCAGTAGGAACTGAAATGAAGTTTAGTCCATAATGGCTCTCCCTTTCTTAAACAGCCCCCCCCCCAAATATTAATTTCTTAGTGTGGATTCTTGTTGTGCACATCCATGCAACATGCTTCATTAATGCATTTCCCCCTGTCATCTATGTGCCCCCTCAACTAACTTTTAGGGATGCAGGTGGCGCTTTGGTCTAAACCACAGAGCCTAGGGCTTGCCAATCGGAAGGTTGGCGGTTAAAATCCCCGTGACAGGGTGAGCTCCCATTGCTCGGTCCCAGCTCCTGCCAACCTAGCAGTTTGAAAGCATGTCAAAGTGCAAGTAGATAAACAGGTACCGCTCTGGCGGGAAGGTAAACGGCATTTCCGTGTGCTGCTCTGGTTTCTCCAGAAGCAGCTTAGTCCATAGCTGCCAAGTTTTCCCTTTTCTCACGAGGAAGCCTATTCAGCATAAGGGAATTTCCCTTTAAAAAAGGGATAACTTGGCAGCTATGGCTTAGTCATGCTGGTCACATGACCCAGAAAAACTGTCTGTGGACAAACGTCGGCTCCCTCAGCCAGTAAAGCGAGATGAGCGCCACAACCTCAGAGTCGTTCGCGACTGGACTTAACTGTCAGGGGTCCTTTTCCTTTTTTATGTATACTGCATGCAAAATGCCATTTTCTGCATGTTGAAAAAAGATCTTTAATGGGTGATAACTGCTGTGAATAGTTGAGCAATTATGTCTAGGGTCTAGGAACACCAGGAATAAAAATCAAGGGACGTCTAGGGTCTAGGAACACCAGGAATAAAAGTCAAGGGACTTCAGGCCATATTTCTGACTTCGTGTCTGAAAAAAAAAGTCAAATTAAACATTTTTTTGAGGGGGAACTACAGTTTAATTAAAGCTTTTGAACTGATTTTTGTCCACAGTGACATAATACTGCTAAAGATGTTCATTGTTATTGTTATAAGATCAATAATTCAAGTCTGGAATGAATGCTGCACAGAATGGGGTATGTTTCATTATAGAAGAAACAATTTGGACCAGAGATGATTTTTGTCACAATGTGTTCATTTCAGTTGTATATGTCAGACAAAACAAGAGCACTTTTGGCAAGGTAGATTAATGTTTCAACACACATGAACCATGTGGATTAATGTTTCAACACATACGGTTTTTTATCTTTCAACTGATAATTGGTACTGCCAGGTTACTTGGCATTTCCATATTTTCAGAATCAGGCAGCCCTTGTAATCCTTTGCTCGTTTCATGTGTACTACAAGGGTGCAGGCATAGATTGACTATATTTGTATGTAGCGATAAACCATGATAATTATTGGAACAAAGCCTAGAGCCTGTTCAAGTCTTGCACAGATATCTGGGTTTTCGCGGGATGTAGAAAGCCCAAAATGCCTTTGTCAGCTTTGTGCATGGCCACCTCACCCATGAGGCAAGATGAGGCGACTGCCTCAGGTGGCAGGATCCACAGGTGCAGCATATCCTGATGTAGACTATTTATTTATTTATTTATTTGATTTCTATACTGCCCTTTGTCAAAAGATCCCACGGCGGTTCGCAAGATAAGCACACAAGATAAAAGCACAAATAAGTAGTTAAAGCAGAAACAACAAAACAATACCCCCCCCAAAATACATCTAAAAGTCTGTAGAATATTAATCAAAGATCTTAAATCCATCCTTATTGCTGATGTAGCTCTTTACGCACCCCTTCTTCTCTAGCAGGGAGGGGAGCTGCCATTTTGTGGTTTGTCCCTGGCTGTGTGGAGTTTCCACACCGAAAGTGTTCTCTATAGAAATTGCACAGATCACTGTGTAGCCCTTTCCACCAGCCATTGCTGAATTGCATTTCTGCTAAGAAGGGGCAGAGCAATCCAAAATCCTATTGTGTTGGGCTGGAAGTGGTGGTGGATTGGGTCCACCCAGCCCTGCCAACTTCCTTTGGCCTTCTACCAGCCCAGAAATCTGTGAGAGGGTCGAAATACCACACCAGCTAGGTTTTCTAGTGGTGGGGAATAAGCCAGTGTGGAGTCTCTTTGGATCCTGAGCCGGCCCTGTTGTTGTAACAGCATTTGGCCCAATTCCAGGCTGGATTGCTGCATCAGCCTTAGGCTAGTGCAGGAATCAGGCCTGCAAATGAGGTGGTGATCCTGTTTGTTCTGGGGTGTGTGCATGCT
Organism: Zootoca vivipara; assembly: GCF_963506605.1. Lineage (NCBI taxonomy): Eukaryota > Metazoa > Chordata > Lepidosauria > Squamata > Lacertidae > Zootoca > Zootoca vivipara. Next base: position 32,293,606 of record NC_083277.1, on the reverse strand, counting down.
AAAATTGTCGTCTAAATCTCTCTTTTGAAATTGCTTGCTCCAATAACTTGAGAAAAATAGGAATGTCATTGATGCTGGCTTGTCAAGGGGAGCAAATGGAGCAGAGGGCACAGGGATATTTTTCCTCATGGGGTGCATGATAGAATGGCAATTGTATGACTGCTTAATTTTGGCTTTCATAGAAGCTTACTTCCCCCTCCCACACTGAACAAATATTTTGACACAAGAGATACGATTTTTGCTGCCATTGCTCAGGTTAAAACTTTATTAGATAAGGTCAGGAATTTCTTTGACAAGAGAGCGTAAGTGGAATAACAATACAGTTGTATATCTGACTGAAAGGCTAATGGGAAAGATCTTGGCACTCCAGAGTGAAGTAAATGCCATATCCCAACAGTTTACTCCATTTAGGTCATGTTGTGCTTTTTAATATCTCTATTTAATTATATTTAGCATTGTAAGCAGCTTTTGGGAGGGATTGTTATTTTCTTGCCTTGGTGGTCCCAACCCGAGCAGAACATTTTATGATTGTTGAACAATTACACAATTAATTGCTTGATGCGATTAGCAATTGTGCTGCTAGGGAGATGGGCAAATGAATTTGTTTTGTTTTTTTGTTTTGTTATGAAGCTTAATTGAAGGTTGGTCCCAAGGTGTATTGTAGTTTCTGCCTTGTTTGCTTCATCTGTGCTCTAGATGTCAAGTGGAGAGAACCTTGTTTATGTTGCAGAGGCAGCTGAACCAGAGCATTTCAATGTGTTTATATTTTTTAACCTATGGTTTCCATCTGCCAAAATACCTTTTCATGCTTTTCTTTTCTTTTCTTTCTTTCTCTCTAAGCCATCAAATCAGAAGTAGGAGAGCAGCACCATTCCATCAACTTTGGATCAACTGTGGTGAGGGCAGGTTTCTCAAGTTCCCTTTGGTGTTGGGGAATGCTTAGCACAACAAGGCATAGATGCACCCGTCCATTTCAATCTTTCTCTGTTACTCACTTTCACAATCTTAATTTCAATCCACTGCATTCTTGGATCAATATGAATCTAAATGAATTTAAATTCTTTAAATACAGCACAATGCATTTATCAGCATGTCTACCAAAACTATATAGATCTATGCATTTTGGCCTAATGTACATAGTTTTATGCTGTTTCCCCCCTAATACAATGCACATTTACATTTATAACCATCTGTGCCCCTAATACAGAGGTTTTCACCCTTTTTTGAACCTCAAAAGCCCAGTCATGTCACCTCTTGCCTGCAGAGCTGGAAGCCCCTCAGCTCTTTTCGAATACAGTTGTACCTTGGGTTACGTATGCTTCGGGTTGCATACTTTTCGGGTTATGTACTGTGCAACCCCGGAAGGGTTTACTTCTGGGTTTGCTGCGCGTGCATGCGCAGAAGCATTCTGCGCAGTTCGTGCATGCACAGAAGTGTGTTTTCGTAATTTTTCGGGTTACGTAATTTTTGGGTTATGTACCACACTCTGGAACGAATCAGGTACATAACCCAAGGTACCACTGTACCTTCCCTTGTGGGTGTTCTCTCAGACTCCTCTCCCCTCTCCATGGGTGTCTCTGGGCAGCGGCCACCACTGCCCCAGTCTCTGAACCACACTCTCCTCCTCAAAGAGAGGTGCCTCCTCAAGCTGCCTCCAGGGGCCTGAGAAGAAGAAGCCCCCAGTCTTAGCAGCCCAACAGAGACTGGCCAAAGGTGAATGTGAGACCAGCACCTCACCTTGGGAGGCAGCAGTGGCAGCAGCAATTGCCACTGGGCCTGCATGGTGGAAAGACTCCCCTTTGGAGCCAGGCACTCAGATCCCAGGCAGGCATTGCACACAGCAAGCACAAGAAAGCCCAGGACAGTGCCTGCCCACCTGCCTGGCCTCCCACTTGTCCATCCATTCCCAACAGCAAGAGCTGGTGGATTGGCTGGGCTCCCTTACCCATTTGCTTGCCCACTCTGAGGCCACCTCAGCTCCTGGCAACCAGAAACCTTTGGCTGGTTGCCACACAAGCCACACAAACTTTTGGGAGGCAGAGATGTAGAGGGAATCCGATGACGGAGGGAAAGAAAAAGGGACAGAAACCAGTATTGCCTGCGGCACCCCAGACCACTATTCAAGGCACACCAGGGTGCTATAGCACACTGGTTGAAAACCCCTGCCGTAATATATCTATTTCTGTCCACAATTTTTGGTTGGAGGATGACAGCACAGAATTCAAATAAAGACCACAACAGTTCAGGCCATGTATTACTTTGGGAAATAGGAATTAGGTAGCTTCTCATTAAATTGTGAACCAAGCTGAATCTCTCCCCTGTACATATCTCAAGTGAATTCTTCCCAATTGTGTAGCTTCCTGTGGCAGCAATATGAAGTACCTGTAGAGAGAAATGGCAAAAATGTTGAGACAAAGACAGAAATGAAATGAATCTTTTCTGTGTTTTGTTTCTCTTAATCTCTCTCAGAAGCATGTGCATTCTGATTTTTATTTCCTGTTCTTTGTACATGTTGCTGCATGCCATTCCATTTTTTGAGTAGTCTGAGATTCCAGGGATTCCAGGCACTTACCCAGGGTTTCCTTTGGGAAATGAGGCACAGTGGAGGCTGTGGTGTCTTTATGATATATGGTTTATTTACACATATACACAACCTGAGCCTATGATGGAGGGGTTTCCAGCATTACACTCCAAGAGAGTATTGCGTTCTCCATAGGCATAGCTCTTGATTCAAACAGAAATTGGCCATGGCCCTCTCTCTGTATCTGGCTGACTTTTACAAACTGTAACTTTTCCCTTCAGCTCACATTATGTCCAACTGCAATCCTAAACTCTACTGTGCTTCATCTCTGCTAACTATCTCAAAGCTCAGGAAGAGACCCCTACCATTTTCCATATGGCACAGAGTCCCATCTCTTTGGCTTTTCTAATGGACCAATACCTCCCCATTGTCTTTGGTTCATGGCTGAGCTTCCGGGCAATTTTCTGAACATGGGAAGCTGGGTGGGCCTGTATTGTAACATGTTACTAAATCCAGTGTCTGGAAGCCAATTTTAAAACTACAAGCATCAATTGCATTCTATCACGAATCAGACCCAGGAATTTTGGGGGATCCACCCACAGACCTTGGCACCCACAACTCATAACAATATATGTTGACACATAATCTGCTGCCTGAATCCTAGTTAAGATTTTCCAAATGTTGCAGTCAAAAATAAAATAAAGGTGGGCTTGTTTGTAAATCGAACATGTGCAAGACCTCTGCTCAGATTAACAACAGGAGGAATTACTGCTCTTTAATGAAGTGTAAATTTTTGCCAGAGGCAACATTTCAGATTTTAGTAAAGAAGGCCAAAGAGAGCTGGTGGGATGTAGAATTCAACGAAGCCCCCAAGCCTGCCGATGGATATCCTCAAGGTGAAATTGCTAATGCAAACCAACAACCCTTCACCCCACAAAACTGTACTTGTAATAAGCTGTCTATTCCTATTAGGGGGGGAAATCCACATAAGAACAGTAACAGTATACTAAGAATAGAGAAGATTTTGGGTTGGATCAAGACATCCCCTTCTGCAAATGGAAGAGTTCATTCCACTCACAGAAGGGACTTTAAGCCAGTTGAGGCTTTCACTGGGGAAGGGAGGGGGAAATTTTTTAACAAGTCCCTTTCCTCCTGCAGCCTCCCACACAACTTACTACACTGTTCTGCATGGTCTCCCAAACCTCAAGTGTATATTTCAGTAGTATAAGTGTCTGTAGGATGGAGAAAATGGTGAAAATTGCTCCCTGGCTTTGTCCAGTGAAAGCATCCAGTGAGCAATTTTTCACTCATTATATAATGCTTGGTTGTATCCAGACTTACTAGGAGGGAATCTCCATCGATATATGTAGGTGTGTGCATCTGTGCATGTTTGAGTATCTATGCATTTTTGTACATATTGGTTGGAGAACTGCGTTGCAAAATCTGGAGAGGTGTGGATTTCAAAGGATTACTGAGTTTCCGGTTGCACATTGTTTCGGAAAGTGCAAATTTTCTTGTTTCTTTTTTTCTTACCATACCTTTTTTGTCTTTTTGATTTTATTTGTTCCAGATATAATTTTGCAAATTAAGGAAGTTTGCCTTTAAATGCAAACAATCCTATTTTCCCCGCATCTCTACTTGGTGGTGCCACTGTAGTTACATAAGCAATGGCAATCACAGCTGAAACTTCAGCAACAGAAGGAATGATTCCAAAGCCAAGAAGTCCAGTCGAAAGAGAATGCTATACTTGTGTCTTCTGTTGTCTTGTGTGTCTTGGAAACAGGCTAATCCAAAATAATTTCTCTAGAGAGCCTCTGAAACACAGCTTCCACAGTGAGAAAAAAATGGCTGATTTTGTGCAGGCTTCCTCAACCTTGGCCCTACAGATGTTTTTGGCCTACAGCTCCCATGATCCCTAGCTAGCAGGACCGGTGGTCAGGGATAAAATCATAGAATCATAGAGTTGGAAGAGACCACAAGGGCCATCCAGTCCAACCCCCTGCCAAGCAGGAAACACCATCAAAGCATTCTTGACATATGGCTGTCAAGCCTCTGCTTAAAGACCTCCAAAGAAGGAGACTCCTTGGTAGCAAATTCCACTGCTGAACAGTTCTTACTGTCAGGAAGCTCTTCCTAATGTTTAGGGATGGTGGGAATTGTAGTCTCAAAACATCTGGAGGGCCGAGGTTGAGGAAGCCTGATCTTGGGCGTGTGCTGTGGGTAGAGAGGGAAGCCATGGGGGTGACATACCTTTCGCCAATGCATTGGTCCTTGTTTTCTTATGCACTGAAATTCTGAAGTGATGCATGCTGACATCCTTTTCCAATGAGTGATCATAAAGTTTAATCAAATTGTTTGAGTACCTTGCTTGGCTGCTGATATAATAACTAATCGGAAGCATATGGAGGCAACACAAGGTAACTGAAATCCCACAAATGGTGATTAATCCACCCAGTCTGCCACCCATAAACCAATTAGTGCTCCATGTTTCACAGCAGGAAGCCTCGTCCAGAAAAAGGGGGAAAGGAAAGTCCCCATAATTCAATCGGAAACATATTTCATCTCAAGTGAAAATGTGAAAACTGCTGTTCACGCCTTACCACATTTTTGCAGGTATTTGAAAACCTTGCCAAAAATAAATGAATCCCTCAAAAAAATTCATTTAAAACGTTTCTGACCAGTTTTTTGATGAAGCCCTGCTAGCTTATACAACAATAGTGCCAAGTGTATTCCCCCAGGGAGAGCGTTCCACAGAGGGGGATCCAAGACTGGATCTTGGATGAAGTACATAGAGAAGGTCCTTTGATGTAGAGTCTGGAACTCAATTGAGAAAATCAGACTTGTCCTAGAGAGCCTGCAGTTGGTTTGAGACCACCTGATCACCCTGCCAGGGGGAGAGAGATTTCTAAACAGTTGTAAAAGTTTTCAGTTATTCCAGATACAAACCCACATTGCAAACTTAAATATGTTAATATATATGCACTCAATCTAAATCTAGAAGGATTCTGTTTAATAAGGGTATGGATTTAATATATTTAAGATGGATTCTGTTTTCTAAAACACAGGGAATGATGCTACTTTAATTACTACTTTTTTTAAAAAAATCCTTTTTATTGACTTTTAAAAGTATCATAAGAAAAAAACTCATGTGCTCATAAGCACAACAAACAAAAATAGACAACAATTTCCAAGCATTCGTGCTTGTTCTGTTTTACGTGTTCTGGCATTCTGCATCTGTAGCATTTGGCAGCAGCCCGATCTCTGTCGTTGTCTGTCCTGTATCATTGTGATTCAATTTGTATTAGGGGAAAGGCCATAGCTCAGTGCTAGAGCATCTGCTTTGCTTGCAGAGGGTCCCAAGTTCAATCCCTGGCATCTCCAGGTAGGGCTCAACTGCCCTAATGCCTCTAGGTGGATTTGCTACAGATGAAGAGCTTCACAGATAGATGAGGACTATTGGGGGCTGGGGCAGGAGTGCAAGTGATGGTAATATTCCTCTCACCTTGCTCCCTTTTCAAAACAATGGTTCCTCCTCAGTGGTAAAGGACTTACCGGTACTTTGAGTGGACCTGCATAGGCATACACTAATATACACTAATAAGAATATCGTCGAAAAGTGCATTCATATGAGTAATGCTTCTTCTTCTTCTTCTTCTTCTTCTTCTTCTTCTTCTTCTTCTTCTTCTTCTTCTTCTTCTTCTTCTTCTCCTTCTCCTTCTCCTTCTCCTTCTTCTTCTCCTTCTCCTTCTCCTTCTCCTTCTCCTTCTCCTTCTTCATATTATTATTATTATTATTATTATTATTATTATTATTATTATTACAGTCATACCTCGGGTTGCGAACACCTCGGGTTATGAACAACCCGGGTTACGAACTTCACAAACCCGGAAGTATTTTCGCCGCGCGTGCGTGCGCAGAAGCGCGAAAATAGCAAAAATAGTGCTTTGCGCATGCGCAAAGCGGCAGTTCAGGCCCTTTTCGGGTTACGAACTTTTCGGGTTACGAACTGCGACCCGGAACGGATCGCGTTCATAACCCGAGGTACCACTGTATTATTATTTACAAATGCTTTCTTTTGGAAATTCCACAGTAATAAAACAAATAGTTACAATAATACAAAAATAAACAAAAATAAGCATCGCTATTACATTTCATTAATTACATTCCATTTATAATTGACCCGCCTAATGACAAATAATTACAATTACAACAAATAAAGGCTTGACATATCTTGCTTTGCATGTCACGCATTTATCTCATATATTGGTTTCACCTTTTAAGTTGCATTACTGAAATAAATGCACTTTTTGAATATATTCTAATTTTCTGAGTTTCACCTGTATACGAGCAGAAAGCAATTCTCATCATAAAGATTTGTTGAAAATGAATGTTGGGACTAGCAAATTAAGCTCACTTTCAGACTCTGTGACTTTCATATTGATCTGTGCCAATAAGCCTAACGGGGAAGATTGATCAAAAGAAAAATGGACAGATAGTTGTTGTTTTTATTATTATTCCCTCCCACTTTTAACAAATGTGATTCATTAGAAAACTGAAAAGTAGATAATGACAAAATATGTTTTTAATGATGCTTTCTTGAGGCCAAATGCAATTCTGACCACCACCACCCCAGTCAGAGCTATGAGCTAATCAGATCAGCTTTTGCGAAAAGCATTTTGAAACAGTAGATTGTGGGGCAGACAGAGAGGACTATTCGTCATGCCCCACTTCATGTCAAGAAGTCAGTAGCCTCTCAGGGTGTTGTTGACACCTTGACTAGGCTCATTTCTGATGCGAAGTGATTTTATGGCCAGATGGAAATCTAGGTGTAGACTACATTTAGTAATTAGGAAATAAGTCTATAGGAAATGACAAGCTGCAGGCAGCGGGACTCAAAAGCAAGAGAAAAATGTATTGGAAAGGGAAAACAGGAGTCAAAATCAAGAGAAAGCAAGGCAATCCTATATATCATATCATATCATATCACATCACATCATATATTAAGTATATATAGGCTGAGAGGGGCATAATATGCTGCAATTAAAAGATATCTGGGATAGAGCTTGTGGGTTCCATTAAATACCTTTCATAATTTCAACATTACAGTGGTACCTCTAGTTCTGTTCCACTCTTGTTCCACTCTTGAAGTCTAATGGCTGTTGGAGAAAGAAGGCTGAGTTTTTCCATTGCCAAAACATACAGTATGATTTATAATTTGGTAAGAGAAAATACTTGAAATTTGTCAATTGCTTAGGGACTGCTTTTGTCCATGCTTAAACCCACTTTTGTTCAGAGTGGTGAAGCCATGGATCTATGGAGATGATCTGATTATTCTGATAAGTAAGGCAGGCTTCTTTGTCCCTCCAAAAAAATATTCTGTTGGCAGAAGAACAGGCGAATACACAAAATTAAAATGTTCCCTAGACTACACTGAAGAACTACAAAGAGGGATAAGAACCAAAATAAACAAGAGCTTGGAGAAATAACAATCTAAACATTGGGCAATGTGCTGCTGCTGTGAAAGAGGAACTGAGCCTATGAACAGATGAAGGCTTAGAGGATACAGTAGCCAGGAAGCTAGACAAGAAGTGTATGGTCTCTCCTAATCAAAAACACAACAGCAACAGGAAACTGGTCTTCTCTCAGATACCATCGAGTCCTGGGCTACCTAGTGACGGAACCATATATAATGCTACAACTGTATAACAGTTGTCACACTGCTCTTCCTCCTCTTTGCTCCTGTTGAGGTTTCTGCCTCTGGGGCAAATGAACAGTGAAAGCTATGAGAGTGAGATGCCTTTTAGAGTTGGACTAGAAGAAACAAGAAATGAAGAGGTACGACCAGCTTCAGAGAGGCAATGGAATAGTACAGGCTGGAAGGTTAAATCACAATGAAGATCTCTTACTTTAAAGTTCAGTAAAACAATTGTTGTTAGCTTATAACAGGCATCCCCAAACTTCGGCTCTCCAGATGTTTTGGACTGCAATTCCCATCATCCCTGACCACTGGTCCTCTTAGCTAGGTATCATGGGAGTTGTAGCCCAAAACATCTGGAGGGCTGCAGTTTGGGGATGCCTGGCTTATAACATAATACAAAGGAAAACAGAAACAAGGGGTTGGAGCAGCAGGAACTTGAACTTGGCAATGGGCACTCCACTGGGATGTGCCACACACCAGCAGGTGCCCAAGGATACAAATCCCTGGAACTAGCCTAAGACATTCTGCTTCAGTCTTCCAGTAGAGCCAGCACTTTCAGAAGGCCTCTTGTACTGTTCAGACATCACACCTACCTTTATCTTCCTCTCATGGGGCCACTTGACACACATCACTTCACAGTGCTTCATGACAGGACCAGCCCTTACTACCTTTGGCAATCACTCATAGCTGAGTAAGATTGTCCTCCATAACAATAAGTATGTAAGTGACTGTGGAGGTCAATTCTGGATCCACACGTCCTTCCACAGTGGGGACATTGGTTTCCAGGCGGTCAATCTAACCAATGTTGCCTATTCTGGCTGGTTGAAGTTCTCCAAAATCTCAAGAATTGGCCATCCTTGCTACCTCAAATTCTGTTTTTAACCAGAAATTCTAGGGACTGGGCCTCAAGTCTTTCTGTGAGAGAAGGGGTATTGTTTTGTTTTGTTTTTGTTTTGAATATCTATTTTGTGCTTTTATCATGTATTTTTATCTTGTGAACTGCCCTGAGATCTTCAGAAGAAGGGTGGTTTGTTTTTTGTTAATAGTAGTAGTAGTAGTAGTTGTATGGAAACCATGTGCTTTAGGACTATAAGCCCTCCCATTCAAATGTGACTGCAATGTTCAAGCTACACATATAAGACAGGAGTTGGGATGTATTCCCTTATTGGTAACCTTCCATGGGGTACGTGCAAGCGGTGGCAAGAGGCAAAACTGGGCACAGCACCTGATGATTGATGCCTTTGGACAGTGGGCTACGTTTCCACCATGCAAAAGTTATGGTGTTTCTGCAAACACACTGCATATGCCTATCTCTCCACCTGTCACATCTAGGCAAGCATTATTGTAGTTCAAGGAAAGATTTCAGCCAAGCAAGAGCACTCATCGAGGATCCAGAGCAGGGCCAGTGAAAGAGTGTGGCCTGGGAAGACAACTGAGGGCCAGTTAGAGGTATCTTAGAAAGAGAGAGAAGAAGGAGAAGGACAGAAATGCCCCAGTGAATAAGAAGAGCTTAGTATTTTTATTCCTGGTGTAGATTTAAGTTTGAACACCAGAATCTGACCATAAACTGCCTCAGTTTAATTTTAGGGGGATTGTTTAATTTGGACTTTTATGAAATTTTGAATCTCACTTGGGTTCTGTTTCCTAGCTGGTACTTGTATCTCATAATTTATGGAGCACTCAATATTAAATTTAGCCCCCAGGTGCTCAGGAAGGGCTACATTTACAGGGAAATGATTATGGTCCAAAATATATATACTCTTGAGTAGCCAAACTAAAATCAATACAAGTTTTCCTGCGGATTACTGCCTTTCATGGAAATATCCAAAAATGAATGTTAACCTTCCAAGAAAAGGGATGGGTAAAAGTGTTATTATATATCCCAAAATGTGATTAGGTTTTTCAGATTTGGAACTGAATTATACGATGCAACATTTCATACATTATTGCAGAACCTCATATCTTTTACATACATTTTTAATATAGGGACACTTCATAATTTTCCTCACAGTACCATTATTACTTTATGCCTCCATTTCAGAGGAATATCGGACTTCAGTTATTCAGGAAAGTGCATGTAGATGACAATATTTTATGCAATTAAATGTCACAATCCCAAGTACTTTGGGCAGCATTCAACTATGTTTACTCATAAACTGAAATGAATGAACATGACAAAGTTGTCCATTAATTTCAACAGGTCTACTGAGAAAAACTTGGTTGAATACCACCTTCTTTCTATTGAGTAGGTACCATTATTTTTCAATGTAGTTTTCTTTTAAGGACTATAGCTTATATATTGTATAAACACTTTGGGGACATGTTACAAAGAAGACACCTGAGAATGTGCCATTTTTTAAAAAAATCTGAAAAGCAATTGCATGAAGCTGCTACCACGAGCAGAGAAATGATGCAAGTTAGTGGGACTCCTTAACCCTTCATTTCCTTTTAAAGTTGTTTAGCTCAAGTTGCCTTCGCCTACCTATTCCCCCCAGCCCTCAGAAGCTAGAAGTTATGAAATCACCCTACGTCTTACATGGTAAGTGAAATATACTCAGAGTCGAGAGTAAATTTCATGCTCTTTATTCAGCTTGTAGTAGCAATAGAGGAAGAAGAGAAGAATGGCTCTTTCCCCCAAAATGTCTGCTTATTTACATTATTTACACAATGGGCCCTGCGTGATTGGCTACTTCAGGGCTGCACCTGTGGGCCAATCAGGTTGCGGATTGACTTCTGCCAGCAGCCTGATTGGCTGCTCCTGCAGGTCAATCAGGTTGCTGATTAACTTCCACCTGGAGCTGGATTGGGTGGCTCCTGCGGACCAATCAGACTGCTGCATTCTGGATCCTATTGTTCTAGGATTCAGCTCAGTACATAACAGTAAGTAATAAAGCAGTAGGGTAAGGCAAGGGTTAAGGAGCAAAAATGGAAAGGATCAAGCAGTCTCTCCCATCAGTACTCTTTATTTTGAATCATAGCCCAAGGCTGTCTTTCAGTTTTTTGTGTTTTTTATATATAAAAAAGTCAAAATATTAGACTGCTTGTGGGTCTTCTGTGTAATATCTGTATTGACCATTATATCCCCTGCTCCCTGTTATAATCTGCAAGGTTGTGCTCAATGTGTAGTGGAAAGTATAGGGTTTGTGTCCTAACTTTCTGTTTCTCAAATAAATGTTGAAAGGGTGCTGTTCTGGCCCACTTCTCTGTTCCATCACAGATGACTATGCATGCCTATTATACTCTGGAGGTAGTAAATTCCAGCTAATTAAACATTTATCACAACCCCCGATGTTAAATTAAACCATCTCCTGTGTGCTTTTCTTGACCTGCATATCAAAGAGAGTGCTGATAGGGCTAGTTTCTCACCCCCAAACCAGATTTGACACAATTTTCTGTAGATCGTTTGCCGTGTACTGAACACAGACCTAGAGGGAGACCGTGGACTTGCAGAAATCATTATATATTATTGCCATTGTTATCATTATTACAGTGGGTTACAGCAATGCAAAATGTAAAAATACAATATTAAAATAAAATAAAAAAATTCCTTCCAGTAGCACCTTAGAGCCCAACTAAGTTTGTCATTGGTATGAGCTTTCATGTGCATGCACACTTCTTCAGAAACACTGAAACAGAAAAAAGAAGATAAGAATAGGAATAGGAATAATTTTATTGGCCAAGTACCAACATACTTGGAATTTTGCTTCGGCTACGTTGCAATGTAAACGTACCTTAAACAAACACTGTTCCACTCACAGTAAAGGAACCCCACCAATAACTGGCCTCCCCTTCCGCTACACAACTAGGAATTTAACAATTTGATGGCACAAACTGTTCCTGTGCCTAGCTGTTTTTGTGTATAGAGTCCTATAGCAACATCCAGATACGAGTAAGTCAAAGAGATGATGACCGGGATGCAAAGGTTCTGCAACAATTCGCTCTGCTCTCTTCCTAGCTCGGATAGCATAAAGTGACTCTATTGAAGGCAAACTAGCACCAATTACCCTTTCTGCAATTCTTACTGCTCGTTGGAGCCTTTTCTTGTCCATCTTGGAGGCTATGCCACACCAGGCAGTAATAGAATTACAGAGAACAGTTTCAATGATACCTCTGTAAAATTGGATCAACAATTCCTGGGGCAAATTAAATTTTCTTAGTTGACGCAAGAAATACAACCTCTGGTGGGCCTTTTTAATAATACTATTGATGTTGCCTGACCAATTTAAGTTTTGAGAAATTATAGAGCCGAGGAACTTAAAGGATTCTACTACTACAGCCATGTTACCAAAGATGGAAAGTGGTAAGAATATTGTTGTTGTTTAGTCGTTTAGTCATTTCCGACTCTTCGTGACCCCATGGACCATAGCACACCTGGCACTTCTGTCTTCCACTGCCTCCCGCAGTTTGGTCAAACTCATGTTCGTAGCTTCGAGAACACTGTCCAACCATCTCATCCTCTGTCGACCCCTCCTCCTTGTGCCCTCCATCTTTCCCAACATCAGGGTCTTTTCCAGGGAGTCTGCTCTTCTCATGAGGTGGCCAAAGTATTGGAGCCTCAGTTTCAGGATCTGTCCTTCCAGTGAGCACTCAGGGCTGATTTCCTTCAGAATGGATAGGTTTGATCTTCTAGCAGTCCATGGGACTCTCAAGAGTCTCCTCCAGCACCATAATTCAAAAGCATCAATTCTTCGGCGATCAGCCTTCTTTATGGCCCAGCTCTCACTTCCATACATCACTACTGGGAAAACGATAGCTTTAACTATACGGACCTTTGTTGGCAAGGTGATGTCTCTGCTTTTTAAGATGCTGTAACTAGGGTCGTCGAAAATAATAATAATAACTATTATTATTATTATTATTATTATTATTATTATTATTATTATTCCCCAGCCACTCTGGGTTGCTTACAGCATATCTAAAAACAAAACAAAAACATCAAGCATTGAAAACCTCCCAATATTTCAGCTATTTCTATGGAAATTCATCTAAAACTAGACTTCTGACATGATGCTTCTCAGATGGCTCGCCAGCCGTATTGAAGATCTAGTTGCATGCAGAAAATCAACGTCACTGATTTTAACAACTGTAACATACAATTGTTTCAATATATGCCTCTCCAGAAGGAATTAAGCCTGTCAAAATCTGATCCATTCAGGAGTATTCAAGCAGAGAATCTTAAAAAGTTTTTTTTGTTGTTTTTTTAAGGAAAGTCTCTAGCAATTTTTATTGTAATATATGAAATAAATAAATGTGTTCTCTTAGCGGCCTTACCATTTCTCAGTAGTTTCAACAAACAAAAGATGAACCATCTAAATGTGGGTGAAAGCAAGCGTAGCACCGTGATAATGAGTGGACAGTAGCAGTTCTGAACAAGAATTCTTTAATCAGAAGCAAATGCAAAGAACTGACAGGGGCTTGCTGTGACTTGTTTAGAAAGCTTTTTGAGGACAAAACCACTTGCATCCACTGGGGTCTTGACTCCGCTGTTTATAGCCGATGAATCTGTGTCTTAGCTGGTCATGTCTACAGGCACACGGAGGCTTCGGTTTATTTGATAGATCACAGAACAGCTAGCATCTAAACTGGTGCTTACCCACCTTTGGGGCAGTTTACACACACACAACCCACTCACTTTGTATATTTTCTATTTTAGCATTAAAATAAAATATGAAAATAACTTCACAGTTTTAATCAAGCTTGAGATGGAGTTTCCAAGCAGGGAAACAAAGAAACAACTCCAAAAAGAGAATTCCCACATAAGGGAAGGTAGGAGTCAAACAATAAAAAAAAAACTACCATTGTGATAGAAAGTAATGAAAACAAAGAATGTATGCTTCCAAGCACATGATGACAGAATGTGATTTCTTCAAGACCTAGTTAAGGCGATACCCTGTTGAGACTCACTATGCATTTCCTGACTTTCATTCTTTCTCATAATGTTAATACGCTTTCAAACAGAGTGTGCTGGGAATAATACTTTTGACGGGGGGAGGGATGAAGAAAATTAAATTTAATGGCTGGTCTTCAACAGCATCCAAACCGAGAATCCCATTTATTATATAAACAGCACTGTGGCTTTCCCAGAGGTTTAGCTTCATCATGGAGAGGTATTAATTTAAAGCAGAGTCCCCCAAGCTGTAGCATGGTGAGCTTCCATAAGATGAAAAGCGCTCAAGCCTTCCCAGTAGGAACTGAAATGAAGTTTAGTCCATAATGGCTCTCCCTTTCTTAAACAGCCCCCCCCCCAAATATTAATTTCTTAGTGTGGATTCTTGTTGTGCACATCCATGCAACATGCTTCATTAATGCATTTCCCCCTGTCATCTATGTGCCCCCTCAACTAACTTTTAGGGATGCAGGTGGCGCTTTGGTCTAAACCACAGAGCCTAGGGCTTGCCAATCGGAAGGTTGGCGGTTAAAATCCCCGTGACAGGGTGAGCTCCCATTGCTCGGTCCCAGCTCCTGCCAACCTAGCAGTTTGAAAGCATGTCAAAGTGCAAGTAGATAAACAGGTACCGCTCTGGCGGGAAGGTAAACGGCATTTCCGTGTGCTGCTCTGGTTTCTCCAGAAGCAGCTTAGTCCATAGCTGCCAAGTTTTCCCTTTTCTCACGAGGAAGCCTATTCAGCATAAGGGAATTTCCCTTTAAAAAAGGGATAACTTGGCAGCTATGGCTTAGTCATGCTGGTCACATGACCCAGAAAAACTGTCTGTGGACAAACGTCGGCTCCCTCAGCCAGTAAAGCGAGATGAGCGCCACAACCTCAGAGTCGTTCGCGACTGGACTTAACTGTCAGGGGTCCTTTTCCTTTTTTATGTATACTGCATGCAAAATGCCATTTTCTGCATGTTGAAAAAAGATCTTTAATGGGTGATAACTGCTGTGAATAGTTGAGCAATTATGTCTAGGGTCTAGGAACACCAGGAATAAAAATCAAGGGACGTCTAGGGTCTAGGAACACCAGGAATAAAAGTCAAGGGACTTCAGGCCATATTTCTGACTTCGTGTCTGAAAAAAAAAGTCAAATTAAACATTTTTTTGAGGGGGAACTACAGTTTAATTAAAGCTTTTGAACTGATTTTTGTCCACAGTGACATAATACTGCTAAAGATGTTCATTGTTATTGTTATAAGATCAATAATTCAAGTCTGGAATGAATGCTGCACAGAATGGGGTATGTTTCATTATAGAAGAAACAATTTGGACCAGAGATGATTTTTGTCACAATGTGTTCATTTCAGTTGTATATGTCAGACAAAACAAGAGCACTTTTGGCAAGGTAGATTAATGTTTCAACACACATGAACCATGTGGATTAATGTTTCAACACATACGGTTTTTTATCTTTCAACTGATAATTGGTACTGCCAGGTTACTTGGCATTTCCATATTTTCAGAATCAGGCAGCCCTTGTAATCCTTTGCTCGTTTCATGTGTACTACAAGGGTGCAGGCATAGATTGACTATATTTGTATGTAGCGATAAACCATGATAATTATTGGAACAAAGCCTAGAGCCTGTTCAAGTCTTGCACAGATATCTGGGTTTTCGCGGGATGTAGAAAGCCCAAAATGCCTTTGTCAGCTTTGTGCATGGCCACCTCACCCATGAGGCAAGATGAGGCGACTGCCTCAGGTGGCAGGATCCACAGGTGCAGCATATCCTGATGTAGACTATTTATTTATTTATTTATTTGATTTCTATACTGCCCTTTGTCAAAAGATCCCACGGCGGTTCGCAAGATAAGCACACAAGATAAAAGCACAAATAAGTAGTTAAAGCAGAAACAACAAAACAATACCCCCCCCAAAATACATCTAAAAGTCTGTAGAATATTAATCAAAGATCTTAAATCCATCCTTATTGCTGATGTAGCTCTTTACGCACCCCTTCTTCTCTAGCAGGGAGGGGAGCTGCCATTTTGTGGTTTGTCCCTGGCTGTGTGGAGTTTCCACACCGAAAGTGTTCTCTATAGAAATTGCACAGATCACTGTGTAGCCCTTTCCACCAGCCATTGCTGAATTGCATTTCTGCTAAGAAGGGGCAGAGCAATCCAAAATCCTATTGTGTTGGGCTGGAAGTGGTGGTGGATTGGGTCCACCCAGCCCTGCCAACTTCCTTTGGCCTTCTACCAGCCCAGAAATCTGTGAGAGGGTCGAAATACCACACCAGCTAGGTTTTCTAGTGGTGGGGAATAAGCCAGTGTGGAGTCTCTTTGGATCCTGAGCCGGCCCTGTTGTTGTAACAGCATTTGGCCCAATTCCAGGCTGGATTGCTGCATCAGCCTTAGGCTAGTGCAGGAATCAGGCCTGCAAATGAGGTGGTGATCCTGTTTGTTCTGGGGTGTGTGCATGCTAAAATTGTCGTCTAAATCTCTCTTTTGAAATTGCTTGCTCCAATAACTTGAGAAAAATAGGAATGTCATTGATGCTGGCTTGTCAAGGGGAGCAAATGGAGCAGAGGGCACAGGGATATTTTTCCTCATGGGGTGCATGATAGAATGGCAATTGTATGACTGCTTAATTTTGGCTTTCATAGAAGCTTACTTCCCCCTCCCACACTGAACAAATATTTTGACACAAGAGATACGATTTTTGCTGCCATTGCTCAGGTTAAAACTTTATTAGATAAGGTCAGGAATTTCTTTGACAAGAGAGCGTAAGTGGAATAACAATACAGTTGTATATCTGACTGAAAGGCTAATGGGAAAGATCTTGGCACTCCAGAGTGAAGTAAATGCCATATCCCAACAGTTTACTCCATTTAGGTCATGTTGTGCTTTTTAATATCTCTATTTAATTATATTTAGCATTGTAAGCAGCTTTTGGGAGGGATTGTTATTTTCTTGCCTTGGTGGTCCCAACCCGAGCAGAACATTTTATGATTGTTGAACAATTACACAATTAATTGCTTGATGCGATTAGCAATTGTGCTGCTAGGGAGATGGGCAAATGAATTTGTTTTGTTTTTTTGTTTTGTTATGAAGCTTAATTGAAGGTTGGTCCCAAGGTGTATTGTAGTTTCTGCCTTGTTTGCTTCATCTGTGCTCTAGATGTCAAGTGGAGAGAACCTTGTTTATGTTGCAGAGGCAGCTGAACCAGAGCATTTCAATGTGTTTATATTTTTTAACCTATGGTTTCCATCTGCCAAAATACCTTTTCATGCTTTTCTTTTCTTTTCTTTCTTTCTCTCTAAGCCATCAAATCAGAAGTAGGAGAGCAGCACCATTCCATCAACTTTGGATCAACTGTGGTGAGGGCAGGTTTCTCAAGTTCCCTTTGGTGTTGGGGAATGCTTAGCACAACAAGGCATAGATGCACCCGTCCATTTCAATCTTTCTCTGTTACTCACTTTCACAATCTTAATTTCAATCCACTGCATTCTTGGATCAATATGAATCTAAATGAATTTAAATTCTTTAAATACAGCACAATGCATTTATCAGCATGTCTACCAAAACTATATAGATCTATGCATTTTGGCCTAATGTACATAGTTTTATGCTGTTTCCCCCCTAATACAATGCACATTTACATTTATAACCATCTGTGCCCCTAATACAGAGGTTTTCACCCTTTTTTGAACCTCAAAAGCCCAGTCATGTCACCTCTTGCCTGCAGAGCTGGAAGCCCCTCAGCTCTTTTCGAATACAGTTGTACCTTGGGTTACGTATGCTTCGGGTTGCATACTTTTCGGGTTATGTACTGTGCAACCCCGGAAGGGTTTACTTCTGGGTTTGCTGCGCGTGCATGCGCAGAAGCATTCTGCGCAGTTCGTGCATGCACAGAAGTGTGTTTTCGTAATTTTTCGGGTTACGTAATTTTTGGGTTATGTACCACACTCTGGAACGAATCAGGTACATAACCCAAGGTACCACTGTACCTTCCCTTGTGGGTGTTCTCTCAGACTCCTCTCCCCTCTCCATGGGTGTCTCTGGGCAGCGGCCACCACTGCCCCAGTCTCTGAACCACACTCTCCTCCTCAAAGAGAGGTGCCTCCTCAAGCTGCCTCCAGGGGCCTGAGAAGAAGAAGCCCCCAGTCTTAGCAGCCCAACAGAGACTGGCCAAAGGTGAATGTGAGACCAGCACCTCACCTTGGGAGGCAGCAGTGGCAGCAGCAATTGCCACTGGGCCTGCATGGTGGAAAGACTCCCCTTTGGAGCCAGGCACTCAGATCCCAGGCAGGCATTGCACACAGCAAGCACAAGAAAGCCCAGGACAGTGCCTGCCCACCTGCCTGGCCTCCCACTTGTCCATCCATTCCCAACAGCAAGAGCTGGTGGATTGGCTGGGCTCCCTTACCCATTTGCTTGCCCACTCTGAGGCCACCTCAGCTCCTGGCAACCAGAAACCTTTGGCTGGTTGCCACACAAGCCACACAAACTTTTGGGAGGCAGAGATGTAGAGGGAATCCGATGACGGAGGGAAAGAAAAAGGGACAGAAACCAGTATTGCCTGCGGCACCCCAGACCACTATTCAAGGCACACCAGGGTGCTATAGCACACTGGTTGAAAACCCCTGCCGTAATATATCTATTTCTGTCCACAATTTTTGGTTGGAGGATGACAGCACAGAATTCAAATAAAGACCACAACAGTTCAGGCCATGTATTACTTTGGGAAATAGGAATTAGGTAGCTTCTCATTAAATTGTGAACCAAGCTGAATCTCTCCCCTGTACATATCTCAAGTGAATTCTTCCCAATTGTGTAGCTTCCTGTGGCAGCAATATGAAGTACCTGTAGAGAGAAATGGCAAAAATGTTGAGACAAAGACAGAAATGAAATGAATCTTTTCTGTGTTTTGTTTCTCTTAATCTCTCTCAGAAGCATGTGCATTCTGATTTTTATTTCCTGTTCTTTGTACATGTTGCTGCATGCCATTCCATTTTTTGAGTAGTCTGAGATTCCAGGGATTCCAGGCACTTACCCAGGGTTTCCTTTGGGAAATGAGGCACAGTGGAGGCTGTGGTGTCTTTATGATATATGGTTTATTTACACATATACACAACCTGAGCCTATGATGGAGGGGTTTCCAGCATTACACTCCAAGAGAGTATTGCGTTCTCCATAGGCATAGCTCTTGATTCAAACAGAAATTGGCCATGGCCCTCTCTCTGTATCTGGCTGACTTTTACAAACTGTAACTTTTCCCTTCAGCTCACATTATGTCCAACTGCAATCCTAAACTCTACTGTGCTTCATCTCTGCTAACTATCTCAAAGCTCAGGAAGAGACCCCTACCATTTTCCATATGGCACAGAGTCCCATCTCTTTGGCTTTTCTAATGGACCAATACCTCCCCATTGTCTTTGGTTCATGGCTGAGCTTCCGGGCAATTTTCTGAACATGGGAAGCTGGGTGGGCCTGTATTGTAACATGTTACTAAATCCAGTGTCTGGAAGCCAATTTTAAAACTACAAGCATCAATTGCATTCTATCACGAATCAGACCCAGGAATTTTGGGGGATCCACCCACAGACCTTGGCACCCACAACTCATAACAATATATGTTGACACATAATCTGCTGCCTGAATCCTAGTTAAGATTTTCCAAATGTTGCAGTCAAAAATAAAATAAAGGTGGGCTTGTTTGTAAATCGAACATGTGCAAGACCTCTGCTCAGATTAACAACAGGAGGAATTACTGCTCTTTAATGAAGTGTAAATTTTTGCCAGAGGCAACATTTCAGATTTTAGTAAAGAAGGCCAAAGAGAGCTGGTGGGATGTAGAATTCAACGAAGCCCCCAAGCCTGCCGATGGATATCCTCAAGGTGAAATTGCTAATGCAAACCAACAACCCTTCACCCCACAAAACTGTACTTGTAATAAGCTGTCTATTCCTATTAGGGGGGGAAATCCACATAAGAACAGTAACAGTATACTAAGAATAGAGAAGATTTTGGGTTGGATCAAGACATCCCCTTCTGCAAATGGAAGAGTTCATTCCACTCACAGAAGGGACTTTAAGCCAGTTGAGGCTTTCACTGGGGAAGGGAGGGGGAAATTTTTTAACAAGTCCCTTTCCTCCTGCAGCCTCCCACACAACTTACTACACTGTTCTGCATGGTCTCCCAAACCTCAAGTGTATATTTCAGTAGTATAAGTGTCTGTAGGATGGAGAAAATGGTGAAAATTGCTCCCTGGCTTTGTCCAGTGAAAGCATCCAGTGAGCAATTTTTCACTCATTATATAATGCTTGGTTGTATCCAGACTTACTAGGAGGGAATCTCCATCGATATATGTAGGTGTGTGCATCTGTGCATGTTTGAGTATCTATGCATTTTTGTACATATTGGTTGGAGAACTGCGTTGCAAAATCTGGAGAGGTGTGGATTTCAAAGGATTACTGAGTTTCCGGTTGCACATTGTTTCGGAAAGTGCAAATTTTCTTGTTTCTTTTTTTCTTACCATACCTTTTTTGTCTTTTTGATTTTATTTGTTCCAGATATAATTTTGCAAATTAAGGAAGTTTGCCTTTAAATGCAAACAATCCTATTTTCCCCGCATCTCTACTTGGTGGTGCCACTGTAGTTACATAAGCAATGGCAATCACAGCTGAAACTTCAGCAACAGAAGGAATGATTCCAAAGCCAAGAAGTCCAGTCGAAAGAGAATGCTATACTTGTGTCTTCTGTTGTCTTGTGTGTCTTGGAAACAGGCTAATCCAAAATAATTTCTCTAGAGAGCCTCTGAAACACAGCTTCCACAGTGAGAAAAAAATGGCTGATTTTGTGCAGGCTTCCTCAACCTTGGCCCTACAGATGTTTTTGGCCTACAGCTCCCATGATCCCTAGCTAGCAGGACCGGTGGTCAGGGATAAAATCATAGAATCATAGAGTTGGAAGAGACCACAAGGGCCATCCAGTCCAACCCCCTGCCAAGCAGGAAACACCATCAAAGCATTCTTGACATATGGCTGTCAAGCCTCTGCTTAAAGACCTCCAAAGAAGGAGACTCCTTGGTAGCAAATTCCACTGCTGAACAGTTCTTACTGTCAGGAAGCTCTTCCTAATGTTTAGGGATGGTGGGAATTGTAGTCTCAAAACATCTGGAGGGCCGAGGTTGAGGAAGCCTGATCTTGGGCGTGTGCTGTGGGTAGAGAGGGAAGCCATGGGGGTGACATACCTTTCGCCAATGCATTGGTCCTTGTTTTCTTATGCACTGAAATTCTGAAGTGATGCATGCTGACATCCTTTTCCAATGAGTGATCATAAAGTTTAATCAAATTGTTTGAGTACCTTGCTTGGCTGCTGATATAATAACTAATCGGAAGCATATGGAGGCAACACAAGGTAACTGAAATCCCACAAATGGTGATTAATCCACCCAGTCTGCCACCCATAAACCAATTAGTGCTCCATGTTTCACAGCAGGAAGCCTCGTCCAGAAAAAGGGGGAAAGGAAAGTCCCCATAATTCAATCGGAAACATATTTCATCTCAAGTGAAAATGTGAAAACTGCTGTTCACGCCTTACCACATTTTTGCAGGTATTTGAAAACCTTGCCAAAAATAAATGAATCCCTCAAAAAAATTCATTTAAAACGTTTCTGACCAGTTTTTTGATGAAGCCCTGCTAGCTTATACAACAATAGTGCCAAGTGTATTCCCCCAGGGAGAGCGTTCCACAGAGGGGGATCCAAGACTGGATCTTGGATGAAGTACATAGAGAAGGTCCTTTGATGTAGAGTCTGGAACTCAATTGAGAAAATCAGACTTGTCCTAGAGAGCCTGCAGTTGGTTTGAGACCACCTGATCACCCTGCCAGGGGGAGAGAGATTTCTAAACAGTTGTAAAAGTTTTCAGTTATTCCAGATACAAACCCACATTGCAAACTTAAATATGTTAATATATATGCACTCAATCTAAATCTAGAAGGATTCTGTTTAATAAGGGTATGGATTTAATATATTTAAGATGGATTCTGTTTTCTAAAACACAGGGAATGATGCTACTTTAATTACTACTTTTTTTAAAAAAATCCTTTTTATTGACTTTTAAAAGTATCATAAGAAAAAAACTCATGTGCTCATAAGCACAACAAACAAAAATAGACAACAATTTCCAAGCATTCGTGCTTGTTCTGTTTTACGTGTTCTGGCATTCTGCATCTGTAGCATTTGGCAGCAGCCCGATCTCTGTCGTTGTCTGTCCTGTATCATTGTGATTCAATTTGTATTAGGGGAAAGGCCATAGCTCAGTGCTAGAGCATCTGCTTTGCTTGCAGAGGGTCCCAAGTTCAATCCCTGGCATCTCCAGGTAGGGCTCAACTGCCCTAATGCCTCTAGGTGGATTTGCTACAGATGAAGAGCTTCACAGATAGATGAGGACTATTGGGGGCTGGGGCAGGAGTGCAAGTGATGGTAATATTCCTCTCACCTTGCTCCCTTTTCAAAACAATGGTTCCTCCTCAGTGGTAAAGGACTTACCGGTACTTTGAGTGGACCTGCATAGGCATACACTAATATACACTAATAAGAATATCGTCGAAAAGTGCATTCATATGAGTAATGCTTCTTCTTCTTCTTCTTCTTCTTCTTCTTCTTCTTCTTCTTCTTCTTCTTCTTCTTCTTCTTCTCCTTCTCCTTCTCCTTCTCCTTCTTCTTCTCCTTCTCCTTCTCCTTCTCCTTCTCCTTCTCCTTCTTCATATTATTATTATTATTATTATTATTATTATTATTATTATTATTATTACAGTCATACCTCGGGTTGCGAACACCTCGGGTTATGAACAACCCGGGTTACGAACTTCACAAACCCGGAAGTATTTTCGCCGCGCGTGCGTGCGCAGAAGCGCGAAAATAGCAAAAATAGTGCTTTGCGCATGCGCAAAGCGGCAGTTCAGGCCCTTTTCGGGTTACGAACTTTTCGGGTTACGAACTGCGACCCGGAACGGATCGCGTTCATAACCCGAGGTACCACTGTATTATTATTTACAAATGCTTTCTTTTGGAAATTCCACAGTAATAAAACAAATAGTTACAATAATACAAAAATAAACAAAAATAAGCATCGCTATTACATTTCATTAATTACATTCCATTTATAATTGACCCGCCTAATGACAAATAATTACAATTACAACAAATAAAGGCTTGACATATCTTGCTTTGCATGTCACGCATTTATCTCATATATTGGTTTCACCTTTTAAGTTGCATTACTGAAATAAATGCACTTTTTGAATATATTCTAATTTTCTGAGTTTCACCTGTATACGAGCAGAAAGCAATTCTCATCATAAAGATTTGTTGAAAATGAATGTTGGGACTAGCAAATTAAGCTCACTTTCAGACTCTGTGACTTTCATATTGATCTGTGCCAATAAGCCTAACGGGGAAGATTGATCAAAAGAAAAATGGACAGATAGTTGTTGTTTTTATTATTATTCCCTCCCACTTTTAACAAATGTGATTCATTAGAAAACTGAAAAGTAGATAATGACAAAATATGTTTTTAATGATGCTTTCTTGAGGCCAAATGCAATTCTGACCACCACCACCCCAGTCAGAGCTATGAGCTAATCAGATCAGCTTTTGCGAAAAGCATTTTGAAACAGTAGATTGTGGGGCAGACAGAGAGGACTATTCGTCATGCCCCACTTCATGTCAAGAAGTCAGTAGCCTCTCAGGGTGTTGTTGACACCTTGACTAGGCTCATTTCTGATGCGAAGTGATTTTATGGCCAGATGGAAATCTAGGTGTAGACTACATTTAGTAATTAGGAAATAAGTCTATAGGAAATGACAAGCTGCAGGCAGCGGGACTCAAAAGCAAGAGAAAAATGTATTGGAAAGGGAAAACAGGAGTCAAAATCAAGAGAAAGCAAGGCAATCCTATATATCATATCATATCATATCACATCACATCATATATTAAGTATATATAGGCTGAGAGGGGCATAATATGCTGCAATTAAAAGATATCTGGGATAGAGCTTGTGGGTTCCATTAAATACCTTTCATAATTTCAACATTACAGTGGTACCTCTAGTTCTGTTCCACTCTTGTTCCGGACTTTCAGCTTACGAACGCTGCAAACCTGGAAGTGTTTACTTCCGGTTTTGCCACGTGCAGAAGCGATCTGCGCACTTCGTGCATATGCACAAGTGCGGAAGCACTCTAGTTGTGGACTTTTCAGGGTGCAAACCACTCCGAAACAGATTACGTCCACAACTAGAGGTATCACTGTACTTTGGGGTAACTATTAGAGGCGGTGCAGGGAATTTCCCGAAAATAAATAGAAACAGAGGACTCTCCTCCCTTCAAGCTATATTTCTTATTTGCAAACCATATCATACCCTCCAACATTTCTCTAATGAAAATAGGGATGTCCTATTCCATAATAAGAATTTTATTATTTATACCCTGCCGGAGGTGAGAGTGCATGAGGCCATCACGCTACCAATTTGCTGCCAGGTCTGTGCGCCTCTTTCCTGACTCAGGTTGGCAGTGGCCACTAAGGAAGCTGCCATCGCCGCTTCCCCTTCCTGCATCATTCTGGCCGCCCAGAGCCTGAAGACTGTGAGTAGCAGCGGGGCTGGGAGCACTAGAGAAGGCAGTGGCGGGCGGGGGGGAGGCTCCTGACAAGAGACCTGGGTGGCGGCAGTGGCATTTGGGAGCTGCACTGGGACTGGAGCTGCTGCATTCCATCGTGTTCCTGGATGTGCCCCTCTGCCTCGGGTGGGGGGCAGGTGATTGCCCCCCAAAGCCCAACAACTCATGGCAATCACCTAAAAAGAAAAGCTCAACAACTTCTTGAAATATGGCAATCCTAGCAGGGGGGATTTTCATTGGGATCACAGCTGGGAAAGGAGCATTACACTTCCTCTTCCCATACATTTTGGTCCCATTCCCAAATGCCTTCCATGCTTGCAATTAAATGAAATGAACTGTTGATGTCATTGTCTGCTCCACATTTAATGTTATGGGTGGTTAGGTCCTAAGATTTGCATGGAACTGACTGAGAGGGTATTCTCCAAGGTGAGCTCAGTTTATTGTCCAAGACAAGACTAAGGGGACTAATTTTGCTCCCCTACAATAGTTTGGTCTGTTGATCTGTTGCCATGTCCCAGTTGGAAGAAAAACAACCAGCTTGATCTCTTAATCCGGCAAGAGCTGAGGAGTGTTAGAACCATCCCGGTGTTCTCTGACAGTGACACACAAGAAGTCAGTAACAAGGTTAACAAAAAAAAGAGTGCTATTTGGAATGGCTTAATTCCTAGGTTATTAGCTTGGTAAATTAGAATGCAAGACTCAGTCCTAACCCTTAGTTCTGCGAGATACCATCTATTTCCCAATGTCTATGCAGTTATAACCTTTTCACAAAAAGGGCCACCTCTATAGAATCCTAGCCCAAAGAAAATACATATCTCTATTTACACTATCTCAGTGCGGTACTTAATATGCTATGTGCAGTGTCTACATAAGAAGGAGAAATTGCGGAATAATGTACTTCTTTCCTAAAAGAAGTGAGGCACAGAGAGATGAGTCTCAGATTATTGTGAGGTGCAGTGCAAGGTCATGTTGACAATGGGGGAACAGGGATTGCCCAGACATTTGCGTGGCCAGACTCAAGGTTACTTACTGACAAACATTTGTTCGTTGTGGTATCTGTGCAATTTGTGCAGTATGTTCATGCCTTGTTCATTCCGTATGCGCTGTGTGAGTACAAGAGTAATTTTATTTTCGTAAGGGAGGAAAATGTGTCATTTTCATTTAGACTTTAAAAATCCTTTTAAAATGGATATGCTTTGATTTACATTTATTAAATGATTTAAAATTATGCCTCTTAAATGCTTCATTGATTAAATTGCTGAAAATGCATGGGGTGAAATACTTCTGCTGGTATTTCTGCTAACAACTGTTTGCCATCTCAACTTATAAAAGTACCTGAAGAATCCAGATTGCACTCGTCTATTTCTTCAGCTGTCAAAATATTCATTTATAAATATGAATGGGCTTGTTCTGAGAGCTGTGGTTGAAATGCAACTCCATTTTAGCAAACATAATTTTAGTATTCATTTGTTAAACCAACTTTCTGAATTCTCAAAAGAAAAAGAAAAAAAGAAACGTGTGTAGAAAATGGAGTAGAAACCACTTCACTCTTCCGTGGAAGCAAATACCTGATTTTTTTAAGGAGGAAAAATGGATCAGTGGAAAAATGAATGCACTGCTATGTTTTGTTCATCCAATCTATTTGTATTTACAGACTAAAGATCCTTGACCTGGACTTAGAAGATAGTAATACACAGGAATCATATATATTTAGAAACAAAGATAAACATTGCTTATAAGGAGCAACCTTTACTTTATTTTGCCAAAAGCTTCACTCATATGGAAACTCCAGCACTGGATTTTCATCTATTCATGTTGTGTGTCTTCTTGTAAAAGTCAATATGTCACTATTTTCTGTATGTCAGTATGAAGGCTGATTGGAGTGTTGACTTTAAAGACAGGTCAAAAAGTCATAGAGAAGAAAAGCAACAACCTTTGCTAGAACGGAATGCTGCTAAATGTCACAGAACAAAAGATTTAGATGCAATTTGGTGAAGTGACATGCAAAAATGTTTAGACGGCAATGCTTACAGGACATGCTTTAAATCATGTCAAACTTGAGGCTAACGTTGCTACCCTGCAAAAATCACACCCAACACTGAATGCACAACTAGGCCATGCACTATTATATAGTGTTGTTAATTGAAGAAAGACTTAAAAAAAACAGCATTCCGTCTATTTATGAAGACTGAAGAAAAGCTTGGCAGCACAGAGTCAATGGTATTATGCTTCCAAAGAGTGTCTGGTCCAAGCAAACCAGACCTTTCAATTTGCTTAATCCTCTGTTCAAACCATTCACATCTTGGCTGTGACCCAATAGCAAATTCAACTATTATGTTTCACTACACCTCATTTTTGTCCTTGAAGTTGACTTAGCCCTTTTCAGCAACACCTGAACTGCCACCTGACAGATGGCCAATACAGATGCAAGCCATAATTAGAACACTGATCCTTGATCTGTCTTGTTCACTGGGTGGAATCCTGACATATAGCATTTTAAAACCATTGCAAATCCTTGACCTGCAAATTGAGAATCCCCCCCCCATTGTGGTTTGAACAATGCCTTCATGCTATTATTTAGGTTTTTTGGTTTTTTGGTCCACTGATACAAATATGTTGGAAATATATTACATTGTGTTTAGAAAATAGAGAAGACAGCTGTTTACTTATAAGCATATTCGTAACATGATAATTGTTTCCGCATATTTGAAGCTACAAATATACATAATAATAAAGGTAAAGGTAAAGGACCCCAGACAGTTAAGTCCAGTCGCCAACGGCTCTGGGGTTGCGGCACTCATCTCAGTTATTGGCCGAGGGAGCCAATGTTTGTCCACAGACAGTTTTTCTGGGTCATGTGGCCATCATGACTAAGCTGCTTCTGGTGCATGGAAACGCCATTTACCTTCCCGCTGGAGTGGTACCTATTGATCTACTTGCTCTTTGACGTACTTTCAAACTGCTAGGTTGGCAGGAGCTGGGACCGAGCAATGGGAGCTCACCCCGTCACGGGGATTCGAACCGCCGACCTTCTGATCAGCAAGCCCAAGGCTTAGTGGTTTACACCACAGCACCACCTGCATCCTGTATACATAATAATAAGAGAAGATAAAGTGTTGGGAAATACCTGGAGCACTGTGTCCAGTTCTGGGCACCACAATTTAAGAAGGACAAAATGGAGGAGAGCAACCAAGATGATCAAGGCTCTGGGAACAAAGCCTTAGGAGGCATGGCTGAAGGTGGACACTCCTTCAGTGGAGGTTTTCAAGCAGAGGTTAGACTGCCGTTTGCATGCATGATCTAGTTGAGATTCCTGCGTTGCAGGGGATCGGACTAGATGATGCTCGCTGTCCCTTCCAATGCTATAATTCTATGGTTCTATGGGTTTCTCTTAGCCATGGTGGATAATTTGTTTGTGTGGCATGTGCCTAAATTTCCAACTCTAGGCCAATGAATCATGAGCCTGAACTGCTGACCTGACCTGCCCCTACAGGGATGCCAGGAGGTGAGGTCTATGATGCTGTCCTCCTTGTTGGTCTCCCATCTAGGCACTAACCTCACCAGACCTTAGTTTTAGCAAAGTTTCCAAAGAGCTTAGTTTTAGCAAAGTTTCCAAATCAGGTGCTTTCCGACCATACCCTTAAATCTAACCGTAATAGACTGTTACAGCCAACACTCCTTGTCCTGTGTCACCTTAAAGACTCAAGGTAAGGTTACCAGATGTCCCCGGATTTACAAATCAGTCCCCTGACAAAATCCATCTATTTAGTAGGAAGTTGAAAAGTGTCCCCAGATTCATTGAAAAAATCTGGTAACCTTACTTAAGGTCTCTAGTCTATGAGCTTTATGCCACATAACACATCTGTTGATTCTTAAACTGCTATCTCTTAGATTGACCAATGTAAATGTGAATTATGCAATACCATTTGAATGCAGATATTTCAAAGCTGAGGCTCCAATACTTTGGCCACCTCATGAGAAGAGAAGAATCCTTGGGAAAGACCCTGATGTTGGGAAAGATTGAGGGCACTAGGAGAAGGGGACGACAGAGGACGAGACGGTTGGACAGTGTTCTCGAAGCTACAAACATGAGTTTGACCAAACTGTGGGAGGCAGTGCAAGACAGGAGTGCCTGGCGTGCTATGGTCCATGGGGTCATGAAGAGTCGGACATGACTAAACGACTAAACAACAACAACATTTCAAAGCTAGTTTTCAGAATTCTGGAAAAGTTTAGCTAATTTGGAGAGGCAACTGCAATTATGTAAGATATTGTGCTGTGTACTCACATTTTAAGTGGGTTTTTTTAAGGAAGAATATGTGCAATGTATTACCATAAATTTAATTTACTTTGCGAAACAAAATGCAAATCAATCTAACTAAACTATAGGAACTTTATACTTGACTGTGTTGTGTTACTACAGCTGAGAGTCAACTCACTTAATATGGTAATAGATGCAGGAGTAAACAAATTCAGATACACACTCTGTGCTAGACTCAGAAAGCATAGTTTGATAGCATTGTTTTTCATTCTGCCCATTCTAAGTAGGCTGTATTTTTGCACATGGATTTTTTTAATAGCATAACTGTAAAGGGATTGGGATTTGAACACATTCAAACTTTTAAATAATTTTGGCAGCTCTTCTGTTAAAGGGGGCAAGTATTCAAAAGATCCAGATTAGTAGAGACACTAAGCAATTTAAAAATCTATCAAAAATCATGAGTGCTATTAAATGAAACTATTTAGGCACCCATTCGAAATTTGCCTGCACGGGGAAACTTCACTGAAGCTTTTCCTACATATGGTCCTGCAGGCACAGATACAGTTTGGTTTGTTTGTTTTAAATCCATCTTTTATCGCTAGCTGCATTCTCAGAGGTGGCATATAAAATATGGTTTCAGTAACACTCACTGTAAGATCTTAACATCATCCCTGAGGGAGTCCCTGTTAGATGATCTATATGGGACTTCCTCTTCCATGAGAGAAATTCATTGTCAACCTATATAAGAATAAGGGGCTGTGAGTTACAGGGTACCCAAAGTTGTCTCTGGAGCCCTAACACCACACACATACCACCCCTCTCTTTAAAAATAAAATATCTATTCAAGTCAAAGGAACACATCTTTTTTCAATAATGGGAAACTAAGAAGGTTTCACATGGTGTTTTGATAAAAAGGCACCTCATCACTTTCCAGAATGTATTAGCCCCATAATGTACAGATTCTCAGGTGGGATGTGTATATGCCAGTATAAAAGTGTCCCATCTTCATACTTTTCTAGAAATTAGAATGCTTTGGATAATGCATATAAAATTAGAGCTATCAAGTACCTAAACCAATTTGGTACTCCTTGAGTGAGTGAGTGAGTGAGCAACTAAAGGAAGAATAGCCCTATGTTCGTATTCAAAGAACATCAAAGGAACAATCCTACATCTGTCCATTCTGCCCCATATGGGACACCCCAAAATCAGATATGTTTTTGGATCCAAATGTGAATCCTCTTCGCTGCTCCCCACCCTCCCAAACTTGGCTCACAACCTGATCCTAGTTGCTACTTCTTGGGATGCAAGTCATTTTTTGAAAGTTAACTATGTCAATGTAGATATTTTATTACATATAATAAGAATGTAAGACTACCACCACTGTTCTCATTGACTGTTTCCCAAGTTTATAAGGGCAGGGGTGGGGCAAGGTTTCTCTGAGAACAATGTTAGGGGAGCAGGGAGGAAAACGAGCAAGGGCAAGCTAATATGACAAGTTAAATCAAGTGACTCACAGGAGAAAAAGGGGCACATGGAATGGATTGGGAGTAAAGAGGACATCTGAAGGACTAAGAGGGAATGTGGGAAGGAGGGAGAGGTGGTTGGGTGTGACAGAAAAGGATGAGGAACTAAGGAGTAGAAAGCTGGCAGTGAGTGGGATGGAAGGGAGTGTCTGCAATGCTGCCAAGGAGCAAGGCAGAGCATTGGGAAGAATGAAGGGGATTATGGGTCAGAGTGAGGGAGGAACTTTTACATCCCTCCATTTTGTCCCTGTGTGACCTGGTTTTCTCTGTGCTGGCTATTACTATAAATCAGGGGTCAGCAAACTTTTTCAGCAGGGGGCGAGTCCACTGTCCCTCAGACCTTGGGGGGGGCAGACTATATATATATATATATATATATATATATATATATATATATATATATATATATATATGAATTCCTATGCCCCACAAATAACCCAGAGATGCATTTTAAATAAAAGGACACCTTCTACTCATGTAAAAACATGCTGATTCCCGGACCATCCACAGGCCGGATTTAGAAGGCAATTGGGCCAGATCCGGCCCCTGGGCCTTAGTTTGCCTACCCATGCTATAATAAATGGTGTTGTGTTTGGCAAGAGGAGTGAGACTGTCCCCTAGAATCATATTATCAGGGTCAGGGTCAGCCATTTGTGTGAATGACAAGTGGAAAGTAAGAGGAACCGAATTCGGTCCTCTCTTTCTTCCCTTCTTTCAAACATATGATTCATTATATTGGTAATTGTTTCTGCACCTGTATATCCATAGACTGGTGAAGTAGCATATATACGAATTATAGAAAGAGTATATCATACATATATTATCTCTCCCACACCCATTATTCTTGCCTTTGATTGCATTGAAAAGAAACTTTTCACAGCCTCTGCTAAAGTTCTAAGAGCTGTTTAAAGTCACCTTTTTTCTTTCCAAGAGAAAAATTAAATGAGGAACTATTTCAAAGCATCGTATTTCAAAGGACCACTGCTAACGACAACTTCCAATGTCTACAAAAATT
Organism: Zootoca vivipara; assembly: GCF_963506605.1. Classification (NCBI taxonomy): domain Eukaryota; kingdom Metazoa; phylum Chordata; class Lepidosauria; order Squamata; family Lacertidae; genus Zootoca; species Zootoca vivipara. The sequence goes on along the minus strand of NC_083277.1, from coordinate 32,262,033 downwards.
TACATTTGAATATGTCGTTCCAAAGATGGCAAAACCCACAAGCAAATAAACAACAACCATGATTTGGTCCAAGCAGAGTATCTGAAAGAATTTGCTTCCATTTTCCAGCATAGTGATGTTAAGTCCTCATCAAAGTAGCTTTGATATACATGCAAGCATTAAATTTCATTGAGGGGCACTGGATCAGACTCTTCAATAGTTGTTTTCAGTATTGCTTAGAATCAATGGTGAACCTGTTTTATAGTTATTTAATAGTAATGAATTACCTCCAACATGTGACTTTTTATTCTCTTTGGAGCAGTTTGTTTCCCACACCATCTACAAAACCTTGGATCCACAATGGAATCCCATATTCCACCTGTACCTGTCTCAGTACAGTGGTACCTCGGTTTGTGAACACAATTGGTTCCGGAAGTCTGTTCATAAACTGAAGTGTTCATAAACTGAAGCGAACTTTCCCATTGAAAGTAATGGAAAGTAGATTAATCCGTTCCAGATGGGTCCGCGGAGTACTCAACCTGAAGCGTACTTAACCCGAAGCATGTGTGTAATTGGTTCCAGAAGTCTGTTCATAAACTGAAGCGAACTTTCCCATTGAAAGTAATGGGAAGTGAATTAATCCGTTCCAGTTGGGTCTGCGGCGTTCGTAAACCAAAAATTCATAAACCGAGGTGTTCGTAAACCGAGGCTTCACTGTATGCTAAAAACTACCACATGACCAGCTTATTTCTTCTGATACTCCCAACTGGAGACATTAAAATTGCAAAATGGAAACCATACTACAAAGAACCAACCACACCACAGCACATGTAGAAATCTTGTTGGAGTTTGGTGTATATATATTGCAGCAGGCTGCAGACATAAATAGCCTGGTAAGACTGCTGGTTGCAGAAAAGGAAAGGAAAGAAACTTAAGATTTCTCACTCCTGGAAAAACAGAGCTATTTTGAGTACAACCTTCCATGAGGCCAGGATTGCAACATGCAAGCAAGGTCTAACTCTAACTTACTTGGAGAAGAAGCAGGAAGGGCGAAAAAGCCTGAGAAACAAATTATCCACAAGTAATTTGCTCAAGAAGGAATCAGCAAAGGAAGAATAGTTTTCCCTTTTGTCTATTGTTCCCCTCCCCATCAGTTCAGGTTATTGCAAGTCTTGTTTGTCTCCCAACAAATATGGCCTTAGAGTGCATTTATACAATGATTTATGTCATTGAATTGTGCTTTTGATCTTCCTTCAATCAGCTCCCTATTTGTTTACTTACTGATTTATTTCCTTACTGAAGGGTTTTAGAACCAACCTGGACAGATTTAGAAGGGAAGTCGAACAATTCACGGAGGATAAGGCTGAGAATGGCTACTAGTCGTGATGGCTGCATGCTACCTTTAGGAACTGAAGCCATATGCCTCTACCACTTGCTGGGTATTTCACTTATCAAAGAATCGTAGAAATGTAGATTTGGAAGAGATCCAGAGGGTCATGTAGTGTATTCCAAACCCCTGCAATGCAGTAATCACAGCAAATGAATCCCTGACAGATGGCCACCCAACCTGTTTAAAAACTTCCAATGAAGGGGAGTCCATCACCTTCCTAGGGAGTCTGTTCCAGTGTTGTACAGCTCTTATGGTCAGAAAGTATTTCTTAATGTTTAGCTGGAATCTCCTTTCTTGTATTTGTGTTCTGCTTATAAGCTTCCAAATGACACCTGGCTGGATGCTGTGGGGACAGAATGCTAGACAAGGTAGACCAGGGCCAGAATGAGACCTTAAGAGGCCCTAAGCACTGAAAAGATTTGGGTGTCCTGTATATATCAAATTCAAAATATAAACAATAATAAACCATAAAATAAAATTTTATTTTTTCGAAATGAAACAAGTATTAAAGCACCTACCATGTACACTTTTCATTTCCCTCTCCTTTCTCTTTGTTCCTACTTTGCATCTCCTTGTCAACACACCAGACATAGGAAAGGAGAGGGCATCAAAGCTTTAGTAACACAGGATTGCAACATGCTCTGCTGACACGCAGCTTTCACCAACCTGGTCTCCTTCAGATGCCTTGGACTACAAGTCCCATCATCCCTAACTGTTGGTCATACTGGCTCAGACTGATGGGAGTTGTGGTCCAAATGATGTGGAGGGAAACAAATTAGAGAAGACGAAGATAGAGCAATCCACCGAGTCTTTGACTGCTCTATCACTTTCCAAGGCCAAGCAAACCTTATTTGGAAATATTTCCCCCCTCTAAAAATTAATGTGCATATAACTTACACTATTGAATCTGTCCAGAATGACTATATATCAATATCAATGCTTTTTGATTGTTATTTTGCAGGTACTTTCATATAACCTGTCTTTCCACAGAGGGCTCATATAAAGTCTTATTTTGTCATTTTCTAAGAAGTTCTAGTGCTGATTCATCTTCTTTAAATCTTCTTTTCAACAGATCTTTGGAATTAAGACAAATGCTACAAATAAAGGATTAAACTAACAATTTATTTTAGTCTTCAGGGTTTTCCTCCTCCCTCCTCCTTGTTGGTTTGGTCTTTTTTGCTGATTCCCTCAGCGTTTGAAGATTACCGAGCTGCACTTGCAAAGGCTTCCGTTGTCTTTTAAATCTTTTCATCTCATCTCATCTGCATTAAAAATTTAAACTTCCAACATTTAATAATGATGAAGAAGATTAATACTGGAGCGTAAAGTGTGCAAGGAAATGTGTTTCCATTGTAGCCACTGATGGGCTAATAGTTCTAAAGGATATGTAAGCCATAATTTTTAATCACTGGGTTTTTAGAATATGTTCCTCCTTTTTGTCACTTATATCATACTTTTGATGAAAAGAGACTTTCCTGTCATCTCATTCATCCTCCCAACAAATCTACCAGACAATTTGTTTTCAGTGCTATTTGTGATTAAGCCAACACTGATAGCTTTGAGCCAAGGCCTCCCACCTGCAGTGAGTCCCATGTGTGAACTGACATTTAAAATGGGACCAGTCCAAAAACTTGCCCAAAAGTTGTTGGCCTGTGGCGTGGGAGAGAGGGTGGCAGACTTTTAATTCCTTTGATCTTCTACTATCCTATATATAGGCATAGCCTGGTATTGAAATGCTGGTAAGTCTGTGGTAAACTGTCCTGTTGTTAAATTATAAATACTGGAGTTCTGAGCAGGAAGGGACAATAGACAAGCAACTGCTAACACACCCCCACCCCCTGCTCTTGAAGTCTAATGGCTGTTGGAGAAAGAAGGCTGAGTTTTTCCATTGCCAAAACATACAGTATGATTTATAATTTGGTAAGAGAAAATACTTGAAATTTGTCAATTGCTTAGGGACTGCTTTTGTCCATGCTTAAACCCACTTTTGTTCAGAGTGGTGAAGCCATGGATCTATGGAGATGATCTGATTATTCTGATAAGTAAGGCAGGCTTCTTTGTCCCTCCAAAAAAATATTCTGTTGGCAGAAGAACAGGCGAATACACAAAATTAAAATGTTCCCTAGACTACACTGAAGAACTACAAAGAGGGATAAGAACCAAAATAAACAAGAGCTTGGAGAAATAACAATCTAAACATTGGGCAATGTGCTGCTGCTGTGAAAGAGGAACTGAGCCTATGAACAGATGAAGGCTTAGAGGATACAGTAGCCAGGAAGCTAGACAAGAAGTGTATGGTCTCTCCTAATCAAAAACACAACAGCAACAGGAAACTGGTCTTCTCTCAGATACCATCGAGTCCTGGGCTACCTAGTGACGGAACCATATATAATGCTACAACTGTATAACAGTTGTCACACTGCTCTTCCTCCTCTTTGCTCCTGTTGAGGTTTCTGCCTCTGGGGCAAATGAACAGTGAAAGCTATGAGAGTGAGATGCCTTTTAGAGTTGGACTAGAAGAAACAAGAAATGAAGAGGTACGACCAGCTTCAGAGAGGCAATGGAATAGTACAGGCTGGAAGGTTAAATCACAATGAAGATCTCTTACTTTAAAGTTCAGTAAAACAATTGTTGTTAGCTTATAACAGGCATCCCCAAACTTCGGCTCTCCAGATGTTTTGGACTGCAATTCCCATCATCCCTGACCACTGGTCCTCTTAGCTAGGTATCATGGGAGTTGTAGCCCAAAACATCTGGAGGGCTGCAGTTTGGGGATGCCTGGCTTATAACATAATACAAAGGAAAACAGAAACAAGGGGTTGGAGCAGCAGGAACTTGAACTTGGCAATGGGCACTCCACTGGGATGTGCCACACACCAGCAGGTGCCCAAGGATACAAATCCCTGGAACTAGCCTAAGACATTCTGCTTCAGTCTTCCAGTAGAGCCAGCACTTTCAGAAGGCCTCTTGTACTGTTCAGACATCACACCTACCTTTATCTTCCTCTCATGGGGCCACTTGACACACATCACTTCACAGTGCTTCATGACAGGACCAGCCCTTACTACCTTTGGCAATCACTCATAGCTGAGTAAGATTGTCCTCCATAACAATAAGTATGTAAGTGACTGTGGAGGTCAATTCTGGATCCACACGTCCTTCCACAGTGGGGACATTGGTTTCCAGGCGGTCAATCTAACCAATGTTGCCTATTCTGGCTGGTTGAAGTTCTCCAAAATCTCAAGAATTGGCCATCCTTGCTACCTCAAATTCTGTTTTTAACCAGAAATTCTAGGGACTGGGCCTCAAGTCTTTCTGTGAGAGAAGGGGTATTGTTTTGTTTTGTTTTTGTTTTGAATATCTATTTTGTGCTTTTATCATGTATTTTTATCTTGTGAACTGCCCTGAGATCTTCAGAAGAAGGGTGGTTTGTTTTTTGTTAATAGTAGTAGTAGTAGTAGTTGTATGGAAACCATGTGCTTTAGGACTATAAGCCCTCCCATTCAAATGTGACTGCAATGTTCAAGCTACACATATAAGACAGGAGTTGGGATGTATTCCCTTATTGGTAACCTTCCATGGGGTACGTGCAAGCGGTGGCAAGAGGCAAAACTGGGCACAGCACCTGATGATTGATGCCTTTGGACAGTGGGCTACGTTTCCACCATGCAAAAGTTATGGTGTTTCTGCAAACACACTGCATATGCCTATCTCTCCACCTGTCACATCTAGGCAAGCATTATTGTAGTTCAAGGAAAGATTTCAGCCAAGCAAGAGCACTCATCGAGGATCCAGAGCAGGGCCAGTGAAAGAGTGTGGCCTGGGAAGACAACTGAGGGCCAGTTAGAGGTATCTTAGAAAGAGAGAGAAGAAGGAGAAGGACAGAAATGCCCCAGTGAATAAGAAGAGCTTAGTATTTTTATTCCTGGTGTAGATTTAAGTTTGAACACCAGAATCTGACCATAAACTGCCTCAGTTTAATTTTAGGGGGATTGTTTAATTTGGACTTTTATGAAATTTTGAATCTCACTTGGGTTCTGTTTCCTAGCTGGTACTTGTATCTCATAATTTATGGAGCACTCAATATTAAATTTAGCCCCCAGGTGCTCAGGAAGGGCTACATTTACAGGGAAATGATTATGGTCCAAAATATATATACTCTTGAGTAGCCAAACTAAAATCAATACAAGTTTTCCTGCGGATTACTGCCTTTCATGGAAATATCCAAAAATGAATGTTAACCTTCCAAGAAAAGGGATGGGTAAAAGTGTTATTATATATCCCAAAATGTGATTAGGTTTTTCAGATTTGGAACTGAATTATACGATGCAACATTTCATACATTATTGCAGAACCTCATATCTTTTACATACATTTTTAATATAGGGACACTTCATAATTTTCCTCACAGTACCATTATTACTTTATGCCTCCATTTCAGAGGAATATCGGACTTCAGTTATTCAGGAAAGTGCATGTAGATGACAATATTTTATGCAATTAAATGTCACAATCCCAAGTACTTTGGGCAGCATTCAACTATGTTTACTCATAAACTGAAATGAATGAACATGACAAAGTTGTCCATTAATTTCAACAGGTCTACTGAGAAAAACTTGGTTGAATACCACCTTCTTTCTATTGAGTAGGTACCATTATTTTTCAATGTAGTTTTCTTTTAAGGACTATAGCTTATATATTGTATAAACACTTTGGGGACATGTTACAAAGAAGACACCTGAGAATGTGCCATTTTTTAAAAAAATCTGAAAAGCAATTGCATGAAGCTGCTACCACGAGCAGAGAAATGATGCAAGTTAGTGGGACTCCTTAACCCTTCATTTCCTTTTAAAGTTGTTTAGCTCAAGTTGCCTTCGCCTACCTATTCCCCCCAGCCCTCAGAAGCTAGAAGTTATGAAATCACCCTACGTCTTACATGGTAAGTGAAATATACTCAGAGTCGAGAGTAAATTTCATGCTCTTTATTCAGCTTGTAGTAGCAATAGAGGAAGAAGAGAAGAATGGCTCTTTCCCCCAAAATGTCTGCTTATTTACATTATTTACACAATGGGCCCTGCGTGATTGGCTACTTCAGGGCTGCACCTGTGGGCCAATCAGGTTGCGGATTGACTTCTGCCAGCAGCCTGATTGGCTGCTCCTGCAGGTCAATCAGGTTGCTGATTAACTTCCACCTGGAGCTGGATTGGGTGGCTCCTGCGGACCAATCAGACTGCTGCATTCTGGATCCTATTGTTCTAGGATTCAGCTCAGTACATAACAGTAAGTAATAAAGCAGTAGGGTAAGGCAAGGGTTAAGGAGCAAAAATGGAAAGGATCAAGCAGTCTCTCCCATCAGTACTCTTTATTTTGAATCATAGCCCAAGGCTGTCTTTCAGTTTTTTGTGTTTTTTATATATAAAAAAGTCAAAATATTAGACTGCTTGTGGGTCTTCTGTGTAATATCTGTATTGACCATTATATCCCCTGCTCCCTGTTATAATCTGCAAGGTTGTGCTCAATGTGTAGTGGAAAGTATAGGGTTTGTGTCCTAACTTTCTGTTTCTCAAATAAATGTTGAAAGGGTGCTGTTCTGGCCCACTTCTCTGTTCCATCACAGATGACTATGCATGCCTATTATACTCTGGAGGTAGTAAATTCCAGCTAATTAAACATTTATCACAACCCCCGATGTTAAATTAAACCATCTCCTGTGTGCTTTTCTTGACCTGCATATCAAAGAGAGTGCTGATAGGGCTAGTTTCTCACCCCCAAACCAGATTTGACACAATTTTCTGTAGATCGTTTGCCGTGTACTGAACACAGACCTAGAGGGAGACCGTGGACTTGCAGAAATCATTATATATTATTGCCATTGTTATCATTATTACAGTGGGTTACAGCAATGCAAAATGTAAAAATACAATATTAAAATAAAATAAAAAAATTCCTTCCAGTAGCACCTTAGAGCCCAACTAAGTTTGTCATTGGTATGAGCTTTCATGTGCATGCACACTTCTTCAGAAACACTGAAACAGAAAAAAGAAGATAAGAATAGGAATAGGAATAATTTTATTGGCCAAGTACCAACATACTTGGAATTTTGCTTCGGCTACGTTGCAATGTAAACGTACCTTAAACAAACACTGTTCCACTCACAGTAAAGGAACCCCACCAATAACTGGCCTCCCCTTCCGCTACACAACTAGGAATTTAACAATTTGATGGCACAAACTGTTCCTGTGCCTAGCTGTTTTTGTGTATAGAGTCCTATAGCAACATCCAGATACGAGTAAGTCAAAGAGATGATGACCGGGATGCAAAGGTTCTGCAACAATTCGCTCTGCTCTCTTCCTAGCTCGGATAGCATAAAGTGACTCTATTGAAGGCAAACTAGCACCAATTACCCTTTCTGCAATTCTTACTGCTCGTTGGAGCCTTTTCTTGTCCATCTTGGAGGCTATGCCACACCAGGCAGTAATAGAATTACAGAGAACAGTTTCAATGATACCTCTGTAAAATTGGATCAACAATTCCTGGGGCAAATTAAATTTTCTTAGTTGACGCAAGAAATACAACCTCTGGTGGGCCTTTTTAATAATACTATTGATGTTGCCTGACCAATTTAAGTTTTGAGAAATTATAGAGCCGAGGAACTTAAAGGATTCTACTACTACAGCCATGTTACCAAAGATGGAAAGTGGTAAGAATATTGTTGTTGTTTAGTCGTTTAGTCATTTCCGACTCTTCGTGACCCCATGGACCATAGCACACCTGGCACTTCTGTCTTCCACTGCCTCCCGCAGTTTGGTCAAACTCATGTTCGTAGCTTCGAGAACACTGTCCAACCATCTCATCCTCTGTCGACCCCTCCTCCTTGTGCCCTCCATCTTTCCCAACATCAGGGTCTTTTCCAGGGAGTCTGCTCTTCTCATGAGGTGGCCAAAGTATTGGAGCCTCAGTTTCAGGATCTGTCCTTCCAGTGAGCACTCAGGGCTGATTTCCTTCAGAATGGATAGGTTTGATCTTCTAGCAGTCCATGGGACTCTCAAGAGTCTCCTCCAGCACCATAATTCAAAAGCATCAATTCTTCGGCGATCAGCCTTCTTTATGGCCCAGCTCTCACTTCCATACATCACTACTGGGAAAACGATAGCTTTAACTATACGGACCTTTGTTGGCAAGGTGATGTCTCTGCTTTTTAAGATGCTGTAACTAGGGTCGTCGAAAATAATAATAATAACTATTATTATTATTATTATTATTATTATTATTATTATTATTATTATTCCCCAGCCACTCTGGGTTGCTTACAGCATATCTAAAAACAAAACAAAAACATCAAGCATTGAAAACCTCCCAATATTTCAGCTATTTCTATGGAAATTCATCTAAAACTAGACTTCTGACATGGGTTGCCATAAGTCTGGATTTTCCAGGACCTGACTGTCATATTCTGGCTATGTGCAGGAAATTCCGGACGTATTGCAGCCCTAGCATAAACCGTAAACTGTGAGGGCACGTGACTGGTTTTTAAATTTTTATTTTAAAGTGTAGATGTTTTTAATTTTATAAATTTTTAAATACATTTTATTTTATTTTATTTGTACTATTTTACACCCTGAGCTCCTTTTGGGGGGGGGTGCAAGAGAGAAAATCATAAAACAAACAAATTGATTTTTAAAAAGCTAAACCAAACCTACAGGGACAATTCCTGTGGCCATCTGTCCATAGGAAAGTTGAGTGACTTTCTTTTCTTCTATTCCTTCCTGCCTTCCAGGCAGCTAATTCCTTGCCGTGCCAAAGATGTGCTCACTGAGAGACCATCCTCTTCTACACCTGTGCTTCCCCGAAACTCTAAGGAGTCCTTAGTTCTCTGAGAAGTTAAGAAAATAATTTTATTGCCTAACAGGAGGGAAGGCTGCCTTAATTTTGTTGTCACTGGGAGTCTAAATGTGTAAGGACAGCTGCTGTGCTCTGGCGACAATGCAATCAGTTAATGCTTTCAGCAGGGAGACATTAGCCTTCTCTGCCTGCTAGGCAAGGGGAAAGAACTTACTCTGGAAACTTTTTAAGAGGATTTATCTGTTTCTTGTGGGGTTTTTTAAACTGGAGAGAGATAGGACGACCCCCCCCCAAATATGACAGTCTAACGCGATCTCTGTAATGTAGAGACTCATATTAAATTTGAATCAGGATGAAGAATAATTTTCAAAAGGGGAATAGGGGTTGAAACAAATTCCTCCAGTTCTACAATCCCCAGGCACTAGGGTCCAAGTCTAGTGCCCCCACCACAAATTTTCCTTGGGGGTAATGTTTGGCACAAAATCAGTTTTATGTAGTCCCCCTATCGTTTCCCACGCCATCACACAACAAGTTGTGAATGGTGGTGGGGAGAAAGAGAGGTTTTAACAGTAGCTGAGACTGAAGTCAAAGGCTTATTCCTTTTTTACCAACTTGCCAGGAAAATGGTTTCCCCAATGGGGGAGGGGTGTAGCTCACTGATAGAACACATGCTTATGCAGAAGGTTGCAGCTTCAATCCCCAGTATCTCCAGGAAGGACAGAGGATAACCCTGCATAGACATTTTGAGCCAGTGTAGCTCAGGGGTGGAAATGTCAAGCCAGGAGGCTCAAATATGGCCTTTCTATCTGGTCATTTGAACCCAGTTCTCCATCAAATTCAGCACTGTCCACTCTACATGCTGGCTCTGTGAAGCCTCCAGGATTCACACAATATCGCTTAACAACATAAATGGATGCCTGAAAAATTATTTAGGCGTAATTCATGATATTTTCAAAATTGGAAGAAAATGAATTGAGAACTAGGCCGTGCTTTAGCACTGGCTGATAGACTCTCAATATTTGGAAGGAAAGCGTGGCTGAAAAGGATATTTGATTCAATACCAAATGAATAGACATAGTACTGCTAAAAACACCCACTCTTATTAATGTTGAACACTGCTGCTGAAGTATAGATTTTAGATCAAAACCTTTCCATAGAGCAAAATAAACAGGTATCTCACATCTTCTTTTACGTATTACAAATTGTAAGTTCAAGACACGAACGCACACACAAATGCAACTGCCTTCAATCAAAGAAAGGGAAAGTATTCAGAAAGCTAATGAATTAATAGGTATTCCCAAAAGACAAGGTATCTGGAGATAATTGGGTGTGCTATCACCTGACAGGTGTATTGGGGAGATGAATTAATCCTTAAAAAGCATATGTCAGTTAGAAAAAACTATAATTTAGGAATGCTGACACTTGGGGCACCTGCTGAATAAGAACCTGTCATGCTGAATACAAAAGAGAGGAAAGGCACAGAGAAGAAGTACAAAAGAGGGGCTTATGGCTGTCTAAGGACACCTTTCCAAGTTTTGCTGGAGCTGTGGTGACTGCTATAGTTCCATTCCTTTCCACACCAACAGGTAATATGAGAAGCTCCAGGAAACTTCAGATGAGTACACACTGTAGCTCAACCACTAGGCTGTCCTAATTGTACTTTCCATAACATTACTCTCACAGCTATCCTCCAGAATTCATTGAATTCTCTGAATTTTGCATTGGAAGTCTCCAGTCAAGTAAATATTTTTAAGAGTATACTAGGGTGAAGTGTGCATAAAACAGATAGATTACTGAAAATAACATATGTAGTAAATGCATTATATACAGTGGTGCCTTGACTTATGTTTCGAAGGCACCTTTGTAGGTCGAAAAATTCGTAAGTCGAAAAGTGCCATTGGAAATGTGATTCCCCATAGGAATGCATTGGAAATGAAAAAAATCACAAGTCGAAGCAACCCCATCTAAAAATTCGTAAGTCGAAAAAAACCCTATCTAAAACTGCCACGGTTTCCGTTTGGATGTTGAGAAATTTGTAAGCATGTGGCCATTTGCCCCACTCGTAAGTAGAAAAATTCGGTTGTTGAGTCATTCGTAAGTTGAGGTACCACTGTATGGGGAAGTGGCTCAGCAAAATGTGTCCATTAGGCAAAATGGCATACAAAAATGTGTCTATTGTGAGAAATCCACACCAAAATATCAATGAGGACTTTAATAATAATAATAATAATAATAATAATAATAATAATAATAATAAATCACAAATTGTAGTGGAAGTGTGGAGAATTGAACTGAAGAATGGGGGAAAACAATTGAAAGAAATAAAAAATAAGAAACTGAAAGAAATCCCCATGCCAAGAGTGTAACCCCCACCCCCAATATGGTCAAGGTTTTACTCCAGCAATGAAGAAAGGAGTGCAAGATCAACAGTTTCCTTGTTACTAGTGTAACTTCAGAAGCAGGCTGTAGATTTTGTAATGGGAACTTCTTTTCTGGGTTGTTGTTGTTAAATCATATGTAATCCTTTAAATATAACAGGTAGGAAAAGAGGTAGTAAGTGCCTACCTGATCCATGGTAAGAGGAACTTTTCATTCTTCGCTTACCCTCGCCTTGTTTTTCCTCATCACTTGCTCCCATTGCTCATCAACAGTAACAGAATTACAGTTGCTGAGATGCCTTTTGATATACAGTACAGAAACACATTTAATACTTTAAAGAAACAATAGGACTGATTTATACTCTGAAGAAACAATAGAAGTGATTTAGTGTCCTTTCCTGAGTAATATATGGCAAGTACCTCATGGCGGTGAATTGAAAAGGAAAGTCTTTAGGACAATTATATGGAGTGCTCCTACAGCAGGGACTAAACTGTAGGTGGGGAACGGAAATTCTTTCCAGCATGTGAAATCATACATATCTGCCACAGCAGGGCATGTCACCTATTTTCTGAAACACTTAGTTTAATTTCTCCCCTCTTGATCTGAACTTAACAACATACTGTGGAAAATTAAATCTCTGTTTCCTGTAGCATTCCTGAAAACTGGAAGGGAAAGGAAGGTGCTCATCTGAAGTCATTTTAAGGCATTATTAATGTTGAGGTGGAATTCTAAAACATCCTTACTATTATTATATTTATTTATATTCCATCTTTTCCCCTCAGACAGGGATTCAAGGAGGTTTATAGAAACAGCTAAAAACAGGGAAAACATCATTAAAAAGCTATATATATATATATATATATATATATATATATATATATATATATATATATATCCTATATAATAATGTCCATGTTGTCCCTGCGTCCAGATGTCCCGTGTGTCCCTGGGCTACTGCGCATGTCCCCCAGAGACACAGGGATTGGACGGAGGGACAACCAGGGACACAGGGATTGGACCCGTGCTCTCGGGACACAGGGAACAGCCAACTGCCGCTCCGCCAACCGCCGCTCCGAAGCCCAGTCTCATGCTGGAGGTGCGCGGTGAGGCGGCGGGGGAGAGAAGCGCTCCCCCCCCCCGGCAGCCTTGCCGCACACCTCCGGCATGGGACGGCGCTTCCTCGGGGAACCCGAGGAAGCCGAAGCGGCAGCGGGCGCGGAGGGAGGCCCGCTTTGGCTTGGCAGCGGCGGGAAGAAGGGGAGGAATTCCTCCCCTTTTTCCCGCCACCGCCAAGCCAGTCCCGGAGCCGAATTGCGGCGCGGCGGGGTTTTTCGCTGTTTGCCTCCCCCAGGGGAAGGCAAACGGCGAAAACCCCCCGCTGCGGACTGGCTTGGCGGTGGCGGGAACATCCCGCCACCGCCAAGCCAGTCCCGGAGCCGAATTGCGGCGCGGCGGGGTTTTTCGCTGTTTGCCTCCCCCAGGGGAAGGCAAACGGCGAAAACCCCCCGCTGCGGACTGGCTTGGCGGTGGCGGGAAGACCCGCCACCGCCAAGCCAGTCCCGGAGCCGATTTGCGGCGCGGCGGGGTTTTTCGCCGTTTGCCTCCCCCAGGGGAAGGCAAACGGCGAAAAACCCCCGCTGCGGACTGGCTTGGCGGTGGCGGGAAGACCCGCCACCGCCAAGCCAGTCCCGGAGCCGATTTGCGGCGCGGCGGGGTTTTTCGCCGTTTGCCTCCCCCAGGGGAAGGCAAACGGCGAAAAAACCCCACTGCGGACTGGCTTGGCGGTGGCGGGAAGACCCGCCACCGCCAAGCCAGTCCCGGAGCCGATTTGCGGCGCGGCGGGGTTTTTCGCCGTTTGCCTCCCCCTCAGGGGAAGGCAAACGGCGAAAAGCCCCCGCTGCGAACTGGCTTGGTGGTGGCGGGAAGACCCGCCACCGCCAAGCCAGTCCCGGCAGGCCGCTTCCTCTAGCGCCCGTTTTTAAACGGGCTAAAATCCACTAGTATATATATAATGTGGGACGCGGGTGCTTAGCTGCCAAGTATCCCATTTTTCGCGGGGAACCCCTGGATTTTAATCCATTTCCCGCTGTTCTCTCGAATGGAGAAAAATCCCGGAAATCCCCTGGATTTCCTACCTGCCAGGGAGCCTCCATTTTGGGTGCTGCACTTCCCATGTGTGGGCACCAGAAATCAGGCACAGCAGGACCGGAAGTCGCTTCTACGCATGCCTGGTGGCCATCTTGGTGGGCACCAAGATGGCCGCCGCCATGCAGCCACCACCAAGATTGCCACCGGGCATGCATAGAAGCGACTTCCGGTGCCGCTCTGCCCGATTTCTGGTGCCCACATATGGGAAGAGCCGCCCCGGAAGTTGCTTCTATGCAACTTCCGGTGCCGCGCCGCTGCTGATCCCCCATTTTTCAGCGAGAGACTTGGCAGGTATGTGTGGGTGGTGCTGTGGTCTAAACCACAGAGCCTAGGGCTTGCCGATCAGAAGGTCGGCGGCTCGAATCCCTGTGACGAGGTGAGTTCCCGTTGCTTGGTCCCAGCTCCTGCCCACCTAGCAGTTCAAAAGTACATGAAAGTGCAAGTAGATAAATAGGTAGCACTCCAGTGGGAAGGTAAACAGTGTTTCTGTGTGCTGCTCTGGTTCGGCAGAAGCGCCTTAGTCATGCTGGCCACATGACCTGGAAGCTGTATGCCGGCTCCCTCGGCCAATAACGCGAGATTAGCGCCGCAACCACAGAGTTGGTCACGACTGGACCTAATGGTCAGGGGTCCCCTTTACACACACACACACACACACACACACGTGTGTGTGTGTGTGTGTGTGTGTGTGTGTGTGTGTGTAATTTACATGTTGAAATCTTAGAAAATTGTATCAAAACATATAGGTAGTCTTCACTGGCAGAAGGAGGGAGCTAGTCTAACTTCTCTAGGGGGTTATCTGGGCCTGGATTCTTACAAGGGATGAGGCCATGGACCGGGCACGGTATACCACAGCCCGCCTCTCTATGTGGTTTCCTAAAGTGAAAGCGGTAAGATCACTTGCCAACTACTTAATAGACCTGACGGAGCCCAATTTGAGAAGAGTGTTTACTATGGCCTGTTTCCATTCTATGCCCAAGGCCTTCCTGCAGGGGATTTACTCTAAGACTCCCTATTACTCAGTGCCTATGCCCATGCACAATGAATGAAATAGAGGACTTTCTACATTTCTTTTTCTACTGTCCCATTTATGAGCCAATAAGATCTAAGCTCCTCCTCTTGATCCCGTCCACCATTACATCTAAGGAAGACTGTTTGAAATTGCTTCTTGTGGACACAAATTCCCTAATTTCACGTGGGGTGGCAATCTTCATAGTGCAGGCTCTGAAACTCAGGGCTACCCGGACAGGGTAGTGTGTCCTAGACCTGGACCTATTTTAATTCTCTCTATTTCATTTTTAACTGAATGTGCCGAGCCTATTTTGGGCTATTTTATGCTTTACATATATCTGCATATTAGATTTTTGGTGCTGGCACCTAAATCATTGCATTATTGTCTTAGGGTAATTTAAATGTTATTACACCAGCAATATCGCCTTGAATTATGCTTTGTTGCTTGTCTCTGGCATTTTGTATTGTTTTTATTTTGCTATGGCTGTATGCTAACGCAATAAAGGTTTCAAATTTGGAATCTCTAGGGGGTCGTTCCTGAGGCTTAACAATCTAAATAGGAATTATAACTATTTTTATTAATACTATTACTAGATAAGTAGATGTACTTCTGCCCCGGTTCTGGAACAGCAGATATTTTAAACAGGGACCATGATGCCCGAAGAACCGACATGAAAGCATTTGATCTACTTTGGAGATTCTGCTTATATCCTGCCTGCCAAGTTAATTCAGGTTTTTTCAGCAGTGTCCCAAAGACTGTGGAACTCCGTTGCCACATTAATGCAGCCATCAATGCATTGGGACCAATTTCTATTAAAGGTGGTTCTCTCTTAACTCATTATTTTACTACAAATGTTGTTGCTTGGGCGACAGATTTTGTTGAGTAAAATTGATGTTTGAAAATTTTAGTGTCCTAGGGTTTTTGGAATATTTTTAACACCATATCTGCACTTCTATGTTGTTTTTACAAATGATTTTATAAATAGATAGTCATGGCTGGTGTGTCTGAAAGTTCTTTTAGTTGAATAGCCCCTCAAATCTGTTTGAAGCAGCAGAGACTGCAATGGACTGATGTCCAAGCCTTCAAGGAGGCGATAATTGGCAAACTGCTTAACAATATACCCAAACTCCCTTCAGATTTCCAGAAAAAAAACTAATAATGAAATGATTTCTTACTACAGACACTTTAGAAATTAGATTTTGGGGGATGCCAACATGGACTGACCTGTCCTGATTCACAAGCCCCAGACTAATGTGAAGATTTTAACTCCATTTGTCCACGGGCTCTCTAAATTAAGTGGTATAGAGATCTTGTTAAATAAAATAACTAAATAATAAATATACAGTGTGTGAAAATGCATACAAAAATTCAGGGATGGCCTTTGAGACTGATTGGGCAGAAGACAGGGAGTCCAACAGTAGGTGGTGCTACAGCCAATGACAGAGCCTATTCTAGTGTTGCCCTCATCTTCCTCCTTGCCAAGTACTAGAAGGAGAGGAAGGTGAGAACCAGGGCCACCCCCTGTGCTAGATGCAAGTAGAAAGGCAGGCAGGTGAGAGCTGGCTGAGGTTGGTTGGGCATTGGCTCATTTGCCTTAATGGACCAGGCTCCAATGGGAGTAAGTAGCTAAATATGTTTTTAATTAACTTCTTTGGTACTGATTTTTTTAGTTTTTTAAAAAGTCACAGATCCAGTCCTGGGATGGAATGAGCAAACACCCGAGCTAGTGACACAGTGCGGGTTCACCATCATCGTGAGCACGGTTTGCAGTGGGGGCCTAACAAACCACTCCTGAGTTCCAAAGGTGGGGGCATGAGTGGTCACTAAGGAATAGGTCCCTGGCTGATGTTGTTGGGCAGATTTGTATGTTGCAATTTGATGGGTCAGCCCCCTGGGTATAAAAGCCAAGGAGAAAGGTTTCTCTTTCTCTTCGGCTGCATTTTCGGATCCCCACCCTCCCTCCACTGTTTTTAGGCCTCTGTGTTGACATTGCTGTGCCTCTTTTGGGATCGCCTGTATTCAGGGGCCTGGTAGGAATTTTTCCATTTGGCTGATTGGCTGGTGCCATCTGGTTTTTGCCTACTACATAGCAAATCACAACTTGTAAGGTTGGCGGTAAGGCATTGGTTATTGGTTGTATTTGGGGTCTGTTGACTGTGTTGGCCCCATGAGTTAATGCCTGAGTTAGAGGAAATGCCGGTCAGGAATACAGGGACTCTATGCGTGTCCATAATCCTGGTCGGGGGCCAGCAACACGCATGAGCCCCTGGGGGCCTGAGGAGAGAGGGGAGAGCCAATTGGACCCGACTCCCTGTCTCTCCCTGTAGGGTTTCCTCTTGTTGACAAGGCGAGTTTATTTTTGTCCTTAGGTGACAGTTGGAGTACCAATGCCTACGCAACCACTCACTTATTTTATATTTGTATTTCAATAAAAGTTGTGGCCAAATTCATGCCAAAA
The DNA here is from genome assembly GCF_963506605.1 of Zootoca vivipara. NCBI lineage: Eukaryota > Metazoa > Chordata > Lepidosauria > Squamata > Lacertidae > Zootoca > Zootoca vivipara. The sequence goes on along the minus strand of NC_083277.1, from coordinate 32,244,825 downwards.
ACCATTAAACAAAAATTCTGTCTGTGGTGTGAGTTATTTTGAGGGGTGGTTTTGGGGACCTCCACACGCAAATGAGAAATTCTCAGATTCACCCAGCTCTATTGCTTACACTATGTAAGATGCCAGACTTGGAAGTTTCATTTGGTGTGTTTTGATTAGTCCGGAAAGGTGCAATGGGAGTGTGCTGCTGCTACGTTTTCTTAATCTTGCCACTGCATAGTGTGCATTACCGCAGCTCTCATTTGAATGCCGTTCGGAGGACGAATGTATTTTACAAATTACCGCTGTAAACAACTTTTCTCTTCTGCGGTGGCAGCTTTCCTGTCTAATTTCTCAGTTGTGTACTTGTGCTACAAGGGAAACTTTAAAAACATAGCTGCTAAAACATAGCTGCTAAACAGATAAAACTGAGTTAAGAGACAATGCCTTTAAGCCAATGAAAAACTGAAAACATTACTTATTATTATTATTATTATTATTATTATTACCGGTATTATTATTATTATTATTATTATTATTATTATTATTATTATTATTCTGGCAACCACTGATTATTCATCTAGTGGTAGCTCATCCAGTACATCCCATGGCAATCATTTGCAACCCAGTGGAAAATTGTGGGGATTTTAGGGTGTAATTTTTCAACTGTTTTCAGGGATCACACAATGTGGTGAAATGTTGGGCAGTTTTTCAGCATACGGTTCTTTTCAGCCATTTTCGTGGCTCGAATAAAGGGGTGGGGATCTCTTCAGTTACATCCACTGTTGTATCCCACCACACCCACTGGTATAAATGAAATTTAGTGTCACAAACCTAAGTCCCTAAACTTTAAAATTTACCCCCCCCCATACATTTCCCCCAGTTTAGCAGCTCCTTAATGTTTTCTTCTTGCTGCAGCTCATGGTTTTAAGTAATTGGCCAGGACTACTACTACTACTAATAATAATAATAAAATTAAATTTATTTCCCCAGCCACTCTGGGTGGCTTCCAACAGAAATATTAGAATACACTAATTTCTTAAAGATTAAAAGCTTCCCTAAACAGCTTTCTAATAATTCTCATTTTTTATAACAATCACCAAAGTGCTTTGTGGCACCTTAAAGACACATTTATAGTGGAATAAACGTTCATGGCCTATAGTGCACTTCATCAGATGCCTCTGTTTTTGTGTGTCTCTGTGTGTCAGTGTGTGTTCTAACTGAGGAAAAGTCCCAGTTGGATAATTTGAACTCTAGTTACAGGTAGGTAGCCGTGTTGGTCTGGATCGAAGTAAAATAAAAAAATTCCTTCAGTAGCACCTTAAAGACCAACTAAGTTTTTATTTTGGTATGAGCTTTCGTGTGCATGCACACTTCTTCAGATACCTGAAGGTATCTGAAGAAGTGTGCATGCACACGAAAGCTCATACCAAAATAAAAACTTAGTTGGTCTTTAAGGTGCTACTGAAGGAATTTTTTTATTGAACTCTAGTCTTTGCTTCTTATTTTTTTCTCAGAAATATCACGGCGGTGTACCATTCTGTTTGTCTTTAAGGTGCAATCCTATTTGTCACTCTTGGTGTAATATCAATTTATTTTATACACAGGTATCGGAGTAGCTTACAGCAATTTAATAAACTTCATTCAAAATACAGTAAAAATACATCGATTAGCTAAGAAACTAAAAATAGAACATCAACCTTGAGCCAGTTACTTGCCTAAAATGGCATTTAAAGCAATTGAGAATCTTATGTCTGTTACAAAGGATCTATGACCTCATATACAGACATATGGTAGTTTGTTCCTGATGTAAGAAATGAATTCCCCTTTCTACCTCTCTAACAGAGGTTCAGCTCATGTCAGGAGTGCGACAAACTTAAGGCAACCTGAGGGTAGGTACCACTTTGTAGAAACAGATTATCTGGAAGAAAGCCCAGGTGAATGAAGGGATGTACACAGGTGGAATGATGGAACCAAGATTTCTTTTTTAAAGAAAAATATGTAGAAGTCTGTCCCAAGCATTTATCACATCATCATCATTATTATTTGTTTAACAAAATGTCTATATCACTTGGTTGCAATAAAAGTGATTTACAAATCCTATCCAAAGATAAGATGTTGTAGCCTATCCCGATCAGACTTTCAGATTCCAATTTGTGAGCAATCTCTGAGGGGTTATGCACCCCCAAACCTATACAGGATGTAAGGAAGGATTGATCATGATTCTTCCAGAGAAAGAGAGACATGTTTAAGGCTATCTGGCAGGAGCTATCAGAAAATTAAGTGCACATTTCATTTCGCAATTCTAGTGGGATGAACTAACAACTAGGAGTACAGATAAGTGCCCCATATGATAAAGTAGTTAAATTTATACAGATGCAAACACAGATATCATTTATCCCATTCTAAGCAAATGTTATGTGAGAGGTGTTGCAGGGAAATCTTGCACTGGAGCAGGCTGTATGTTGTAAGAGAGACAGTATGAAAGCTATTCATAGGGTTGCCATATGTCCAAAATTTCCCGGACACATATGGAATTTCCCAGACAGTAGTGTCCGGGAAGAATTTGGTCAAATGTCTGAGAAATTCCAGACATATGGCATCCCATGCTAGCACTGCCGTTTTTGCTGATTTTCAATAAAAATAGCTCAAATACGGTCAACAACTTTCCTGTCCAGATTTTCACTGTTTGAAAAATGGCAACCCTATATTCCTGAATAGTTAAGTAATGCACAGTGGGCTGAAACAAACAGAAAAAGATGGGTTAGGAAGGAGAGGCAAAGAGGAGAATAAGGAGTTTATAAACTATATAGGAGCAGTTAAATCAAATGTTTGATTTTACTGATATTTTAAATAAATATTTACGTTGTTTTACATAGGCTGCCTAGATGTTTTTGTTGGTGTTGATTAATCAGTATATAAAACTTGTCAAATAAATAATTGGATTTGGCTCTTCAAAATAGTTAATCTTTTTATTGATTGTGAAGATTAACTAAGGCTGAAGGAAAACTATGTTCAATGTCATTTTTCATGAATGAACTGAAAATATGTAAACTTTGATATGGCCAAGCAGTGAAAAAGCTACAAAACTGCTTTGCAATATTAAAGTCACTTCGGCATAATCCCTGTTGTGCTGCTCAGTTTTAAAAACTCAATAATACAATGAAGACTGATTGGACCATTTCCTCCCATACCTTTGATGTGAGAAGAATACCTGTCATTTTTAAATGACATTGATATTTGGAGTTTAGCCCAAGTTTCAGTTATTAAATGATAACACTAATCTATAATATGATTTTAGGTGGTGTGTGTGTGAGAGAGAGAGCAGGGGACTTGCCACTAGGTGCAAAACAGAGGTGCCTCCCTTTTTTAAAAACACACACAAAATGATGGGTCGGGAAAGCATTTTAACTTGTGGCAAATCTACACAAAATAGGTGAAAGCCCAATTTATACACAGTGTGTAATAGTTGACTTCTGTACTTCACACACACTGCAATTTCTGCTAGTTCCAGAAATATCTGACAGTGAAATGGAAGATCTTTACATGACATGGCAAGCTTCCCTCTGCATTAGTGCTGCCATGTGGTGCGTCCATTATGAAGAGGCCATTTCAAGTGGTCACCACACGGCTCTTAGTGATTGAGTGGGGATGGGAGTATGTCGCAAGAGCCTAAAGAAGAGCACTACTGGATGACACCAAAGGGCCATTCAGTCCAGCGTTCTGTTTCCTGCTGTGAGCAGCCTAATGTTTCTTGGCAAGCTTGATGGGAAGGCAAGAACACCATCGTGCTGTTTGTCTCCAGCATCTCATATCCAGAAATGTCATGCCTCTGGACACATTGCTGGAGTTATTTACGGTACCTTCAAAGGAAACCAGGGATCTGAATTCAGGAAATGGGAGTTGGAAATGATTGGGTCTGAAATGACTCTAAACACCTGTTGGTAGATGGTGGTGGCAGCTTGACCTGGATTCTGAAATAGTCTGTCAGGAATCCCACCTCCAGTTCGGCAACACAGGGAGCTTAGTTAAGTAGAGAAAATGATTTATTGACCAAGTACACAGATAACACTGGACGGCATTAACCCAGCTGCAGCCCTCGTGAATTATGCTGACTCTTCTGCCGAGTCCGTCCCCTTCCTCCAACTTAAATGCGATTTCTGCCCCTTATGTTTCTGTTTCCACCTCCTATCACACACCCTTCCCCAGCGGTGACTCCTCCGTGGGCTCATTGGATCCCCTCCAACTTCTTCCTGAGAAGACAGAGTGTCAATCTTCTCTTCCTCAACTTTTCTCTCCACCTGAGAGACCTGACAGAGATCCTGCTCCTTCAAGATAGTTCCCTTGGCAACCTGCATTCCTAAGGGCAGGGAAGTTGGTGCTTGGCTAGGGTCCTCTCTTCTGGTAGTTGACCCTATCTCTTCCTGCCTACTTCCTCCACTGAAAGCTGGTTGGGCTGGCTCAGTCGTGACATAGTCCTTATAAGATTATATCAGCTCCAAACATTGTTTTCCATTTCTACATGGCTTGGTCCATATTTTACAATCAGGGGTTGGCCTTAATAGCTCATCATAAATTTAGGGTGCTAGGCAACTTATAATCATCACAATAATTTTACTATTTCTACCCCGCCCATCTGACTGGACTGCCCCTGCCACTCTGGACGGCTTCCAACATATATAAGAACTAGTAAAACTAAGTTTTACTCAGAGTAGACCCATTGACTTTAATACGTTAATAAGTATCACAGGGGGAGATTTCTTAATATCAATGGATGTACTGTGACTAAAATTGAGTACCAACCTTAGTCTATAGAATCCAAGTTGTTTGGGGTTTTATTTTTTTAATCAAAACTCATGGTGAATTGCCGGTGTCTCAAGGCAACAGGAAACTGAGAGGACATCTCTTGGATACTGACCAGTCTTCAGATAGTTTTCAGTGTCAGTGCTAAACAATGTTTGCTGTAGTGGTCAAGTCTATTATTACTCCCTCTCAGATTAGTGATAGATATATGATAGATGATAGATAGATAGATAGATAGATAGATAGATGATAGATAGATAGATAGATGATAGATAGATAGATTAGATAAATAAGATAGATGATAGATAGATAGATTAGATAGATAGATAGATGATAGATAGATAGATAGATACATAGATAGATAGATGCGTGTGGAGACCCTTTAACTAGGCTTAGAAATAAATTCAGACAGGACTCATAATTTTGGTTTGGTTTTTGGCAGAATTTAGGCCACAACTTTATTGATTACAAATCAAGTGAGTGGTTGCATAGGCTCTGGTTCGACTAGCTACCTGCAGCCCTGCAGGCAGCGCTGACTCTGGGCACCAACCATAAGTCAGCCTTGGGTGAACACCTGGGACAGAGGTAAGCAGGGGGTCTGCTAGGTAAGCCTTGGACTCAGGCTCCAGGCACAACCCCGTACGGGGAAGACCAACCATGAGTCCTTGGATTCCTTCTTAAAGGAATACCCAATGCATAGGGATGGCTTGGCATCCTGCCATCCCTATCCACAAGAATCATAGCCTATCCGCAACCTTACAAGTTGTGACGATTTGCTACACAGCAGGCGAAACCCAAATGGCAACAGCCAATCAGCCAAGTGGGGAAAATTCCTGCCGTGCCCCTGTCCCAACAACAGGCGACACACGGCAGCATAGCAAGGTCAAGCGCAAGCCCTAAATATAGGGAGAGGTGGGTGGGTGTTCCGATGCACTGAAGCCCGAAAGAAAAGCTGTTTTGACTGGCATCCCGCTAGCCCAATTGCTCCCAGGTTTGAGGGACCACCAATAGGGTGTTGTGGCTGCTCCAATGATCCCACCCACAACACAAGGCCTGATTGCCGGGTCCCACTGCAACGCGTGTCCTCTGTTTAGGGAGGACCCAATTAGATAGATACATAGATGATAGAGTGGCCCAGAGTGGCTGAGACAACCCAGTCAGATGGGTGGGGTGATGGTGGTGGTGGTGGTGGTGGTGGTGGTGGTGATACCAAAGTTCAATTGTGCCAGCTGCCTTGGAACATAATCTGTTCCAGAAGTCTGTTCGAGTTCCGAAACTTTCAAAAGCCAAAAGCGGAAGCCTCAAAATGCAAGCCTCAATACGGAAAACTCAAAACAGAAGCCGCGTTTCCTGTTTGAGTTCCGGGGCGCTTTCGAAAACCAAGGCATTTACTTCCAGGTTTCCGGCATTTAAGTTCTGAAACATTCGACCTCAAAGGCATTCGAGAACCGAGGTACCACTGTACTGTCAAGGGTGGCATATAAAACATCTAGTCAATAAACAGAATGATCCCTGGGTACTGTTAGCAGAATGCAGTTCAGCAACATTAGTTGCTGGAAGCCGAAGGAGGGGAGACGGCTCTTCTGCTCGAATCCTGCTTGCGGTTTCCCACAGGCCACTTTGAGATTGCTGGACTAGATTGGTCACTGGCCTGATCCAGCAAAGCTCTCCTTGTTTTCTTAAGTAAAAGTACTGATAGGATAATGAGGTTTCACTAGCTAGTAGTAAAGAGCACTCTTTGCTACAACAACTATCTGAAGACCTTTGTATATTGGAATAGATGTGTCATATGGCTTTAATTTGTAAAAGGAACACATACCGTTCTGTCATATGTCAGCATCAAGATCCTTCTCAGGGTGAGATGCTGAAAGGAGCATCTTGTTCACCGTGAATAATAAAGGAAGCCTTTTTAAACATTACGCACCATGTTCGAGATTTGATTTAAAACAGACAGCACGAATTTGGTCCGGGATACTTAATGTTATTAAATGCCAGGCTATGTACCAGCACAGTTTGTAGAGCCTATGAATCAATAAGTCTTGGCAGCTTTATTTGGTTTAAAGGAATGAACTGCCTCAAAGTGACCAAATGATGGTTAATGTCTTTAATTTAGAGTAAAACAAAACTAACAAAAAAAATTGACTGGCATAATAGTAAGCAATAGCCTCTGATTTAATATCATATTGTCTCTTGGAAGTTTTATTAAAATGTTTTCCAAACAGTTATTAAAGTGCAGGGCACATTGTCATTTTTAAAATGTTTCCTTCCAGTGACTCAAAAAGTCACTGCTGTATTTATAGAAGAGATTTTCTAAGCACTGGGGGTGTGAAAACACACACACACACACACACACACACACACACACACAGAGAGAGAGAGAGAGAGAGAGAGAGAGAGAGAGAGAGAGAGAGAGAGAGAGAGAGAGAATAATGCTTGGGAATGCTTGGGAGTCCATACTTATGAGTGTCATGCCAGAGATAAATTAGATAAATTATTATGCTGGGTATTAGATACAAATGTCTGCTGCTATGCACTGTGTAATAATTCAACTCAGTTTCTTTGATTTTCCATTGCAGGGAGAGAGGCATAATGAATAATTTATTCATCTCTTGGCTCTGTGCATCTGTATACTCAGCTTCCAAAATATGCTTTTCTTTTCTTTTTTACTTACTGGCTTTCCCCACCCCCAGGGAGGGGTGTTCAGGGAGGGGTAGCACCTCTGGTGGAGGGCACGTCATGTTCCTTCTGTGTAGTTAGTACACCTTTGGTCTGCACTCTGCTGTCATCTGTAACTTCTAGAAGCTGTCAGCATGAGATAGCGACCACACCCCAGGAAACAGCTTTGACTGGCCAGCTAAGCCAGGTGATGGTAGTTGATGGGTCTCAAACCCTCGACGAGTAAGGGACTGCCTATGCTTGGAAAGACGAATTCTGGTGGATTGAGTAGACAAGACCAATGGTAGGTCCAACGGTCAAGAAGGCGGTTTCTGCATGTGCTGTAGAGGGAAGTGAGGGGCAGATGGGGATCGTCAACCTGGGAAGGTAACCTACCCAGGAGAAGGAAAACTATGATCCTAAACCTCCTCTGCCTTGTGGAATATGTTTGGGAGAAAAAAGGCTAAGGAGTAAACACTGCAGAAATTGAGAGTGGAGTCCCTAAGACATTGAATGACACCTTCTATGCCTCGTTCCAGCAATTCCTGCCGCACAGCTGGTGCCATCTGTACTTTGGACCCTGTTTATTTGCTGTTATTCTTTACTCTGCTGTTATTCTTTTCTAGGTTGGAAAGGAAATTGTTGCATATTTATGCTATAAACCATTGTATAGATCAGGCTTCCTCAAACTCGGCCCTCCAGATGTTTTTGGCCTAGCTAGCAGGACCAGTGGTCAGGGATGATGGGAATTGTAGTCTCACAACATCTGGAGGGCCGAGTTTGAGGAAGCCTGGTATAGATGCATTGTGTAAATTTAGATGCAGGCGTAGATGTACCTGGTTCTCTTTCTAATTGCATGGCATTCTAAATAATCACCTGGCTAACGTTTGATCATAAGAGGTGCTATAGCTCACTGAGAGATGGCGAGGATATTTGTTTCATGGAAGAATACATAGTGTGCATGCATGAAGTCAAAGGCTAAATCATTGGCGTCTCTGGATCTTTGCTGGTGCCTGGCATGTCCAGGGAAGGCTCAGAAAAAATAATCAGAGTTCACAGTCAGAGTTCACAGTCACTAGATGGCCAAGTATAGGGTTTGTTTCTCATATTCCATTATACGTTTGGATAATTTTGCAGAATAACAGGGCTGGGAAACAAATGAGGGATGCTTCTTTCCCTCTTGCTCTGCCAGTGAGGTTTTTCAACAGTTTCTGCTGGAGAAAGAGTGCAGGGCTAAATGGACTATTGGTCATATCCTAATATAGACAACTGCTGCATTTGAAAGGGTCAAAAATGCAATCTTCTTCATTCCCCTGCTATAAGGAAGGACCCCCTTGCCAGAATGCTGTGCACAGAGAGTGGATGAACCCCAGAATGGCATTTGCAGAACAAATGCCCCCAATATGATCTAAACAAGTGAAGCAAGTTGCATACTGCAAAGCAAGGCAAGAAGAAGCCAAACTATCAAACCACGACAAAATCTATGCACATTCTCACTTCGGTCTGGCTGCTGCGCACACACAAGTCTCCCAATAAGAGTACAGTACATTTTGCAGAGGTTCTTGTTCAGTGCGAGTAGGACCTTCAGGGTGAACCGAAATGAATATTTATCCCTGCCAAAGCAAGGCTCTAGTCTAGAAGCTCCAAGAACTGTTTGAAACAAGGGTATGTAAGATATGAGCTTGTAGTAATGAATGAAGATGCTTGCAATGGGCGGTTGGGGGGCACAGAGGTCTATGACCAGATGACCCTCAAATTCCTTCCAGCATTGTAACTTCATAATTATGCTGGCCCAGGCTATCTTAAACTCACATCCAGATCCCAAATATGAAGTGCACTTTTTATTCTTTAGTGTCAAATAGTTCTCTCTCTCGTTGCTGATTCTGCTACTGTATATGGAAATAGCACTCATTAAGACAGACATTTGGCTGGAAGGGATCTTCTTGTTAACCATAGACTAGCACCTGTTGTTCCCTTGCACCTCTCTTGACCTTGAGCTATTTTTATGAAGTCCCAATATGTTTCTTTCGGCAGTTTTTTTTTTTAAAAAAGAAGACAGTTAAAATTGACACATCTATAGATCCCGAGGCTTAGCAATGATTTTTTTCTTATTCCCTCCTCCCCATGCCATAAAATGGGCAAATTTTAGAAGTTACAATTTTTACTGAAAAACATTTACCTTAAGTTGCAATGTTTCCCTTGTCCAAAGACTTCAGCAATCCACACAACACTTGTGATGGCTAGTTAATATTTCATGGATATCTGCAGCATATTTGGCTTTCACTGCTTTTCACTTCTCAGAATGATCTGTAGGGAAGACTTTCATATGTTCGTTTGTTTTTCCAAACCTGAGCAGCTAATTTCTAAACGTTGTCAAGGACTTGATCTGTGCTGATCGAGGGGCAGGCCACTGATGGCAAAGAGTATCAGAGTCAACAAGGATAGAGAAACTTGGGATCAAATCCCCACTTGGTTATGGAGTGTATTGAGTGATTGTGTGCCATTCAGTATCTCTAAGTGCAACCCACCTCACAGGGTTGTTGTAGGGCAGTCAAAACAAACCTGAGGCCCTCTGAGAAAAGGTGAGAAAGAAAATATGCTAAATGAAACAAATAAGATTTGTCATTTATTACCTTAGCTACACTGTGTCTATCAAGGTATATCATTTAAGTTGCTACTAAATTCTATTTCTAGAGGGAAATTGAAGGTTTGTTCTTGTAAAACGTTTCTGAGAATTGTCAAAGTGGTAATAAGAAAGAAGGGGTGGAGGAAGAGACGTTTTCATTCAACCAGGGAAAAGCTGTGTGATTTCACACATCCCAAAATATTGCTATCACCCTAAGAAGTTTTTCTATTATTTAGCCAAATTCTATGTTGCAAAATTCATTGACTTTGTGTGTGTCTGCAAAATTCATTATACAGTGGTACCACGCAAGACGGATGCCCTGCAAGACGATTTTTTTTGCAAGACGAATGCGTCTTGCGATCTGATGGTGACTCGCGAGACAAATTCATTTTGCGAAAAATTCGTCTTGAGAATCGCGGTTTCCCATAGGAATGCATTGAAATTTAATTAATGTGTTCCTATGGGCAAAAAAGAAACTTCAATGCATTCCTATGGGAAACCACGATTCACATGACAAATTTTTCGCAAAACGAATTGACTCGCGGAACGAATTAAATTCGTCTTGTGAGGTACCACTTTAACTTTCATCTAAGCAGGAACCGGTATAGATTTCCCTTAACATTTTACTTTCAATGAAATTTAGATAATTTTCAAGCCTTATTGATGTTTTTCTATTTTGGTGGAGATATGATGCACAATACTGGTGACCATGCCATTGCCCATGCAGAGAATATATTTATAAACTCAAACAAAAAAGTAGCCAGTCCCTGGTTGGGTCCCTTATCCAGCTTAGCCCTCTGAGGCCTGTGACAAGTGTAACCAGCTGCCCTCCTCCCTTTGCATGGGCCTGCACAATGCCAGCAACATTTTAGAAATCACATCATTTGGGGGGGGGGAATTGCCTGATTAAATTTTGTCTCAAAATCTGAGCTGAAAATTGATAATTATTTTACTGATATACATTACTACATCATAATATTATCCAAGATTATGTGTGTGTTGTGGGATTCATGGGAGTTGTAGTCCAAATCGTACAGAGAGCATCAGATTGGGAAAAGCTGCGGCACTCTCTGTTTCAGTTCCCTAGGTCTGATATGGAAATATTGCCAACCTATCCCAGGGGGTTGTTGTGACAATGAGTGGAATTAAAATGTCAATAATATAAGAACAAATTGTTATTGTTGTTGTTGTTATTATTATTATTATTATTATTATTATTATTATTATTTTATTCTAAACTCATTAAGTTCACACAGTTCTTCATTGGTTTAATACATTTTTCTGGAACATAAGGGGCTAAAAACTGGGAAGTGGGAGACATTTCAAATTCTATTCCATCTTTTCCAGAATAATATATGCAGACTGGACATTCAGTTGCTACTGGCGACTATATGTATATGTATATGTATATGTATATGTATATGTATATGTATATGTATATGTATATGTATATGTGTGTGTACACACACACACACACACACACACACACACACACACACACACAGGGTTTGGCTGCAAAAATTGTGAAAGAAAGACTGCTACATTATCCAGTATTTTGGATTTCTTTTTCTGTTCCCTTCTGAGTCTGTTTTCCTCTTGCAATCTTTGCAGTAAAAACTTGGAATACAAAACGGTGGCACTTGCTCACTCAGAAAGCCGATCTGTATCAGCTCATTTTTGTCAATAAAAAAAGAAGTCAATCACTATTGGAATGCAGCCTCTTCCGGCATAGCTGTACACAGCTGGCGGGCACACTCAGAGTGTGGCACAATATCCTCACTAATCAATAGGCTGTAAAATGCTGATTTTGGTGGATAAATTGTGAAGGATGAAAACATGTCTTCAAATAATTCACTGATCATTGGTGTCCTATTTATTTAGGGAAGGGCACTGACGATGAAGTCCTTGCCTACTTGAAATGCCAGGAGATGCAATTGATGCATCCAAAGTGTGGCCTGGCAGGCACCTTGAAGAGTGTGGTAAATCCTAGTATTCATTTGATTAGTAGTAGTAGTAGCGGCTAAATTTGTATACTACCCTATACCCATTGATCTCAGTGCGGTTGACTCAGGTAGGGGTGACTTGGATATTGCCTTTACCATGCCAGAGCAAAGCCCTCAGAAATGACCATTTCCAGTGCATCCTTAACTTTTGTTAAAGAGCAGGCTCCTGAATGGATTCCCGCTATCCCAGATAAGGGCAGGAAAGCACTCTGGTGGCTTAGAAGTATTGCTGGTTCAAAGGCAGTCCCCTGGCCACCCATCCTAAATACAGTTTACAAGATCTCACCCTGACTTCTGAACCAAATGTTGAAAGCTTGGCACAAGTGAGTCCTTAAACACTTATCTGATCTCACATCATGCTCTGGGCAACAATTCCACCTGCTGTCACATGAATGCAGACCTTCTTTAGATTATCCAGTCAGGACGAGACCTTTGCAGTTCCAACTTCCTAAGCCTCCCCTTACCTGTCACACACTGCAGAAGTCTAGGCTTACATTGTTTCCCTATAAGAATCAGTGTGTTCACATGGTAGACATGGGTATGTATATACCATTACAATATATGCCAGACTGGTGTCATTCCACAACCATAATGCTTTGTAAAATGGTGCAAGTTTCTTATTAAAATGTCACCACCCAGCAGAAAATCTGTTTTCGTTCTTTGTGTCTGCTGTCCACTGTCTCTTTACCTTTGAAAACTTTCTCCTCACTCTACGGATATCTCAGTTGCAACCTCTGTCTCACTAACTCTTGTATAAGTTCATTGCCCTGAACATGTCTAGAGATCTGTGGCAAGGTCATTCTGGACTGATTAGATGCATGTCATTTTAATTCCACAGACGAGTGTGCAGAGAAGCAACTGGAAGCCAGTCTGCCAAACGCTAATGTCCAGGGGGAATGTGACATGCAATTAACTGGCACCAAAGCATTCTGATGTGACATTGACATGAATTTTAAGATATGGTAAAAAGTTGCATCAGAAATGGCCCTGAGCATAATCTGGAAGCCACATGAGGCATTTCAAAGAGGGATGGAAATTAAGGGCTATATAGCTCATACACAGGTACTAAGTCAACTTTTGTTAACCTGCTGACCTCCAAATACTTTGAACTCCAACTCTGATCAAACCCAGACAGCATCATTCCCATATTCTAATAGAGAGTAATGTAGCCCAAAAGGGTCTACTTGGAAAGAAAAAAAAGATATACTGTCACTTCAAAGACTGGAAGTCAAAAATCAACAGTTTCAACTGTTATGAGTTTGTGGGTACCAGTTTGGAGTGGATTAAGTAGGTTGTATGCAAAACCCTTCTAATTCCTGGATCCAGCACAGATTCAATTCCTGGAATAGTCAGGCCAGCCTGGGTGATAGGCTACTAGGTGAACAGAGGAAAGGGGACTCTGTGCCAGAGAGTAAGTGGGTGGGGTCCTGGTTGGGGAAGTGCTCCTAGAAACCTGCATTGCTTGGAGAATGAGGTGGCATGCAACAATACTTAATTTCATATTGCAATAGATTGTGTGTGTGTGTGTGTGTGTGTGTGTGTGTGTATGTCCTCCAGACTGGAGTTTTATTGTAGGTGTATTCAGCAACATGTTCTTGACACAGTAACAGTGCAACCCATCATGGGTTTATCAAAAGCAAGTCATGGCAGACAAATCTCATTTCATTTCTTTTTTTCCTTTATTTATTTTGAGAATGTTACAACTTGGTGGATTAGGGGAATGCTGTGGACGTAGTGTATCTTGATTTCAGTAAGGCTTTTGACAAAGTCCCCTATGATATTCTTGTGGAGAAGTTGTTAAAATGTGGGCTGGATGAGATTAATGTTAGGTGGATTTGTAGCTGGTTGACTGATATAACTCACCAATGGCTCCTCCTCCTCCTCATTATTTATTTATTAAATTTGTATACCTCATTTTATATGCAGATCTTGGGGAAGTTCACAAAATAAAAATACAATCTAAAAACACCAAATACATGATAAAAAAACAAGAACAAAAAACAAATCGGCAACCGCTCCATGAACGAATAACTTGTACATTGTCCACTAATAATGAGCCATATGTTGAGATATTACTGCAATTCTGTTATGTTATTTTTGTGATGTACAGTTGGCATAGAAGACTTGGTCTACTTATTTGTATCGTTTATTATTCCTACGATCACTGTTTATAAAACCCAACTAAATAGTTGTTGTTGTTGTTGTTGTTGTTGTTTTAAAAGTTACACTCTAAATACTCATTGGTAGTGTGGAGGCAGGCAGTGGGAATGAGATCTATCCTGCTTTCAAATTTCATATTTAAAGCATAGGGCACCAGGTATGCGAAAGAATAATCAACAAGCCTTTGGTTGGTATGGAAATTGGATTCTGGCAGCATATTATGCCTGAAACGGCAATGAGAGGTGATAGCTGGAGGCTTGGCAGCTTGGTGAGAGAGCCTTGAGCAACCCAGACCCTTAGGAAAGCTGAGTGTGCAGCACATGCTTAGTTATGAATGTCAAAATGTGCTAGGAGAAAGCCTGTGGCAGATAGGCACCGAGAAAAGGGACATATGTTGGGGAGGGCAGCCAAGTTGTGTGGTAAGATTCCTTCAGCTTTATTTCTGGAGATGCATCTCATACATACCGTTGACAGCAGAGAACATGCAGTGCAGATGGAGCCTGAAGAGTGGATAAAGTTCCTTCCACACTTAAGTTTTTTCTTAGCCACTTTCAGGAAACAAACTTTCAGGATTTGCATGCTTATTTACTGTACAGTGGTACCTCGGTTTACAAACACAATTGGTTCCGGAAGTCTGTACTTAACCTGAAGTGAACTTAACCTGAAGCGAACATTCCCATTGAAAGTAATGGAAAGTGGATTAATCTGTTCCAGACGGTCCGTGGAGTACTCAACCTGAAGCATACTTAACCTGAAGCGAACTTTCCCATTGAAAGTAATGGAAAGTGGATTAATCCGTTCCAGACAGGTCCTCGGAGTACTTAAACCGAAAATACTCAAACGAAGGTGTACTTAAACCGAGGTGTGACTGTAGTTGCAATATTTATATCCTCCTCCTCCTTCCCACATCATTGCTTCCAAGTGGTTTCCTGACTAATTGAACCACACCATAGTACAATAAAAGTAAATATATAGAGCACAATTTAAAGACAACAGTCTGCTAACCGACAACAACACCAAAGGTAGGATTCACCTAATGAACCCCATCATCAAAAAGCCCTTCCCAGGGGCTTCCACTTGTACAATGGGGTTTTCCCCTCCTCCCACGATTGCTTTCTTGGCAACAGGGGTGCAAAAGTGAAATCAGTGGCACACTTTGGGTTACATTCTGTTTATTTCCCCCTTTCCCCCTTCTTAGCCCAGTCTTATTTTTACTGTTCCTGGGACACCTCAGGGCAAAATAACAAAGGTATCTATGACTTAGTCATTATAGAATTATTTATGAATGAATGAATGAATGAATGAATGAATGAATGGGTGCACATTATTTTGATTAGGAGGGAGTCAATTTTCAAGAACTGTTTTAAGAGATGCCCACCCTAGCATTGGCAATTAATCAAAATAAACTCTTGAGGAGAAATTCTCATATCTAAATCGAGAAAATTAAGAGTAAGTTGTGTGTAGACACAGACACAAACACAGAGATACGTCCATTTAATAACAAGTACACAGTATCAAAAAGTGGCTAAATAAAGGCATTCAAGTGGTTGATGGAAATATGCCACTGTCAATCTTGAGAATGCTATCTTAAAGGAAAATCTAACAACTGGGTGTACAGATTTTCAACTTAACACACACCCCATATATGTTTTCCTAAAAGTTTTCTCTTTGAGATGAGAAAAACCTGAAATTGTTAATAGCACAGGAAGCTATGGTGTGAATTGTAACCTGCCTGCTGTGTCGATAAATTGCCAGGCATAGCACCAACACCGACTATTCAAATTTGATGGAATTAATTCAGCATATCTTCATTTTTCAAATGTCAACTATCATGAAATATTAACCAATGCTAAACAGCATTCTCAAGGCTCTTCGAGCTTAGCGTCTGCATTCAGATGCAGTCATTTCATTGCATCAGATTCAGATGCACAGAATTGCTTTTATTTAAAGTATACCAATTAAGGAGTGGAGAACCTCTGGGCCATGGGCCTGATTTGGGCTCTTCATTTGCCCCCTCCCCCAGCCCATATTGGCCAAGCAGTGCACACCTGGTCTACAACTCACTTCATAGAACATGTCATTAGACATTTCTATGCTTAATGCTCATAGGTTTGGCTTGAATTTAGATTGTAAATCTGACTTCAATCACTTCCTGCAGAAAAACAACTTCTTCAAATGACAATTCTTGCTAACAAGGCTTCTCACCACTTTCTTTTGATTGTGCCACTCTGGGGCACTTTTTGAGGGAGTGGGGAAGCATGTAGAAAGTCGTTTAACCTACCTGACTATCTCCTTGCCCTTATATCCCTGCCTGATCACTGAAGTATTTGGAGGAGTCACTGTTAATGATCCCCCATGAATGGGATGCACATTTTCTATACACCTTGAGCAGCGTGTTTAGTATTATGTACTCAATTTTATGGAACACCCTTCCATTGCGGTCAGACAAGCCCCTCCCTATAAACTTCCAATGCCTACTGAATACTTCTTTTTGTTATTCCAATAGATTTTTAATTGAAGCTTGATCTTATAGTTCTATTTTTTGGTACTGCATCTTTGTAAACAACTTAGTAAATTGTTTAAATAAATAACATAACAACATAACATAACATAACATAACATAACATAACATAACATAATGAATGCACATTTGTAGCACATGATAGCCTTGACTGCTGGAAAAGTATTAGTTAGCATACATGTCCTAGCTGTAGGCAGCTCTGAAACTGAAGGAAAGGTGTTGTTGTTTAGTCGTTTAGTCGTGTCTGACTCTTCGTGACCCCATGGACCAGAGCACGCCAGGCACTCCTGTCTTGCACTGCCTCCCA
Source organism: Zootoca vivipara (assembly GCF_963506605.1). Lineage (NCBI taxonomy): Eukaryota > Metazoa > Chordata > Lepidosauria > Squamata > Lacertidae > Zootoca > Zootoca vivipara. The sequence goes on along the minus strand of NC_083277.1, from coordinate 32,227,771 downwards.
CAGTTTGGTCAAACTCATGTTCGTAGCTTCGAGAACACTGTCCAACCATCTTGTCCTCTGTCGTCCCCTTCTCCTAGTGCCCTCAATATTTCCCAACATCAGGGTCTTTTCCAAGGAGAAGGAAAGGTACATTAAGTGAAAATGCAAATGGACAGGATTCTAGGTTGTTCCACTTGACCGTGTCCCCCCAAAAGGTTGGTGTTGTTCTTTGTAGAACTACCTAGATCCAAATCTGGGGTTCTTAGACAGTGCTATGGTATCTGACAGAGGGCTTGACAAAGTCAGTGATGGGGTATCAGTGGAAATTTGTGTGCATTCATGTTCCCTCTGATTTTCAGAAACGTGAAATACAAATTTTGTGATCTGTTATTTGAATTGGAATGTCAAGTTTGCACAGCGCCTATTAGAAATTTCCTGAAGAAAATATTTCATTTCGTATCAGAATGTGATGGTAGTGCTGCTATTATATTTATTTCACTTGAACGCCAGTTTCAATTTATTACAGGGTTTCCTCATTGTATTATGAGAAGTCGGCTAGCTCTTAATTTTCAGCAAATGGCTCACCATTGACAAGCCCCAGGCTAATATGTGAGCTGTGAGGCAGTGGTCAGAAAGAGCGCTTCCACCCTGCCTTGAGTTCACCTGGGATTGCTTTTAATCATGTCCTTTACTATTTGCACATTTCTGCTAATTCATTTGACAGCTTATAGTCAATGCTTGAGGTGATGTGCTTGAGATGATATATTCCAGTGAATGACAGAAAAATGAGCCGTTTGTCAATCTAGACTTATTTCTGAGGAATTTTATATATCCACTTATTCAAGGTCTGAATTGCAAACTCAGTAGGTCAAGAGGTTTAATCAGATTTGCACATGCCAAGATGAAGATGGAAATGAAAAGCTCATTTCTCTTCCCTTCCAAAAAACGAAAGAAAGAAAGGTTATTCCATGGAGGCTGCAGCTTAGAACAGTCAGCTGGACTCTGTATATTACTGCCTCACTTACCACTTGAGAGGATGAACAGATCTGTTGTTTTTGGCTTCCTGATATACTAATGGGAAGTATTTCTTAGGGGAAACGATGTAGCTCAATTGTAGAGCACATGTTTGGAATGCAGGAAGTACAAGGTTTAATTTCTAACATGAGTGGATGGTCCACTAGATATTGCATTCTTGGAATTTTAAAAAGCTTCTGATAAAGTCTCTCACCAAAGGAATGGGTAAGAGGAAAGAGACCCTTATGGATAAGTAACTCACAGAGCAAGAAGTAGCAGAGAATTGGAATAACTGGAGACTTTGCACAATAGATGGATGTAACAAATGGGATCTCCCAATGATCTGCTTCGGGACCAGTGCTTTTTAATATGTTCGTAAATGATTTGGAGTCAGGGATAATCAGTGACATGGCCATGTTAGTTGGTGACAACCAATTGTTCAGGCTAGTGAAAAACAAAAAGGGATTTCAAAGAACCCCAAAAAAGGTATTTCAAAACTGAGGGAACAGGCAGCTAAATGACATATGCAGTTCACTGCAAGTAATTATGAAATGATGCACTTTGGAGCAAAAAATCCTACTGTCACTTCTTTGTTAATGGGTTTGAACAGGCACCGACAGACCAGGAAAGAGATATTGGGCTTAATGAAAATATTGACCTAGTCTGTTGCAGCTGTGATAAAGGAGAATCTCATGTTTGGGATTTTGGAAATAAAATTGATCCCTTTTGTATAATACTGGAACTCGAGGTCATCCAATGAAAGTGAATATTGGAAGATTCAGCACAGACAAAAGGAAGGATTTCTTCAACCATAGTACAGTTAGCCTATCATCCATGGAAATATCTGATGAAAATCTTGTATGAGCACCTTTCACAACTAAACTATGACTAGTTTTCAAACTGTATTTTCAAAATGTAGGCTATGGGTAGAATCTAGAGAAACAAAACAAGCCCATCCTTATGTGAATATGTCTATGGGACTTCAGCATCCTTAATATTCTGATTTTAATGTCTATCATTGAAAACAACATCCATGTTAATTCATTTGACATGGCTTCTTCATTTTAAATTTTAAATCAGAATATACACATGCTATGAATGAAGTCTTCAGTTAGTCCAAGATACTGATAAAAATGAGGAAAATTGTAAAGAAATATTTTTTATTAAATCTGAAAATGCAGTAAACAGTGTTCCATTACAGACCAAAGTGAGAAATACAGATCAGCTAATGTTATACATCACAAACAACTGCAAGCCTTTTTCATATTGATCACTGGGTTTTGTTTTTGTAGATATCTTGTACGTTTGCAACTCATACAGATATACTGGATTTTCACAATAGATCCCTGCAATACAAACTAGCTTTCTTTTTTCTTTCTTTCTTTTTTACAATTTTGGCTCTGTTTTGTTCATTTTGGGGACATTTTAAACGCAAATATGCTTTAAAAAAGAGAAAGAAATCAATTATATTTACATTTTAAAGGGCAATTCATTATCTTTCTCAATAGACTCCATTTTCAGAGATGACAGATGCCAATATGTGAAAAGGAGGAAAGTCTCCCACCATCAATGGCTGCTTTGTTTTCAAAAGTCCAATGGCTGCTTGTTGGCACCATTCAACAAAATACTCAGGAGCTGAGTATATAAACCAGAATCAGAATCTTAGTTGTCATTATGTAATCTTCAGAGCGGCAGGTGTCCATCCCTTTGGAGCTTAAACCTACAAAAAGAAACAGAGATAGAAAAGTACACTCAAATTGACATGCTTGAGGCATTGATAAGAGCTGGTTTTAATGTTCTTAATAATCACCATGCTTTACTTTTCATGCTTTCCCCCCACCCATCATTTAGATTATTATTTTTCTTCAGGAGGATGAGGCCCAATTCTATTAGCTGGCTATGATGACACTTTGAGAAGCTTGGAAGTGTGTCATTGCTCTGTTTCATTCCACCATTGGCGGAAGACTTGCAACTGTACAGTTCAATGCATAAAGTATAAAGTGCCTAGGACATTCAACCCACAAACCAGTTAATATTTTGTGTTTGGATTTCAGTCAAGGTAAGCAGTGGGGCAACTAGATTATTTTAGACTCTTGACTTGTATTACAAGGGGAACCCCGCACCCCCCCCTTCAGCTGGAAATGTATATTATTTTGCTTACAGCATGCTTGCCAGGTGTTGAAGTATTTGGGGCCCTCATGTTTATCCAGCTGTGTAGGTACCTGTATTTCTGCCCCAAAGTCTTGTCCTGATGGTACCATTCAATAGAACAACAACCGCTTCGAAACCTAACTCTATCCGTATGAAACTGCTTACCCACCAAAGTCTTTGAAGGGTCTGTGGTCAGGTTAGTTGAAATATGTCATCATGCCTCCTGCCTGGGGGGCACTAGCCCTTGCAGCTGACTTTCTCAAGATGCACATTTCACAACTTCTATTTACTCTTCTCAGTGAATGGCGAAGACCATGTCTGTCCCCCCCACCCAGGGCTTCTATGATAGTGGAGTTGCTTTTCAGAGCCCCTGATGCAGTGTGTTGTTGTTGTTGTTAAAAAAAACTTTTAATGTGCTATTATTTATTTATTTATTTATTTAGACCATCGGCATCTGCCCTTCATCCAAATATTTTAATGCGGGAAGTAGCAGAAATCAATACAAAGTGAGATCGCTGCTTTGAATTTGCATTTTGTAATGTGCCTCTCATTCTTTTACTTGCATTTTATACTTGCATTTTAACTTTAGTGAGCCACTTTGGTGGTTCTTTGGCTGAAAAGCCACCTAGAAATAAACTTTGGCATGACATGACATTGATGTGCAGTGGAGAATGACATCTAAGCTCCCAGCCCTGGTAACGTATTATCTCCTTATTCCAGAGCTCCGTGCATTCTGATTCCCTATGCGGAGGCAGAACCAGCCATCAGTACCAGAATACTAGAGCTGGTTTAAAAATAACAACTATGTAAGAATCCTTGGAGGACAGGGAGGACGTGGAGAGGACAGCTGGATTTGCCCCCATGCTTTGCACCATATCCTGCCCCTGCCCCAGATCCCCTTAAGGCCCTCTTCAGTAGCTTTTGGTTGAAACATGTACAGTGGTACCTTGGGTTAAGAACTTAATTTGTTCCGGAGGTCCGTTCTTAACCTGAAACTGTTCTTAACCTGAGGTACCACTTTAGCTAATGGGGCTTCCTGCTGCCGCCATGCCGCCGCCATGTGATTTCTGTTCTCATCCTGAAGCAAAGTTCTTAACCCGAGGTACTATTTCTGGGTTAGCGGAGTCTGTAACCTGAAGTGTCTGTAACCTGAGGTACCACTGTAAAAATTAGTACAGCGATGTACCCTACCTAAAGCTCCATGTAAGGGTATTCCTTCACCTCAGCGAACTAAGCTCTCATTTCACTTCTGTACACTCTTTCCATTTCTTCTGCTTTTTATCTTTCTAGTATCGGTCCTGAAATCATCCCATTTGCTATCTCTTGCCTCTTGCCCCTTTTGCACAGAATTGCCCCCTAGTCTCCACGTTCATGTTATTCCATCTTGATCTTTTGCAATACCCTCTCATTGTTTCTCCTTTCGCCTCCCTTTTGTGTCCTTTCCTTTGCTCCCTGTTCCCACAGTTCACACATGCCTGTTGATAAATTAATGGTTGCAGGGGGGACGCATACCCCTAAACATTTTGTGAATCTAGGTTTGGCCTCAATATGAGTAGAAAAATGAGAGTCCCCCTAAACATTTTTTAAAGAAAAAAAACACTGGCCACTGGTGTGAATAGGTCATGAGGACAGTTTTCAGTACAGTTAGTTCACAGGCACAGGTACCTATAATTGTATGTGGGGAGGAAACCAACCTCTCGTTTCGCATAGGAACAGGCAAACTGTTTCTTCGACCCTCCATCTCCCCTCCCCTTCAGTTAAAATAAATAACTGAGAGCCTGTGGGCAGAGACATTGGCTGTTTAAACCTATACACAGTCCTCGGTATATTTTAGGAACCTTTAAAATAGTAAATAACGAGGATTATTATGCTGAAGAGTTTAATTTCAACCCGACCCAGTAACTGATTTCCACACAGCTGCAGCATCCACTTAAATCAGCAAGCCGCAGATCTGCAGCGCCCTGAAAATTCTGCTGCATTTCCCCCCTCATGTTAATTGCTTTTCCCTTTTCCCAACCAGGCACGTAAGAGACTGTTCCCAGGTTTACCTGGAACCATAATATCAAGTTAGTGTCAAAGGTCTAGCCAGCTTTAGTTCTTCCCAGCAGTCAAGGGACCACAGCAACAGTGCTGGGGAGGGTGTGTGTGAGAGGTAACTCACTGGACATGGTTGGAATCCTAATTTCCTCACTGCTGCTCCCTTCCCCTCCATCGCTCACGGTTCTTATTTCTACGAGATAATCTTCTTCGAAAGGTACCAGCAGCTCAGCAGATGTACTGTTTGTCTCCAATATATGAGTGGTGCTTTGTCGGTTTTGCCTATACAGAATCTAAATATAAAACAAGAGAAGGGCAGGACCTGTTATATTATTGCCGCTTGCTTTCGTTAAGGCTTCTCCGCATGGTGGGTTGTGTTCTCAAACATTTCTGCAGCGTATTTTCAAGCACCCTGTGGGCACATTCAGCAAAAACACCGACCGCTCCAGTTGCTTACAAGAAATCCCTATGGAGATTCCCCATGTGGAATCTGAAGAGGTGCACGGATAGGTTCACAATGCCTCCCTGTCTTTCATGCAGCGGCACTCTTCAACCTTATAATCCAGCACTTCTCGCTGTGTTCCTTGGAGCTTCTGCTGTTCCTTAAAGCAGCCCAAGGGGTTCCACAATGTAAAAAGTTGCAGTTGTGGACACATTTGCATAATGTGTGATTTCCGTTGAGCTGCAGCCATGAGAATTAAATGCACTTATTTCCTTCCTTCTCAGAGCTTTCCAATGGCTAAATCAGTAGCAGCCAGAAGGGCAGGGCAAATCTGCTTACCTGGTTTGCCAAGGCTTGCACCAATCTGATGCTCTCCACCACCTCACCCCTCTTAGTAAATGGCAATGGAGTGCAGTGTTGAGAAGTCAGGTAAGCAACGCAGCTTTGCCCGCACCATTTGCTACTGGGTTGAGTGCACTGCTCAAGCCTTTGTCACAGGAATCCCTTGTCTTCTTATAAGTGCCTTCCATTGGAGCCAGGTCCTAGGGGCCAAGGTCTCTTTGAACCTCCCCCCATAAAATATTTCAGGGGGCACCCCCCCCCAAATAAGTTAATGGTGTGCTAAGTTGCTTGCTGCATCTTGTGATCAATTATGTGGGGTAGGGCTTAAAGGTAAAGGGACCCCTGACCATTAGGTCCAGTCGTGACTGACTCTGGGGTTGCGGTGCTCATCTCGCATTATTGGCTGAGGGAGCCGGCGTACAGCTTCCGGGTCATGTGGCCAGCATGACAAAGCCGCTTCTGGTGAACCAGAGCAGCACACGGAAACGCTGTTTACCTTCCCGCTGTAGCGGTACCTATTTATATACAGTGGTACCTCAACATCCAAATGACTCGACTTCCGAAGGTTTCACCTTACGAAGTCGACAAACCCGGAAGTCTTTTCACTGCACGCATGTTCTGCGCCTGCGCAGAAGCGGCATGCGCGGTCGGTGCATGTGCAGAAGTGCATAATCACGCTTCACGCATGCGCAAAATGGGCACTTCGACAACGGAGGATTCGACTTATGAAGAGCGCCCCAGAACGGATCGCCTTCGTAAGTCGAGGTACCACTGTACTTGCACTTTGACGTGCTTTCAAACTGCTAGGTTGGCAGGAGCTGGGACTGAGCAACGGGAGCTCACCCCTTCACAGGGATTCGAACCGCCGACCTTCTGATCGGCAAGCCTAGGCTCAGTGGTTTAACCCACAGCACCACCTGCGTCCCGGGGTAGGGCTTACCTTCCCCCAAAATAATATTTCATTCAAGTTGACACCCCTGGTGCCTTCCACTGAGCTGCATTCTGTCAGCAAGGGTTAAATGTGATGTTCCTTTAATTGAGAGATACAGAAGTGAGACTAAACCCTTGTTATATCTTCTTGTACTAAAACAGCTTGACAAATGTCGGCTAAATACATATATTTCAAGGGGCCAGATACATGAATACTATTTGCAAAGGAGTGGAGATTTGTTATTGCCCCATGTCAGAAAGAATGGGGGAACCAGTTCTTTGATAATGGCACCATGGTCAAATTTTTATGTTGTGACTAAGAATTAAGGCAAGCAGACACAAAGTCAACCTATTTATTGATCTTACAGCTGACCTGTAGAAAAGGATATAGCGCTTTATATCATCCAATATAAAGCGGATTGTGGTAGGGCTGGTAGGAAATTTACTTTAGGGTTTGGGTTCTGGCCTAGGCCACAGGTCATGCTGAGTAATGGGGGCATGGGTATGTAAATCCCTGAGTTTTGATTGGTTGAAGGGTCCCCCTTTTAAGGTCTTGCCCTCCATTTTGCAGTCACATTTTGCCTGGTGTTTGAATCCCCTCCCTCCCGCCCTTTTTTCTTGCAGGTTAGCACAACATTGCTATTGCCTTCGGGGCCGCCTGTATTCAGGGGCCAGTAGGAATTTTTCCAATTGGCTGATTGGCTTTGCCTCTTGGTTTTCGCCTACTGCGTTAGCAAATTGTCACAACTTGTTAGGTTGGTGGTTATGCTTTTGGTTGGTTAATCGGTTGGTAGAGGGGTGTGGCACACAGATGCCTACCCCCACCTCCGTTTGCTCCATATAGAAGTATACCGTTAAAGGAATCTCAGGGCTTACGCTCTTGTCCTTACCATCCCGCCATTGGCGGGGATGGTGGGCCCAATTATAAGAGTAAGAGCCTTGGGGAACATTATTGGTGAAAGAGAGGAGGGAATGACTGGGCTCAGCCACCTCCTCTCTCCCAGGTATGTTTACTTGACTTCCCTTCAGGAAGTCGGAGCAGGAACTGTCCAAGCGGACAGTGGTGAGTCCTGTCCTATGGTGACAGCTGATGTGAGTCCTGCCCCAAATGGGCAGATGAGGTAAGTCCTGTCCAAAGGGGACAGCTGATTGAGTCCTGTCCTAAATGGACAGATGGGGATAGTCCTTCTTAAGGAAGGATGAGTGAATAACCAAAAGCCTAAGCCAACACTCGGATTAAAATTGGTGTATTTAATAAAGTTGTGGCCCTAAATTATTTGCCAAAAACCAAACCATAATTCTGTTGTCAGTTGTGAGTTATTTAAGGTAATTTCTGGTAAGCCTCGACACACAAGGTGACAGACCATTTCTCAGTTGCCTAGCTGACAATTCCATTTTACGGAAGGTGGAATAAACAGCAAGGGGGTGATCTCTCTTGGACCTGGTCCTCACCAACAGGGAGAAACTGATCAACATTTTTTATTTACGTTCACTGTTTATGTCTCATGTGGAAACAGTTCTCTGCACTGACTACAGAGTCACTTATCTAGATTCTCTGGGATCTCAGGATAGTCTACTTTTATTATCTGAGTGCCCATCAAACAGGGCACATGCTCTGTACTTCAATACATTACACTTAATAAGGTGATAAGGGAATATAATTGCTATTTAGATCCAAAGAAAAATAGCAACATTTTACTTAAAATACAGCCACTCACAGGGGTTCCTATGTTTGACATACTTACTTTGTAGCCTAGCACTTCAGATTCATTTTCCATCGTTTTCACATGCTCCCAGTTCAAGCATATTTTCGAATTTGTCAGTCTCCAGGCAATGTTGGCTGGGCGTTGACTTGGGGCTTTAATAAAAGATAAGGACAATATGCATCATTTCCAGAGAGAAGCTGCACGAGCTGCTAGCATGAAAAGTACTCAGATATGACCCATTCAAACTCAAAGTAACTATTTAAAGACTCTTATTGCAATCACCTTTCCTATGTGAAGCAAATTCTATTCATAACAGGCAGGTGGGGGAAGAACAGAACCCACTGATCAAAAAATTGCATTAACAAATTACATTATTAATAGAGCCCACAATCTGGTTAGCTGTATGCTTCTGCACCCAGATGCTGGGAAGATATTTCATTAAAAGTTCCACAGTTATTCCACAATCATTGGCCTGGGGTGTACTATGTAGCTTAAACCAGCTAGGAAATGTGATGCTTGCCACACTCTCCAAAATATTTGACTCATAAAACCCTGCAAGTGGCAATATGTTATGATGTACTTCCCTGTCCTGGGAATCGTATAGAGAAATAGATGCCAGCCCTCATATACCTATGTAGGTACCCTTTCTTTTTCTGTACAATGGCCCTGGTTGGTTTTCAGGGGTGTCATATGTAGAAGGGGGGAGAAGATGGCTACCCCCATAGGTATATGGAGGTTTTCATATTTTTCTCAAAGAATGTCGTTTAGAAAGAACAGATAAGAGGAGTCAGTTAAACCCTTGGACCACCTCACTAAAAAGGGGGGGGGGAGTGAAAGCAAGTTGGATCAAATCATGCCTGGAAAGGTTGTACACATGTGATCTAAACTGCATGTCCATGTTTCAATCTGAGCATCATCAGTGGGTTCATGCTCAGGCTTGCTACAAATTGTGGAGGAAACCAAAATCTTCTCCTGTCTCTAGTGAACAGAAGTGCCTGTTGTGGGTGGGTGCCATAGCTGCCAACTTTTCCCTTTTCTCGCGAGGAAGCCTATTTAGCATAAGGGAAAATCCCTTTAAAAAAGGGATAACTTGGCACCTATGGTGGGTGCAGGGCAGGGTTGTTGGCTTTCAGGGAAAACTAGTAGGGTGGTAGGGACAGTGGAGGCATCTGGAACAGATGATTTGGAGCCAGGAACTCTTCTTCAGGTCAGACTTCAACGGAGATGGAGAGGGACTTGTTTAGTCCTTTGAGCACCCATTGCTCACGTCCAGGCCTGACTCTGGTAAAAAAAAAAAAATCCCCAAGCTTTGAATGCCCTGTGTGTGCCATTTCTTGGGGTCTTAGTTCAAGAGTTACTGAGACTAGACTCTTACTGGGTAGCCACTGCTAACTGGTGAAATATATTATCTATAGCACATGCCTGCGTAAGTGGAAAGGCATAAATATATCTTATTCCATTAATATGTATTTCACAAAGATATTTGGAAAATTCTAGACATATTTCTTAGTATTTGAAAAGGCACAGAAGAGTTTTGATGAGAAACAACTAAGCGAATGATTAAAGGTAATTGAAACAGTTTCTTTTTGTCCATATAAAGACTGACCACAAGTTCACAGCTGGAAAGAAATATACAAAGTATAACCAGATTTCTTACTATCTCCAAAGTTATATGGTGCACAATCCCACACATCATTGTTCTGTGAAGTAGGAAGATAGAACTATGTGGAAGGATACTTATTTGAGCTGTCTATAGCTGGCATTTAAGTCAATGACAAGCTTTCCTCAAGATGCCTAATTTTATTTCATTAAGCCCTCTTCAGAAATTTCATTCCATCCATTCCAGCTGAACCTTAATTGTCTATCCGGCTAGAGTTGTGTAGGTTCTCCCTGCTGAATATGTGCAGTTCAAAAGACAGGAAGGAGATCAGACTGCATGGAGATTAGCAGATGGTCCACATTGTCCCATTCCCACACAGCTCTCCCCTCAATGCATCCATGAACATGTGAGGATATGGTTCTTTCTGGAGAGGACTATATTATATTCTACTATGTTGTACTGAACTTAACTATCCAATAGAAGGGTTGTGATGCAACAGATGACCTTGTTAATGAGTCTTCTGCATTTTCAGGTACCATCTTGTACGAAAGGTACTGTAGGACCCATTTTGACACGTCATATAATAGTGAAATATTAACAGCACAATCCCATGCATGCTTCCTAAAAAGCAAGTCCGACTGTGTTCAGTAGGCTGATTCACTAGCAAGTGTGTTTAGGATGCAGTCTAAAAATATAAAGCTAGAAAAGGTGAAATTGAAACAATCCATAGTTCACTTTACTATGCAAGTTAGTCCACAAGTAAAATCAAGTTGTTGTTGTTGTTGTTGTTGTTGTTTGTTGTTGTTGTTGTTGTTTGTTGTTGTTGTTAATGGCTAAATGTTTTTTGGTCTGATTCTCACTTCCATGGCCTTAGTAAAATGCAATGAGTTGCAACTCGGAGTGAGAATATAATAATAAATGTAAAAATCACAATTTGTTGCCCTTTCATGACATCAAATTCAGGTTCCTGAGGTGGCCATCTCATTTTGCCCAATGATAGGGCTGGGCCAGGGAGGGGGGGTATAACCTCCCACACTGTTCCAGAATATCCTCCAATCCCACAGAACAGTTTTTGTGGACATACAGGGGGCTGCAGGGGAAGAAAGAATAAATGAAGAATCACTTTCCTCTGTTGAAGAACCCCAGAAGCAGCATTTGCTCATGGGGCCTCTGAATCCAACCCATTTTATGGATTTGTTGCCCCCCCCCATTTTTATGATACTTCCTCCACCCAAATTCTATATTCTCTTCTATATTCACTTTCTATCATATGGAAAGTGTTTGAAGTCCTCATCCCGTCCACTCCCTCTTTGATGTGCACTATGCAGAAGAGTGTTTATAAGGATTCTGCATGCATTAAAAATGAATAACCACAAAACACCCTTTACCTGTGTATTAGTGGCCACCTCTCCATACGTAACCTAAAAAGGAGAAAGAGTTAAACGAAAAAGGGCAAGGTGATGTTCCAGTTAATTGAAAGGTATTATTGGGGACTCACTCTTTCTTGTAAGCCTAAAGTGATTTTGAATGAGAAGGATGAATAGTAGGCTCATCAAATCAATGGAAGATAGGTGGAGAACACTGAGATATTTTCACAGAGGACTATGGACACCATTCCAGCTCTCATGCATTACCAATGATGCTTAATCAAAGAGGGAAACTGAGGGAATATTTACACCATATTCTAATTTTTCCTCTGGAATTTTAAGGTATGTCAGTTTAGACTCCTCACAATACATCACAGTTCAAATGCTATGCGATTCTTCTTGGCTGCTAGGATATTCTCCTCCCACACTACTGGGAGATACTGAAAACAGATATATACTCATTAAACCCCATAAAAACAATCCAGCATTCAGGTGCACAAAGGCCTATTGAAATGAATGAGTGTAGAACACTTCTAACCCTTTGATGAACTATAGATTTTCTGCAGTAGTGCTATAATGAAGCAGCCACACTCGTTGAGCCAAAAATGTTATTTTCCTCCATTTTTAACAATGGAAAGGAAGAACAAACAAAAGGACCATCTCATACCCTCGCCCTTTTCTTTTCCCTGTTGTTCTTAAGGTGCTGAAATTTCTAATGTTACTCGCACCTTGTTTAACTGAAGGTTAGTAGAAATTCCAGCTGTAAATGTGATCAAGCCTTCAAAATGACAAAAGGAGTATTTCCCAAACAAGTAACAAAATCCATCAGATGATACGCATACTAGATTCTATTAAAAAGACTGGACTTAACTCATGGATTTAGAACTGCTCACTGTTAGCAGAGGCGGATTTAGGGGAGCACGACCAGTTTGGTCGCACTGGACACTGAGCATTGGAAGCACCACAGAGGATGCTGCAATTATTATTTAGAATGGAGCACGAGAAGCAAGGTGTGTGCGCTGAATGTTGGTGTTGCACAGGGCACTGCTGTATTATGAGACCCCCAAGTAAGTGCACATATCTTCCATACAGGAATTTTGTAACATGAGGTAGCCCTCAATGAGAGTTGTGCAAGAGAAGAATGGAAGAGTATTCTGCTCCATGCTTTCGAAAAGTACCTACAGCTCATGAAACAATCATTCCCCCACCTCCCCAGAGGTGCATCTGTAGAGAGCATTTGCTATCATTCATGTAGAGAAACTGCAGACCTGTGGCAACTCATTTCCTGGACAGGAGCTGTTGAAAATTAGTCCAAGACTCAAAACAGACAGAGGTGCCTGCCATTTCCATCTGAGTTGGTTGTCTCCTAATCCAAGGTGTTGCTTTCTTAGGGGTTTGCCTTGCACAGCTGCCTATACTTCCAGGAAGGGAGGGTAGCACTTGGACAGCAAAGAAATATGGTGGACTGGGCACTTCATGGTGACCCACATTAATCCCTTTGAAATTTTGTAAATTGTGTGGTGAAATGAACTGGCTGGTATACTGCTTGTGATTACTGCTTTAATCGTGTTGGGAAAGCTGGGTGCCCAATCAGTTTCTGAATGAAGGGGAGGGCTTTTCATTTAGTAACACACAGACATATTTCCAATACCCATGCAGTACTTGAGCACTGCATTATTATTTTAAAAAAAGGTGGCAACTTTATCAGTTATCGTAGTTCAGCATCCAATATCATCACTTCCTTTTGAAATATAGGACAGACATACTAGTTGTGGAACTTTATGATGCTTTTCTACTAGGCAAAGTTGTGCTGTAGCAGGTTACTGTGAGTCAAGTGACTTGTGCTTTTTTTTAAGGTCATTGGCTGTTTAAGATACTCACGTGCTTTTTTTGTAGTGACGTTAACTGGGACACTGGATGGTCCAGTCCCAGCTGTGTTGAAAGCCCTCACTGTGGCAAAATACATTGTATTGGCCCTGAGGCTGGTGATATTTTTCGCCGTGATGTTGCCATTGACTCTGACTTTGCCAGTTGCAGAATCCTTTGAGTCGTCCGTCCAGTACAAGACCTAAAGTTTAAAAGCAAGAGTTCATTGCTTTTCTCCAACTACAACCTTGATTGGAAAGAAGACAAGTAGACAAGTAATGCTTCAAGAGGGACAGCTGATTTTGTAATTGAAGCTGTCACGATGTAAAAGCAGGCATGAATATTTATAGCATTTCTTGCATCCTGAATACAAACCGGGGGGGGGGGGAGCCCACACATAAACAAATTAGGACTCCTATGCTTATATAGCTATCCAAAGGGGAAACTTTGATAAGGTGAGTAATGCTTAAGAGCTTGTCGATCTATAATTAAACCATGAAGGAAAAAGGAATGAAATGAAAGAGGATTCCTAGAGAGATCTTAATTATTATGCCCATGTAGTTACAATTCAATAACTATTGACTTAGGCCTCCCTTTGAGCTCTAACAGTTGTTTGATGTGGAAGAGCATGTGCTTTCTGAACTAGAGCATCCACTCTATTTCTGAGGTTCAGCAGCAAATGTAGTTACAGTGGCACCATCCCCACACATGAGGATGTTTCAGCAGGCTTGGGAACATAGGAAGCTGCTTTATACTGAGTGAGACCCTGGCAGCAGCTCTCCAGGAGTACCTCCCAATCCTACCTGGAGATGCCAGGGATTGAACTTGGGACCTCTTGCATGCAGAACACATTCACTAGTATTGAGGCAAGACCCTTCTGGGCCCTTTTTTGTGCTAAGTCAAGGTTTGCAAAACTACAAACTATCTTTCCACAAACCCTGCAGAACAGGGGGGATGGGGATACAAGAGAGAGGGGAATCATTCAATGACTGCTACAACAACATTGGATGCAACCCATAGCTATTAAAAGCTATTAAAGAAAGGAATCTAAGAAAGAAAAGGGTTTATCTGGTTTGAGATAATAGAATGCACAGGCAGTGCAATTTTCTACCTCCCGTTGCCAATCTGTAAGCTTTCCTCCAGTGAATCATGGAATATTTACAGAGATTCTAATTGCACAGGGTGAGTTTGTCTAAAAAAAATATCCCAGAATCTTATTCAAAGTTGAAAGGAGACCAATCTGTCTGCAAATAACCACATGCAAGGCATTGGACTAGAGGATATGTATACAAAAGCAGGAGAGGTTGAGGTTGAAAAGCTGTGTTGCAAGAATGCTGATGCTCAGGAGGCAGGAAACCAGATAAACTATTAATAAAATAGCAGAGAAGATGGTGTGTTGGAACGAAGGAGTCAAATAGAATAATGGGATGAAACGATCTTGAAAATCAGGAAAATGGCAGTTAAACGTGGAGCTTGACTGGGAGGCTGGAAGCAGAGAGGGACTAGAAAGAATGGACATGAAATGTTGGCGTACAGCAAGTGAATGGAAAAGGTTACAGTAGAACCTAGGGAACTGTGGGGCAAAAAGAAAAAGGAACAGAAGGGTAAGGTAATATATATCTATATATGAATGAACCAGCTATATTTGACTACAAAAATCTAATATAAAGTGTCCCACCTCATAGCCAAGAACCCTTCCAGTATGTCTGTTCCACACAACAGGATTCCAAGAGACTTCTATTTCTGAGGCTGAGAAACTTTGTACAACGGTTCCAGTTGGTGCTATCTGTGGCTCTGGGAGAGCAATAGTGGCACAGAAAACACACATTTTAGAGACCACAATGTAATACCAAGTTGTTATAATGAAAAATAAACAGAAGGGATTATAAATCTGCAGGAAATCATGAAAAGACTGATCTCTCACAACTAAAGACTTCCTGTGGCAACCAACTTCTTATGATGTAGTGAATTTAGCTATTGAACCACCATGACATTCTTGCACAGCAATGCATCCATGCCACTGTCTATGATGTGATGTCAAACGCTTCACAATATGGATCGCATATCAGTTACACCAAAGTAAGAAGACCCAACAATGTCATAAATGGTAAGACATGGATGATTTTACTTACCGTCTTCTCCAGAGTACACAATATATATTGGGCTCAGCGTGCCTACTCCTTCATGATTGAAGACTCCCACTTTCACTTCAAAAGGGAATAAGGGTGTGATGCTTTCATTTCTATAGATGTATTTGGATGCCTCCACTGAGGCAACCGCTGCCTTTGTCCAGCTTGCAGAGCCCAGAGGCCGGAACATAATAATGTAGCCAAAACCTTCCCCGTATTGTAGTTCCTCAGGAACTGACTACAAGAGGCATAGAAATCAATCAATAACCACTTGCAAGCACTGTATATGCTGTTTTAATTGAATCTTCTCTCTATCAGTATATTTTAGCTGTATTGATTTGGTTGACTGTGCTTCCAAGAAGATAATAATGTTTGCTCCATCAGTCAATGTAATATTGAAAATAACAATAAAAATAAATCAATTGAGGCAATCAATTTAGAAACAAAAGACCTAATCAGCAGCATTAAAAGCATGCACTACATTTTAAAAATTAGACTCATTTCATTATCATCTTAGTTTGCTTTTGATTTTCCACCATCCTACACACACTTTGGAGTGCTGAATTGCTAAATTTTAAAGAATTACAACAGAATGGAAGCAACTATTGCTATATGAGTGTGCACCAATGTGGTGAATGCAACTTGGGCCTTGCTACATGAGGCACACTAGATCAGGCATCCCCAAATTGCAGCCCTCCAGATGTTTTGGCCTACAACTCCCATGATCCCTAGCTAACAGGACCAGTGGTCGGGGAAGATGGAAATTGTAGTCCAAAACATCTGGAGGGCCGAAGTTTGGGGATGCGTGCACTAGATTCATGAATGTACCTCCTGGTATTTCTATTTTACTAAAAGCTCACATGGGAATGCGGTCCAAATTGGCAGTTCTGGGAAAAGCGTTAATCATTTTCCCTTTGCCATTTCCCAGATCATAGTGCAGGAAGGTGACTTATAAGAGTCAGACCATTGAGTCCATCCACATCAGTATTTTCTACACTGACTGGTAGTGTATTTCCAGGATTTCAGACAAGGGTTTCTCCCAGTCCTACCTGAGATTCTGGGGTTTTGAATCTATTGCATATACTAATATGCAGCATGAAGCAATTGAATGCATAAAAGTTGACTTCTTTTGGAATAAAAAAATTCCAGACCCATATGTATTATTCAAAGCTTTACTAACCAGAACTTCTTCAAAAAGCAGGTACAAAACAATCAAAGATACATGTACAAACCTATAAGAACCTATGCATATTCAAGCATAGGTTCTTATTCTTCAATTATGATCAGCGAAAAAAAGAATCAAAGCTGTGTTTCTCTCATAGCTTGAATGAGGCTGCATCCAGCCTAAGGCCATGCAGCTCCTTGGGATGATTCATTACCACAACCTTTATATGACTGTGCCTGGGAACAAAGGGCCAAGCCAATTCCCTTCAAAATGGCAAATTTGCAATTGAATACCTGACTCACATGATCTAAGGTTAAACACTCACCTAAAGGCTAGCAGAGAACATCATTAGTTAATTATCAGCTAGAGAGTTAGAGAGCCCTTTCTAGCTCAGTACACTCCAAGGGAATTTCCCTATGTTAAACACCTCAGAAATATACATACAGTATATAATGTGGCACAATTCTCCATTTCAGTGTGCAATTAAACAATTATACTTAACAGAACCTAGAACCAGCGGCAGATGTTCTACCACTGATCTATGACCCTTTCCCAGCTGCTCTTGGTCCTTCTGGATCTCCTGTGTCTTGTGTAGCCCCTAGATGTGCATGTAAGTTTAGTGCGTTGTCACCAGAATATAACCAGTATTATTTTTGGTAGTTTAAAAATTCTGTAGTTTCAACATTGCCATATTTCTATCTGTAAGTATGGCCAATTTATTAATAAACTAAATAAACTATGCACTGGGACTATGTTGATATTATTTTCATGAGGGCGTCCTTTTCCATATACATACTTTATGGAAAAAGAAACACTGGTGGAATATTGGAGCCATTAAGGCTGCATCTGTGCTCTTTAGTAAATGATCATACGCATAATCACCTTCAAAGGAACTACTGCTTCAAACATAAGAGGAAGAACATTAAAAGCCAACTAAGGTGGTGAATCCCAAAATAAATTAGAGGAACTAATCATCTTTAGTGTCCATATAAAGGTAAAGGGACCCTTGACCATTAGGTCCAGTCGCAGACGACTCTAGGGTTGCGGCGCTCATCTCGCTTTACTGGCTGAGGGAGCCGACGTTTCTCCACAGACAGCTTCTGGGTCATGTGGCCAGCATGACTAAGCCGCTTCTGGGGAACCAGAGCAGCGCACGGAAACAACGTTTAGCTTCCCGCCGGAGTGGTACCTATTTATCTACTTGCACTTTGAGGTGCTTTCAAACTGCTAGGTGGGCAGGAGCTGGGACCAAGCAAAGGGAGCTCACCCCATCGCGGGGTTTCGAACCGCCGACCTTCTGATCAGCAAGTCCTAGGCTCTGTGGTTTAGACCACGGCGCCGAAGGTATGCTCATGGGGATCAATATACAATGATACAATAAAGCACTGAGATTGAATTATCACAGTAAGAAAGTACCAATACTACGCCATTGTGAAGTGGATATGGATGGAAGTAGCTAAATGCATAGATAGAATGTTTTTGTTTTGTTTTGTTTTGAATTGCTTTTAGCATTCACTGCTTACCCTTGTTACAAGAAGTGGGTATACAGCAGTAATATTTATTTATTTACTGGACATACCAGAGAAGTAATCACACCTTTGTGGGTTTTTTTTTGCTGCTGTTCTTTGTTCAGACTTGCAATATATAGCTGTGATTTATATTAGAGAGACAGAAAATGTGCATATCTATCATCTGCCCATCTACCTAATGTCTCATACTACTTGCTTGATTATTTAATTTTGGGGAGCTTCTCCTGTACTATTGAGTTTATCTAGGCTGGTTGATCAATCAATCCCAGTAAAACAGAATTGTGGTGTTCTGTTTTGCAAAATAAAAACTCAAGTGTTAAAATCCAATTAATGTGCAGCATTTTTGAAACTTGTATGTGCTCTGAGTCACTTTTCTCTTCTAGCATAAAGCAGCTAGAGAAATATGATAAAAGAAATGCTGCAGTGTACTCTGGGAAATACACTTTTTAAAAACCCTTAATTTATCATGTGGCACAATTTTTCGGTATCCATATTCCTTTAAACCGAAAGGTGTAAAAGTTACTGAATGCTGAAGAGAGAGAAAGTCTTATTTGTTATTTCTGGAAATCTTTCTGAAACCCCAAAAGTCCATCTTCCTGCCTAAGCTTTTTTCCTTTCTCTCCCTAATAAGTCAAAATACTCTCTTTGTTCCCGGCCTCTTTTTCTGGAGTGATGCACAGAAAGCAACTGTCAGTTGTCAAGTCAATGGGAATAAAGGACTTGCACATTTTACATGTTCCCTGTCACATGCTGACAGAAAAACATTTTCTCCCAGAAAGCGGGGTGTAATGCAGCTGTTTGTTAAAAGAACACAGCTCAAACGCACTGGAATACAGCACTGGACTCTTGCCATGCCCATCTTTGTAAAAGTAAATTCCGAGAGTGAGGACAGCATAAGTGAACTACGATCAGAAAAAGAAAGAGTTTGTCACTTTATTTGTGCCAATTTACACATTGTTCTTTTTCTTTAACTTTGGGGGGGGGGAATACTTGCAGAAAGAACCAGGGGTTAGGGCCACGCCAGAGCACCTGGGAGCATTTTGGGGTGAGGTTGCGCCTGTGGTAAGACCAATGCTCCCCCAGTCTGTTTACCCTTACTGACTTCTGCCGGTGCCCAGTTGTCAGTGCTGCCCTGCAGTGTAGGTGCAGCTAGTCGAACCAATGCCTAAGCAAACCAGTCACATTCTGTAATCAATAAAGTTGTGGCCAAAACTATGCCAATAACCTTGAAGTAATATTGGTGTCAACTGTGTCTTTCTTTGGGAGGTCTTGGTGGGTCTTCACACATAACCCTGGGTTCTCGGTATGATGAGAGAGGAAGAAAAACTTAACCTTATCCATTTTTCAATGCCACACATAATTTTATAAACCTGTTTTGTTTAGGGAAGGTTTCAATATCTGATGAATTATTGTATTTTAATCTTTGTTGGAAGCCACCCAGAGTGGCTGGGGAGGCCCAGCCAGATGGGCAGGGTACAAATAATAAATTATTATTATTATATAAGGAACACTATTCTGCTCAATATGGAATGGCGTTACTCACTGTATAATGGCAACCGCTATCTTTTTTTGTATAATTGTGTATTACGTTGTCGTAACCCACCCTGGGTAAGAAAGGGCAGGTGAGAAATCCTATAAATAAATAAAAGACATGCAGGTATAGTCAGACCAGCTTTGGGCCAAATGAACAGTAATTCATGTACCTTGTAATGCTTTAAGTGAAACTTGCTCAAGGGGAGAGCCCATATCCTAGGTATAGCCTGTGACAATTCCCATTTGAACATAGGATATCCACCTATGGACTGCAGAAGTGATTGTGCATTTGGTTTGGGAACTTCTCCAGTTACCTCCAAAGCCACTCTTAGTTAGAACTACGTCCCAGTAATTTCAGCTGAACTTATTTCCCTTCAGCATGAATTATCCTTTGGGTATTTGATTTTGCCTTCTAAACATACACTGAGTGGAATTTGATACTGAAAGGCCATGTCTCCTTTTATGCATGACAGGGAAGGCTTTGGCAGCATAATATCCCAAATGGGAGAAAACATCAGCAAGAGACGTGCAAACAAAACTGTGTGGAATGTTTAATGTGCAAAATACCCAAACAGATTAGAGTGTTAAGCTGCCTTCTGCATAATGATGATAAGAGGGCTACAGATGACTTCTATACATCTTTATAACATGCTGCTCACAGTTTACTTCTCTAAATTGCTACCAGTGGTGCAACCAACCGCTTTTGCTACACCTATATTGTAATCTCCCTTCTTTATATTGAAGAGCTGAGGCTGGTTTACAAATTACCTCCCATGTTATGACGAGCTCGGACCGGCTTCCTCCACCTCCACTCACATTTGCTGGTGCCGCTGTAGGAACTAAGAGGGTAAAGCAAAAGCAAAAACATCACAAATTTGCGAAATTAAAAAGGCATTCGTAATTTTGTAAATCCTTCTTTGAATGACCATATGAAAAGAGAAATCAATACAGTACATGAGATCCAAAGTCCATAGCGAGGTTTATCATCATGGTTGGCAATGGTTCTATTGCTCTCTGGACCAATGCAGCTAAGTTCTGAAACTGATCATGGCTGAACTACAGATAAGTTCTCAACTGGGCTATGGGTTCCCTCCACATTTGGGGAGTGGATTCTATAGGGATAAAACTAATGTGCCTGTATAGATAATCTCATTATAGTGGATCTTGAGATAAGCTGGTAGTGGCTTAGATATGTGTGATGCCACAGGAATGATCTACATGGTAAGCCACTAAGTACTTTAAATTAGTAGTAGGCTGACCATAATAGACTCAACTAGCAATCAACACAGGATCATTGACTTCTTGTTTTGTTATTTTATTTTCAGATATGCCATATTCATGAAAACAACACATTATTTTGGGAATGGGGGGCAACCATTATCCTTTTTCGTTGCTGCCATTCACTTCAAATGATTTGTGTTAGATCTGCAAAAGTTTAAGACGGAAAAGGAAATGGGGTGGTTAACTAAATGAAGAATTAAAAAGAGACTTTCAAGCCAAGCTCAACTAACATCCCACTGTTCCATGAACCAGTTAATGCTCAATTAGTGCTTGTGTTAAATGAGTTCAGTATTTACTGTATTTGCATGGGAAAGAAATTTATACTACTGCTCAACAAAGCCTCAACTGGGTCATAGTTGAGAAGCAGATGAAAATTTACGGTTAACTGCATCGGCAGAAGCGCAATTAATTCTCAGCTCCATTTTAATGAAATGAGCAGTGGCTCATTTGCCTCCAGGAATCTACAAATGCTCGATCGAGTTTTAGCTGGCAATGTAGACCTTATAAGACAGACTTTCTCGTTCACCCTTTCATTGCTCTTTATTTGCCACACCTGTTACTCTGAGGATGGTTTTAATTAGTAATCTAGGATCTTAGCAGCCAGATGCACAACTGAAACGTTTCCCTTTTGCCTATGGGGCATCTGAGTAGTGAAGTGAGTAGAGTTTATCCAAATCTGCAGGACTCTTTGGTTCAATACTTTAACCTGTACACAACACCAGAGCCTCTGTTCTATTTCTGTAGCGTCTACTCTACAGATTTTGACAGTCCTAATGAGGGGATATCGAAGCCACATGAAGCTGTCTATGAAAGGTCAAAGTTTAAAGGAACTTTGTAAACCCTATCGTTTTGGATTCTACAGTGTATAAAATAGTCTGTGCAGCATAATATGGAACATACTTTCCTTATCCATTCATCATACAGTGATAGAATCATGCTTTCCCAGTACTTAGCAATAAAAAACTCTGTGCATCATTAAAAAAGGGATGAACTGCCTTCTGACTTCTGCATTTAATGGGGCTTACTCCCAGGACTGATGCCTAAAGAAGTAAAAGTTAATTGGCAGGAAGGGGTGATGCATCCAGCCATTCTTCCTTCACACCTGGACTCTTGGGAAACAGTTGGGAACCCCTTCAGAATAAGAGATCTGAGGGAGGAGAGCCTATTGTTAAACACCCTTCCATTGTTCCTGTACACCACCCTCCCGCAAAAAGAAACAACAACAACAAAAACCCACTCACAATATTTTGAATTGCAAGCCAATTTTTAGCTGATAACATGGATACACAAATACACAACAACGTAACATTTGAATAACGATCTCCAGTAGAGGTGAGCCATTATGGCTTACTTTTGAAATGAACAGAGTTACATTTTTTAAGGAGTTTCTCAACCCATCAAGACAATTTCAGGAAACCTACTGGATGCTTTAGTTCTTAGTAGCTCAGATGGTGTGCTTGGCTCTCCAATCCCAATACTATTGCCAGCCACAACACGAAATTCATATTCAACCCAAGGGTTCAGATCAACCACTGTTGCCGTGTGGGTCCTTCCGTTAATAACTTCAGGAACTAAACATAAAAGCGAAAAATGATTAGCGATGGAAGAATGCGAAACTATAGCATAGAATGCAAGTCAGAAATGTGGCTGTATACCTGTCGAAGCTGCTTGCCACCCAACTGAAAAGGGGGTCCTTATCTGAATAGTGTATATTTGGACTGGACTATTATTATCTGTTCCTTGTCTCCAGTTTAGCACTGCCGTTGTACTGGAAACATGTTCAATGTTAACATCTTTGGGAGGACCTGGAGTGCCTTATTTAAAAAGGAAGAAAATGCACATTTACTTTAGCAGAATACTTAGAAATGGTGCGGCTCTTTAGGGCTCTGTTGTGCATTTGATATTCACTACTAGATTGATTAGAGATATTTTTTTTTGAAATCAACCCCCTGGTTCAATCCCCTGCTCTAAGGCCATATGGCTTAAAGCATAACACAAATGTCTGTCAAGCCATTCCTCCTAGATTACCACCTAAACTACACAAAAGACTTCTCTCTCTTCACTTTCTTAATAATCCAGAATAGTTCTCTGCCATCTCTGGCCCCAAAGGCCACCAACTCCCAAACCCAAACAAGTCTGAAGTCAACCTATAAAGCACATATACTAGGCAAACACCACCCCTTACAATGCTATTCTCTGAGCAGATCCACTGGAATTAATGGGCCTAAGTTCATCATATCCATTAATATGAATGGGTCTTCTCTGAGTAAAACTTTGTTGAATACCACCCTGTATTTCTAACCTGCCCTTCATCACCCGATCTCATGATGGGATGCACACAAGACTATATGCCAGTTCCTGCAAAATTAAAAAACAAAACACCTGAATCCAATTATAAGAAATGAAAAAAGCAGGAAAATATTCAAATCACAACCACCAAGCTTTAAAAACACAGTGTGGTTTTTTACACTTCTAATAATAATAAGATTAACTAAAATCGAGTATTCTACAGATGCCTGGAAAAACTAATACATTTTTTAAGCGGCCACTGAAATGAAGAAAGTGTGAGATCCAAACATACCTTAGAGGTATATCTTTGTTTATGATATAGGATGCACAAACTAAGCATTCTCCTCTAACAAGATTATTGAGCAAATAATGGATTCGGATTAACAGCTATGATATGCTATAGACATATATATCCTAGATTTTTAGAGAGTGAAAAAAGTGTGAGGAAGAAATAATGTCTGTCGGCGTTTGCATTGGAGTTGCTTAGATGCCCACTGGGCAAATTTTACTCTGATGGGAATATATGGTGGTAAGAAACATATCTGAGCTGTAGATCATGAGTTGTTTACATTTCATTCACCCTCTTCTCTGATGCTGATGCATACCATATTATTCTCTGTGTTACAGTTAGCTGGCGTTTTATAGATAATAGACTTACCCCTTACAATAATTTCTGCCGTTTCAGATAGGTTGTCCATAGCTGTTTGTACTGTGCATCTGTATTTCCCAGAATGATTTAACTGAATGTTTCTTATCATAAGGTCCCCTACTGATTCCTTGAGATAAGAAGAGGAGAAATAGACAACTAAATGAATTTTCTATAGTGGATATTTCTGTAATTTGTGAAGCATTAATAAAATATGTAGTTTTAAAGTCCAAGCATATACTGCTATCATCTGTTTATTTCATTTACATGCCTTTAATGTAATTTCACAAATAAAGCAAGCATTGAAAGCAAAAATAAATAGTTGTGTCCATATAAAGCAATAACACTTCTGGGTGGGAGGATACCAGAACTGGGAGACTTCATGAGTGCTACTATCAAATATCAAAGAAATAAACAACTATACGACATTTAGAAGACATCTGAAGGCAGCCCTGTTTAGGGAAGTTTTTAACCTTCTGTTGGAAGTCGAATTATTATTATTATTATTATTATTATTATTATTATTATTATTATTATTATCAGACAGAGTGAGGCAGCCACCCCGGGCAGTTGATGCTGTGGTAGTGAGTGACAGTGAGGCACCGTAACACAAAATTTTTGTGCCACCAAGCCTACCCTATGCCCTGTTAAGTAGCCTGCTTTTCTCAGGTGTGGTGACGACAGTTGTCAGATCACTAGTGTTGAATATTCAACTCCACGTTCAGTTGCCATCCACACATCAAATTGCTGGTGTGTGTCTGTGTCCTTGTCTTTTTCCCCAGACAGCAGCTTAATTTTGGTCACCCGAGTCTTTTAACCATCAGGAAAAAATGCCATACAGAGCTGCATGCCCATCGAAATATGTAAGGTGCATTTTTGTGACCCAGTGTCAGGAGTATGGGCAGGAGTCAGGCTCTGGGGCCTGTAGTGCTTTGCAGGACTGGGGCATGCCTCAACTTGTGCTGGAGAAGCAAGGCGTGGCCACACAGGTGAAGTCCTCAGCTTGTGCTGGAGAGGCAAGGAGTAATCACCCAGGTGAGGCCACTTGAGATCTCACTGCACCTGGTGGCAGGAGCTGGGAGGGATAAAAGCCCAGCATTTCCCTTCAGCTCTTTGCCACAGCAACGCTATCCCTGCCTGGTTGCATCTGGCCTCCTGTTCCTTGGACCCTTGCCTTGTTGCTGCCGTGCTTCTTGGACCCCTGCCTCGCCTTCACCTAGCTCCTGCCCCGTGGACCTTTGCCTTGCTTCTTGTTCCTAGATCCTTCGCCTTGCTCCTTGCTCCTTGGACCATTGCTTCGCCTTCGCCTTGCTCTTGCCCTGTGGACCTTCACCTTGCTTCTTGTTCCTGGATCCTTGGCCTTGCTTCTTGTTCCTGGACCCTCGCTTTGCCTTCGCCTTGCATCGTGCCCCGTGGACCTTCGCCTCTGCCTTCGACCCTGCTTCTTCACCACCATCTTGCCTCTGGTCCTGACGCCCGCCGACCGGACCGTGACACCCAGTATATGAAGATTTCCAGTAGAACAAGTCTTTATCACTCGTACTTGAAAGGACATGTTCCATTTCTTATAGTGGGTCAGGAAATATAGCTTGGACTCATCCTCAGCTGTAGGAAAGACATTTCCAGATACCCAGGTTGTTAACCCTTTTAGGGATTGTTGTTAGTTGGAGCTACCGTGCTTGGAGCCTTCTGATTTGGATGTACAGTGGTACCAGGTTAAGTACTTAATTGGTTCTGGAAGTCCATGCTTAACCTGAAGCGTACTTAACCTGAAACGAACTTTCCCATTGAAAGTAATGGAAAGTGGATTAATCTGTTCCAGACGGGTCCGTGGAGTACTTAAATTGAAAGTACTCAACCTGAAGTGTACTTAACCCGAGGTATGACTGTATATCCTAGTGGCTATTTCTTACTGTTTTAATATTTGGCCTTAACTGTAGACTTTGAGGAGCCTTACGCTGACAAATCATGTCCAATAGGGACCAAGGGACTGAGAGAAAAGCATCTATAGCCATTGCAGGAACAGCACAGCACAAGTTGGTACTGACACACTGCAAATTTATTACCAACTATTCAGCAATGGACATAAATGTGCAGATTTAGATTTATCATCTTTTTAAACATACAGACAAAAACAAAATGACAACACTAACCACAAATTAAACAGACATAGCTTTATGATTTCCCGATGCATATTACAAAAATATGTCATTTAGGGCAAGGGGACCCATGTGATTTATGACACACACACACACACACACACACACACACACACTGATTATATGAAGAAGAGTCTGTAAAACTTACTCCTCCGGCTCTTTCAAAATGACTCATTCTTCTTTTAAAATCTATAACATCTCCATTGAATGACCACGAAAACGCAACCTTGATAGATGGATCTTTGGATACCTGACAAGGCAGGACTACACTTTCTCCAACTGTAACATCCATATTGGAAGGTGGAGTAGTAATGATAGTCCTCTCTGTTGAAGGCAGAACAAGTCACTCTTGGTTGCATCAGTAGTTTACAAAAAAATCACTTACTTCAGAAAGAACTACCAAGATCCCAAAGGACTTGTGTTTACCCTCAAAAGCATCAGTTGAAAGAAGAAGAAAAAACCCTTTCAAGTAATTTAGATTACACTCCCAGCCACTTAATTAACGAAAATTATAGTTTGCTTAAGGGACAAGGGAATGAGTTAGAGCTTTGATTCCCGAACCCCTCCATTCTCATTGGTATGATTGTCAGATAAATTAGAGATAACAACTTCCCTGTTATAAGCAGTTTAGGCAAAAACAGCTTTTGTTGATGAAAGCATTATACAATCATGAGGATCATATGCATACAAAAAACAACATCAAGCTTAGTCAAGATGATAAATACTGTATGAATTAAGTACTGGTAGCTAGTAGGGAGAAAGAGGTGTGAAACGAAGATATAAGGGATGTATTATTTATGATTAAAAATAATGTTAAGGTCTTTAGAAAAATGGAAAAAGTAAGCAGCAGACTCCACTGTTCCTAACTTGTAGAAAGTATGAAATGATTTGTCAGAAAATATCCAAATATAATATAGCCTGCATGTGTTTGGGGGACAGGCTAAAAAGTGCAGTGCTTTTCTCTCCAAATCTGTCATTCTGTGTGCTTTCATCGGTATTTTGTAGGAAGGATTGAAGCACCTAGTGAAATTTTAGGTTAGTGCATTTCAAATGGATCAAAGGGCTCTGAAAACTTAGTGCAAAACATCCACACACACACACACACACACACACACACACACAGGGTGGGAAAGGGGTGGGGCAAAGTATTGAAAAGTATAGGAAGGGTGAATGATTAACAGGAAGAAATTGTAAACACTCCACAAGCAAATGAATGAATACTAGTTGTTACATAACAGAAAGAACCACTATTGACAAATTAGCCCATCCTTATCACCATATAAGCTTTGCGCAAAGAAATCAGGATGGATCTGGAATGAGCTGGTCAAGACAGCCTGAACCTAAAAACTACAACGAAAGCTCCATGTAAATGCATGGACATGAATTGTATCCGTTTGTCAACCCTGATTCCAAACACAGTACTCGTGGACATGGCCTTTCCTTCCTGCCTTTGTGTAACTGTACTTTTGGTGCAGAGCTTCTTAAGCATCTAAGCATATTCTGAAACACAACCTATCATTTGCCACAACGTACCAACTTAATGTGGGTGGCGCTGTGGGTTAAACCACAGAGCCTAGGGCTTGCCGATCAGAAAGTCGGCGGTTCAAATCCTTGTGACGGGGTGAGCTCCCGTTGCTCGGTCCCATCTCCTGCCCACCTAGAAGTTCAAAAGCACGTCAAAAATGCAAGTAGATAAATAGGTACTGCTCCAGCAGGAAGGTAAACAGCGTTTCCATGAGCTGCTCTGGTTTGCTAGAAATGGCTTTGTCATGCCAGCCACATGACCTGGAAGCTGTACACCGGCTCCCTCGGCTAATAGAGTGAGATGAGCACCGCAACCCCAGGGTCGGTCACGACTGGACCTAATGGTCAGGGGTCCCTTTACCTTTACCTTTACCCACTTAATACCTGGCTCCAATCAACATGGAAATATGAGGACCCACAAAATGCTGAAGCCTAAGCCCCATGCAGGTGTTGGTATTCAGAAAAGAGTAAATATGTGAGGTGTGTGTGCAGTAGCTCTCCCCCCCCCATCATTGTTCCCATAGCCCTCTGGAATTGGAAAATGATGTTTCCATGGGTACAGGAGAACTCCCCACTTTACACAGATGCCCTCCATGAGTTGTGGGCAACAGAAGCAACAAGAGAGGTAGCACAGCTATAATGCTCATCCCTTATGAGCCTCTCACATTTACTCTTCGCTGCCTTGCAATGTGTGAGCTCCAGCGTTCCATTTTGTCCTATTGTTCTGCTTTGTTAAGCAGTTCAGCCATGCATTATCCAGAGTCTATGTGTGCATTCTTGCAGTCTTAGCAAAACACAAAAGCATATTTTATAGAAGGCTGATGCTCGGTCTCTCTGGGTCTATCAGTCTAGCCAGATCACATCAAGTGCTATGAGTGATGCTGAGATGTTTGTTTCTCTTGATGCAAGCTGTTGTTTTTATGAGGTTTTCCTTAAGATTTCCATCTCAAATCTTTCTAAATGCCTCTTAAAAGCTCCCACGTTCCCATTATCTATCTGTCTTGCTTACTAACTGCAGACATGTATTATGGAGCATGCCCCGTTTCCAAAGAGAAAAAATAGACAATGCACTCAGCACACTTGAGGTATAATAAAGACTTCTTATCATAAGGAATAAACAACTCAATAAGCAGCAATAAACTTAATTTGCCCATTAGATATGCTTTTCGGAATTCTGACATTTCAGTTGAATATAATGCTGAAGCAATGAGGCCTATAATTGAACAGCCAAAACCTATCCAGAGGGGAACCAAAACAAATGTTCCCTGCAAACACTACCATTATGATAGCATGTTGTTATTTTGATTTTTAATAAATGTTGCAATTGTCAAATTAAAGCTTTTCTTTACGTTTGAAAAATTTAATTGTCACATCATTCACAATTAGGATACATGTCCGCTCCACGAAAAAATGCAACACTTCAGAATCTTTAAATGCTGGGAGGCATCCAAGTATCTTTGGGTGCAGAGAATTGCTTGCACATATAACCTGGGCCTGGATTTTTATTTTATTGAACAAATATATACATGTGTGCACACTGTCGCAATGCCACATCTCTCACAGCATTTAAATCTGGTTTTTATGTGCTATTTAAAATTAAAGTGTTTGCTACATTAAGTTGCTAGAGCCACAAATGGATAAAACAAAGATTGAAAGCATAAATGCATACAGTGGTACCTTGGTTTGAGAACAGCTTAGTTTATGAACAACTTGGATTAAGAATGGTGCACACCCAGAAGTAGGTGTTTTGGTATGTGAACTTTGCCTTGGAATAAGAACATGTTTCGCTTCCTGTCAAATGTGTTCCATTTGTAAATTGAGTCCCCCGCTGCTATGGGAAAACACGCCTTGGTTTATGAACGCTTTGGTTTAAGAACGGACTTCCGGAACAGATTAAGTTTGTAAACCAAGGTGCCACTGTACATATATTTAAACAATTCCTGGTAGGATGTTATGTACACAATCCAAGACATTATCTGTTCCTTAGCTGACTTTATAAGCCCAAAACAGTTCTCTTAGGGAATAGCAGACATTTAGCAAAAAAGGGAAACTAAAGTTTGGATGACAGTTTTCTAACTTCAGCAAATATATATATATTGCTGAACATATTTATGGTACAGGTAGGTAGCCGTGTTGGTCTGACGTAGTCGAAACAAAATAAAAAAAATTCCTTCCAGCAGCACCTTAGAGACCAACTAATATATATATGCTTATACAGTATATAGTGAGAGGGTGGGGAGGGGTATTACTCCCTCCTTGTGGTGCGAGTGGGTGATTGACTGACTGATAGCTGTTGACGACTGTTAACGACTGCAATTGGTCTTACAGGAAAAAGCAAGGGGTGGACATACATCTGACATTAGGAATCACGGACTTCCGGTCTTGGTGCGCTGAGCTTGAGACGCCATTCTGAAGAGCTCCGCTACAGCGGAGACTCAGAAGCCCGAAAGTAAACAAAACTAGGGGGGCAAGCGTCTTAAAACCCCACTAGAAACAGCGGTAACACGGAGATATCGCCAGAAGAAAAAAAAGCGGCGCCAAAAGGCGGAACTCCGTTCCGGCACCGAACGCAGAGTGAGAGGGACGGAGAGGAGCCAGGCGCAGAACTGAGCAAGTTACTTACCGGGCAGACGCCGAATCTCAGCCAGGCAGCACCAAAGATTCTCCGGCGGAGATAAAAAGCAGAGAAAGCTGGAAACAGCGAGTAAAGAGCAAACGGACTAAGAGGTGAAGCAGACAAGCAGAGCAGAGCCGAAAAGGAACGCTGGAGGATTGAAAGAATATATCGTAAGAAAACCTGTTACAAAGTTACTTTGAGCGATCAGGGGGGAAGAGAGGGGAGGAGGACAAGCTCCTAAAAAGCGCCAAAGAGAGAGACATTAAGTAACATCCAAAAGTAACCCGATCCGGCACGGAAAGTGGAGGACGCGGGCGAAGGGTAGAGGGGAGATTAACGAAGAGGAAAAGGGAAGGAAAACAACAGCTTGGCGCTAAGGGGTGAAACCACATTTTAAGGAAATTGGAGAAGGGGGTAAAAATAAAAAAACGCTAATAAGAAAAGACTGAAAAATGGCGGGATTGTTTTAAGTGGAATTTCACAAACGGACAGACTTCCCCCTTCTCTAAGGAAGTGAAAACAACGAAAGAGGAGAGAGGAGAGAACGCAAGAGGAAAGAAGAAGAGATCGCGAGTGACATCTAGAGGCCAGGAGGGAAATAGCAAGTACCTCTTCACTGATTTTAAAGAGTAGATCAGAATGATGGGACTGATAAGATCTTGAAAGGCCACAAGGGAACTCCCAAGTGTGAAAGATTAGAAGGACGTCGCTAAAAAGGGAAGGGAAGAGTGAAAAGAGGGTAAAATGAAAAAAGGACAGAATCAAGTGATGGCATCAAACAACAAGAGAAGAGAATCATCACCCCAGGAGAATGATCCACTAATGGATATTAAGGAACTGATTTTTGAAATGAATAAGACCTTAGGTGAAAAGCTAGACTCTGTTGAAAAAGTGAACAAATCTTTAAGTGATAAGTTGGACTCAGTAGAAACAAAAATAGAACAGAATTCCAAAGTCATCACGGAGATATCAGGACAGATAAAAGATTTGAGTACAAAAAATAAGGAACTGGATCAGGCAATCAAAGAAATTAACACGAAAGTCAATAAACAGGAGGAAGCGATTAAGAAAGTAGTCATGGAAAATAAAGAACTGAGGAGAATACAGAATACAAGTGAGGACAACAAAGAGGAGTGGAAGAAAAAGTGTGAGGAGCTGGAGGATCAACTAGCCTTATTAGAAATGAAACAGAACGCCCTGACTCTCCGGCTAAGAGGCGTTCCAGAATCACAAAACGAACAGATCGAAGAGAAGGTGGTGAGGGAGTTGGCGGGTTGGTTAAAGGTGAAAGAGGAAGAATTGTGGATGGATGTAGACAAGGTGTATAGAGTTAAAATAGATAAGAAAAAGAACATGTTGGGAGATTGCATGCTCTTCCTTAATTCACATCTGTTAAAGGATAGAATTCTGCAGAAAAAGAAGAAAGAGGAATTGGTGATAGAGGGAAGAACAGTGGCAATTTACAAGGAAATTCCCAAAAGATTTAGAATGAAAAGGCAGAATTATAAAGAATTGACTGATGTCCTGAGAAAGAAAGGAATTTGGTATACTTGGGAGTACCCACGGGGCCTGTCCTTCTTTTATAAAGAAAGAAGAAAAATAATTAAATCAGTTGAGGAGGGAGAAAGGTTTGGAAGGAGGCTTAGGAAGGAGATAACAGGGGAGGAGGAGGAGGATAACAATCAAGAAGAAAAGTAAATCGGAAAGTAGGGAGGAAGAGAGACTGGAAAGGACTACATACACGTATATGATAAAAGTTAATTGCCCTAAATCTTTTTTCTTTTCTCTTTCCCTACACCCTCCTCTCTTTATACCTAGGTGGTGGGACTTTCTCTCTGTTTTGCACGAGAAGTTTTCCATTACAGGAACCATCACCTCTGGAAAGAGGGGTGTGTGATAAATAAATATTGTAAAGGCTGCAAGTTTAACCCTCTTGTTTCCTAGCTATTTCTAGGAATTAAGTGTATTTTTATTGATCTGATATTAAGCTATTAAAGGATGAATTTAAATATTGTTTCATGGAACGTGAATGGCTTGAATAACAAGGTGAAGAGAAACAAAGTAGAACATATATTAAAGAAAGGAGCGTGGGACGTAATCTGTCTCCAGGAAGTTCATGTTTCAAAAAAACATGAAAGAATTTTGAGAAATAAAAGACTGGGAGAGGATTACGTCTCATTGGATAAAAGAAAGAAAAGAGGCGTAGTAACATATGTAAAGAAAAATATTAAGGCTGAAAAGTTATTTCAAGATGGAGAAGGTCGGGTAGTGGGCGTAAGGCTGGAAATACCAGGAGGCAATGTGATCATAGTAAACATTTATGCACCGAATGGATGCAAGGTAAACTTTTTCCAAAAATTAGGAGACCAAATGGTGAAAAACATTGAAAGAGAAGAAGTAGTTTTAGTAGGAGATTTTAACGGGGTGGTAGATGCAAGTAAAGATAGAACAGATAAGGGAAGAAGAAACAAAGGAGAATTACCAAAAACATTTAAATATCTGGCCGAAAATTTTGAACTAAAAGATAGTTGGAGGGTACATAATGATAAAGAGAAGAAATTTACATATTATTCAGGCTCAAATAAATCTGCAGGAAGGATAGATATGATCTGGCTCTCAGTGAAATTATTAACGAAAGTGTCAAAATGTGAAATATTAACGAAATCCATAACGGATCATAATCCAGTAATGATTAGATTAAGAGATAAAGAAAGGAAATTAGGGAGGTGGAGATTAGATGAAACTATATTAAATGATGAGATCTTTATAGAAAAAGTTAAGAAACTATTGGAAGAATTTTTCAAAATAAATAATACAGGAGAAACGGAAATTACAACAATTTGGGAGGCCAGTAAAGCTTTTATTAGAGGCATCTACATCCAACAGAAAAGTAAAATTAATAAAGAAAGAAGAGAAAAAGTAGGTAAAATAGAAGAGGCGATAAAAGAAAAAGAAAAGGAATTGGCTAAAAACCCTACAGATAATAAAATAATATTACAAATTAAGATATTACAGAATGAATTGTCGATGTTGGTGGGGAATGAAATTGAGAGGAAAATAAAGTGGGCAAAACAAAAGACATTCGAAATGGGAGGGAAAGTAGGAAAATTATTGGCGTGGAAATTAAGAAAGGAACAAAATAAGAGGATAATTACGGCGGTGAAGGAGGGGGAAAAGTATTGGACAAAAAGAGAGGATATACACAATTGCTTCAACAATTATTATAGAAAATTATATAAGAAAGAAGAAATAAGTAAAAAGAAATTAGAGCAATACTTTGAAAAGAGGAACATGGAGCAAATAAAGGAAGAAGAAAGAATAATGTTAAATAATCCAATAACAGATCAGGAGATAATGGAAGCAATTGGAAAATTAAAACAAGGAAAATCCCCGGGGACAGATGGGCTGTCGGTACAGCACTACAAGATATTTAAAAACGAACTAAAAGAGATATATAAAAGACTCGTGAATGAAATTTTGGAAAAAGGGACCTTTCCCAAATCTTGGCAGCAAGCGTTCATCACACTAATTCCAAAGGGAGAAGAGAAAGAAGAAAGTGTAGGAAATTTTAGGCCGATTTCATTATTAAATTTAGATTATAAAATATTTGCATCTATCTTGGCAGAACGTCTTAAAAAAATATTAAGTAGATTGATTGATAAAGAACAACAAGGGTTTCTACCCAAGAGAAGAATGGCAAGCAATATGAGGATTATATTAAATGCGATAGAATACCTAGATTGGCACCCAAGCCAAAAAGCGGCGTTCATCTTTTTGGACGCCGAAAAGGCTTTTGACAACTTAACCTGGGTGTTTATGGAAAGGGTATTGAAGAAAATTGGTATCGAGGGGAATTTTTTAAACGGGATTAGAACAATTTACAATGAACAGTCAGCGAAATTAATAATTAACGGGGAGATATTGGAAGATTTAAAAATTAGTAAAGGGACCCGACAAGGATGCCCACTACGGCCTCTACTTTTTGTATTGGCGATAGAGTGTCTCATTAAAGACATAAAAGAAGACGATAATATAAAAGGGTTAATAGTTAAAAACAGCATATTTAAAATCAGAGCGTTCGCTGATGACATTGTAATCATATTGGAAGACCCGACAAACTCAATCCCGTTCTTAGAGGAAAAATTGAAAAAATATGGAGAAATTGCAGGGCTAAAAATTAACAAAGAAAAGACAAAAATAATTACCAAAAATATAAAAGGAAAAGAACTAGAGGACATGAAAAAAATATTAAAATGGGGAATAGTTGAAAAAGTAAAGTATCTAGGTATAAATTTAACATCTAATAATGTAAACCTATATGAAGAAAATTACGGGAAGATCTGGAAGCAAGTCAAAAAAGATTTAGAAAAATGGGGGAATTTAAATTTATCAATGTCAGGAAGAATAGCCGCCATAAAAATGGCAATTTTGCCCAAATTTCTTTTCCTCTTTCAAATGCTGCCAATAATTGGGAAAACTGAAATTTTTGAACAATGGAGGAAGGAATTAAGTAAATTTATCTGGGGAAACAAAAAACCGAGGATCCAATACCGGCTTCTAACAGATGCTAAAGAAAGAGGAGGTTGGGGAGTGCCAGATCTCAAAATTTATTATGCAGCAACAAGTCTATGTTGGATAAAAGAATGGATCATACAGGAAGATAAAGATCTATTGGAATTAGAAGGTTTTAGGAATGTGTTGAGCTGGCACACCTACCTGGTGAAGGAGAGAGAGAGAAGCTATAAAGAGTTCACAGATCACATTATAAAAAGGTCACTATTGAGAGTTTGGGAGGATAATAAAAAAATCTTAGAGCCAAAAACACCCTGGTGGGCCTCCCCATTTGAGATGACAGCCATAAATAGAAGGAAAAAAGAAGGGAAATGGAAAACATATCAAGAGATAGTTAGGAGAGAAGAGGGGAACTTTGTATTGAAATCACATGAAGAGATTAAAAAGGAATGTACAAGCTGGCTCCATTACAACCAGGTCCAGAGTCTCTTCCAATGTCATAAAAAAGTGGGATTCCAAGAAGGGAAATCAAAATTACAGGAATTATTGATTGAAAATGGGGATAAACAAATTACTAAATTATATAAATTTTTATTAGAGTGGAATTTAAAGGATGAGGTAGTTAAAAATGTAATGGTGAAATGGGCGCAAGATATTGGCAAAACTATATATTGTACACAATGGGAGGGACTCTGGAATGAAAGCATGAGATTTACAGCCTGCACGGCAATAAAGGAAAATATGTTAAAAATGATTTACAGGTGGCATTTAACCCCAGAAAAACTACATAAAATATACAAAGCAGGATCCAACAAATGTTGGAAATGCCAAGAAAAGATTGGTACGCTCATGCATTGCTGGTGGCACTGCAAAAAAATACAAGAATTTTGGAACGGGATTTACGAGAAATTAAAAAGCATTTTAAAAATAACATTTGAAAAGAAACCGGAACTATTTTTGTTAAGCATGCTACCAGAAAATATTCCCAAAGAGAAGAGAAACGTAATATTGTATGCAGGAGCTGCAGCAAGGATAACAATAGCACAAAAATGGAAAGGGGAAGAGGTGCCTTCAATTCAAGATTGGTTAACTAAAGTGATAGAATATATGAATTTGGATAAAATGACAGCGGCCATAAGGAATGTAGCAAAACAGAGAGTACAAACGGAATGGAAATCAGTGGAAGATCACCTAAAAAAAGAGGGTTTGAACTGTGAATTGGTAGTTTGTCTAATTTAATTTAAGGATTGCTTAAAGAGAAAATAGGGGAAGTAATGGGAGAAGAGTTACCCACAAAAGGTGGGAAAACAAGGAAGAGGAAAACAGGGAAAATAGAAAAATGGCGAGAAACGGTATATCATCAATCGGAAGTTCTTTTATTCATTCTTTTATTCTTATTTTTAAATATATGTATATATACATATATGCTTTTTTTTTCTCCTTTTTTTTTCTTTCTTTTTTCTCTCTCTCTTTTTCCTCCCCCTCTTTTTTTCCTTTTTTATCCCCTCTCTCCCTTCTCCCCCTCTTTTATTTCTCTCTTCTTTTTCTTTTTTCTTTTTTCTTCTTCTTCTTTGCTTTGTTTCTGTTCTTCAGAGTTTTGATGTATAACTTGGTATATATATTATTTGCAGTTATATTTGTGTTTACTTTTTCGCGTTGATTTTGTTGATTATGTGGTTTGTGTGCATGTAACTTTTTTTAAAAAAAATAAGAAATAAAGCTTTTTAAAAAATTTTTTTAAAAAAAAGACATTAGGAATCACAAGACAGAAAAACCAGTAGGAGAACACTTCAATCTCTCAGGACATTCTATATACAAGATCTCAAAGTAGCTGTCTTATTACAAAAGAATTTCAGAAACAGACTGGAAAGAGAAGTTGCTGAACTGCAACTTATTACCAAGCTTAGAGAGACCAGATCTGAATAAAGACATTGGATTCTTATCTCATTGTACATGATAAAGCTATCTTTAGCCATCTCACCCCTTGCTTTTTCCTGTAAGACCTATTGCAGTCGTTAACAGTCGGCAACAGCTATCAGTCAGTCAATCACCCACAAGGAGGGAGTAATACCCCTCCCCACCCTCTCACTATATATAAGCACCTGGTGACTTCTGTTTCAGTATATCTGAAGAAGTGTGCATGCACACAAAAGCTCATACCAATGACAAACTTAGTTTATATTTACGGTACTTGAAGAAACAGGCATAGCCATCTCAAAAGGAATGAGTAACAGAGCAATCTCATTGTCCCTCCCTCCCTCCTCCTGCTGCTGCTTGCACATGAGAGGAACTGGGAGAGGTTTGGATTGGACTGAGATGTTTCCCTCTGCCAGTCTTGCCAACTACAGTACTGGCAATGAGGCCAGATAGATCACTCTTCCATCTGCTGCTGAACAGGTGGGTGAGATTGCTGCTGGTGAGATTCCTGTTAGCTAGCAGCAGCCCACAGAAAGCCCCACATTGGAGGTGGCACCTACTCTCTGCCCCAGCCACCATGCATAGCATGGCTGCGAATGAGGTGATGGCCTCCTGCTGGGTGGGACTTGGGTTTGCAGCCAAAGAAGGGCATGTCAAATAAGGTCAATAAATATTCTGACTTTTGGAACAGCAAAGACTGCTTATGTTTGCTGGATGGAGGGGAGACAAATCTTTTGAAAATGTTAAGCAATGAGTACCATATATATATATATACACACACATATATATATATACACACAGTGGTACCTCTACTTATTAACTGAATGCGTTCCGAACACACATTTGTAAGTCGAAAAAATTTGTATATCGAATCCCATAGGAATGCATTGGGAGAAAAAATTCGTAAGTCGAAGCAACCCTATCTAAAAAATTGTAAGTAGAAAAATCCTATCTAAACCGCATCCAAGATGGCGGACGGAGCTCCATTTGTAAGTAGAAAAATTCGTAAGTAGAGTTATTTGTAAGTAGAGGTACCACTGTAAATGTAAAAAAAGGTGAAACTGTGGGCTCCACTTTTCTCTGAAACTGCTTGACCGATTGTCCTGGAATTTGGACACAACGGTCTATGCCACTACCCGAGTGTTTGCACAACCTCGGATTGCTCACATCTCATACCTGTGCAGGTAAAAACCTGCTTTTCCACAAACTAAAACAGCGCCCTCAAGTAGTGTTATTCCCACAGCTCCTCCTCCACCTCCTCCTCCCTCCCCATGGAGTCTAGCCCACACCCACAAACCCTGCCTCCGCCATGAGATCCTATAAAACAGGGGGACTCTGAGACTCAGGGGGATCTGAAGGGGGGCTATTACCCTCCATTTGACAGACTACCGCACAGCAACACGTGCAGGGCCAGCTAGTATTGTATAAAACAAGAACCAAAGCTGAGTAGTTGTGGAATGCCTAGAAACGTGTTCCTGTTTCCATCATTATTAACTTTCAAGATTCCTGTTTCCCCAGTCATTTAGTGGCTGAAGAATACTGTTTCCAGTATAAATTTGGTACTCATTTCCATATTATTTGCTAATAGATTTTTTTTTCCTGGAAGCAAATAACATAGAAATGAGCACTAGACCTGCACTATATTCCACTATCATTCCAGAAGTGGCTTTTATGTTGTGTGAAAGCTCAAATAGAATGTGGAACCCACCAGGGGAAAGTCATGAAAACAAAATAAACTTCCATGTGAATGTGGCCTTTGGCCTTGACTCTAGTTTGAGCTGTATGAGGGGGGGGATTTCCCCTCATTAGCGTTATTTTGTGTGTTATCTTTTAATGCATTGTGTATGAGCCTGCAATCCAGCACTGGGACACATTCAGGGGAGAAGAGTAGTAAAATGAGGCTGGGTTTTTTTAATAAGAAGAAACAACAAAAATCCTTGGTCAATGGACTTAGCTGCAGCATTCCCTGGATCTTTATGCTTAAATGCAGGCAGTTTTGCTCTATGCTAGCCAGGCTATAAAAAATATCCAACCTGCACTGTTACCACTTTTGTAACAACCAAGCGAAATATAATTCACTTGACTACTGGTGTTACAGTAACATGGCTGCTGGCAAGGTAAAAGTATTTTGACATTATAAAAATAAAACTAATCAGTGTGTATATTGGCGGGTGGGCGGTGGTGGTGGTGGGAAGAGACACGCAACTATGTTATTACAAGCTATAATGGCCACTTTATTTTTCTTCAAAATACCATCATTGTTAATGTTATCTAGTGTCACCTTTTTTTTCTTCAGAGGGCTGATAATTACATTTAAAGCAATCTGCCCCTAAAACCCATTCCTCATCAGTTATGGTCACAATTTAATATCAGAATGCAGAGCTTTCTGTAGAGAAAACCAATTATTTTAAAATGCCAAACAAGATCAGATTGAGGAAAAACCACACACAAATACTTAAGTTGCCCCTCTACAGCTGCCGTTTCTTGGCACTTAAACAACCTGTTCGTGGGTTTATCGCTGGGGGCTTAACCCAAGCCCTTAAGAATGCTTCTGTATCTTTTGAGCTGTAGGAAAATCTCTATTAGCTGGCAGCCATGTACTGCCCCCACTCTCCTATCTTCAGGCACAGCAGCCATTGCAAAGATGACAGGATATATCTAAGCCCGTCTGCAGCCAGAGTTCACCCATAGCTACAGAGCTGCAGAGTTCTTGCATGGCTACGCTTCCTATCTGCATCGTACAAGCTATTGTACAAAAGGCTGTCCATATTTTGCTACACAGATACTTGTCACATCAGCTGATGAAAAGCTCATGTTGGCCCACCAAACCTTCATTGATATGGGTTGGATACATACTACCTGTGTGCAGAACTCTGCTGGGGGGGGGCTCCTTTTTCCCCTTCTCCTTGCAGCCTCTGTGCCCATGAAAGAGCTGCTCCCAATGGCTGGGACAACCTTAAGAAGAGTGTAAGTTTGGGGAACAGACTGAATGGGGAATTAGTGAAAAAAAAGCCTCCAACCGTGCAGGGGAATGCACCTGTAGCAGAAATGTTCCCTTCATTGAAATGAACGGGAAAGCCATTGCAGGGAGATTTGTGGTGGTTGTGTATTGTGGGATTCACCCCTCATGTTTAGGAGCTATTCATCAGGAAATGGGCACCCCTGGCTTATCCCCCTCCCCGTGTGATTTGTTCAGGAAGGGGCATAGCTCAGTGGAGCCCATGCACTGCAGACAAAATGTACCTGGTTCAGTTCCAGACATCTCTCATTAAAACATGAAAGACCTCCATCTGAGAACCTAGAGAGCTGCAGACACTCAGAATGGGATATATTGGTCACATGGAGAAGATGCCTGATCTGGTACAAGGTAGGCTCAGCAATCACAATGTAACTTCTCATTGTGTTGTCTTGATGCTAGATGCTCATTGTATCTCCCCGATAGGTTATTGAGTAGAACAAATACCTTTCCAGACAATTCAGAAATACAGTCGTACCTTGGAAGTCGAACAGCTTAATCTGAAGACGTGTGCATGATTGCACACAAAAGCTCATACCAATGACAAACTTAGTTGGTCTCTAAGGTGCTACTGAAAGGAATTTTTGTTTGTTTGTTTGTTTCAGCTTAACTCCTGACAGTTTTGGCTCCTGAATGTCGCAAACCCGGAAGTGAGTGTTCCAGTTTGCATACTATTTTTGTAAGCCGAACGTCCGACAGGGCTTCCAATTGGCTGCAGGAGCTTCCTGCAGCCAACCAGAAGCCACGTTTTGGTTTTCTAATGTTTTGGAAGTTGAACAGACTTCTGGAATGGATTCTGTTCGACTTCCAAGGTACGACTGTATGCAGTTACATGAGAGACATGTGCTCTATTAGGCACCAGCTTTCAATATGTGAGGGTGGATTGTGTGTGCTCCTCATACTAGTTCCTTCATGTCCTCTGCATGTCTAGGTGTGACCGTATGGATCAGGGAACCATCCTGAACTCACCATGGAGGATCCCACGTATTATAGAACTCAGATCCCCCCAGGGGGGGCGGTGTTGCACTGCACAAAAGCCTCAATGAGTTCAAGAGGCTTCCCCACTGCAGAACTATCTCTTGGGAGCATGGAGGAACACTGGAAACTGGAATGAGGACAGAGCTAATACACCCATGCACACCCTTCTCTCCTCATGTCTTTATTTAAACCCCATTACAAACACCTACATAGGGCTGAGTGTTTAATTTCTGAAACTGAAGTCGAGCTGTATTTCACCGTACTACGGTATCTCTCCATACTTTATCACATGTTTGGAAGAGAAACAACCTATTTGAAATGCACTGATATCCAGACTGGAGCCTGAGAACGGATTGTGTATTTGTTGTCAGTATCACCATCTAAGAATGATATCAAAGCACTGGCACCACCTGCAGCTTGGCCAGGCACCCTCCGGTTTGCCAAAGGCATCTCAGCAGCCCTGTTCCAGACAGGAGATTTGGTTCAAACCGTGCCTCTGACAGTACTATTATATTCTCTGACATCTCAGCATGGTTAATCAAATATGCATGTGCGTTTTCAATATGCATAAAGCGCAGATGAAGACAATAAAGTACCTTTCACAATCAGGTTCCCCGAGTTCCTAGCAACTCCAAATTGATTCATTGCTATGCACGTGTATACACCTGCATCTGATTTGGTAACATTATATATCTTCAGGCTGCCATCCTCTAGGATAAAGATTCTGAAGAGAAGGGGGAAAGAAAACAACCACACAAACCAGTTATTAACAGGATATTGTTCTGATCACTAAGAGCCGTAACAACGATGTAATGTTACTTTTAATATTTGGACATTAATCATAGTTGATGTTGTCTACAGCAAACGGAGCACAATCCAGATAGATTTTCATCTCCGTGTATCATTCATCACTGTACTAGAAGCAACAGATTAGGCATACCAAAAATTGACTAATAATCTATCCACACCAGTAGCCTGAATTCTTCTCTGCTCAGCATTGGATTCTTCTGAGGAAGGAATAAATCCACAACAAGAAGTCTAATTATGTTGTGTTTCCTCACAGGTGAAGAATACTCCTCATCTCAGATAATGAACTATTTACAATATGAAGTATGTGACCTATGTAATTTTCACAATATTAGTGAAAGCTATTAGTCATCCGGCATTGCTTACAATCTGACAAATAACGAAAACAGCACAAAATGATTGCTTGCCATAACTTTGGTGCATCACTATTAGAGACGGGCCAATCTGTGAATTTCAGTTTCACATTTTTCCTACCCTAGATCAGTTGTTCACGGCCCCACATCAGTTTGTGAACTATTGTTTTGTAAAATCCTCATGCAAATTCAATAGCCTTTTACTGTGACATTCTCCTAACAAGCACATTATTGTGTCCGCTTGTGCCTAATATGCACATTTTTGCAAGCAATTTCTCCTAATAAATTTTCGTATGTTATTTTCACTATGTGCATTTTTAAGCACACATTACTTAAGTATATAAGAAGAGGCTGCTGGATCAGGCCAATGGCCCATCTAGTCCAGCATCCACTTCTCCAAGTGGCCAACCTGCGAGTAGAATTTGAGCACAGGAGCCTGCGGTTTCCTGCAACTGGTATTTGGAAGCATTACTGTGGAGGCAGAACATAGCCATCATGGCTAGTAGCCTCTCCTCTATCCACTTGTCTAATCTTTACCCTAGTGTGTGCAGTTATGTATACATTCCTGGGTTGGAGAACTGCACTGCAAAATTCAGAGAAGTGTGGATTTTGAAAGATGGCTGCTTTTCAGTTCCTGTATTGTTTCAGGAAGTGTAAATTAAATAAGTTCATTTTTAAATGAGAAGCAAATTAATTTTCTACCCTAATCATCATAGCCATAATCAAAAACCACATTGGAAGTTGTTAGGTTTGGCATAAATTTGTAAGAGTGCTCATGCACTACAGTCCCTACTCATTATTGTACCACATCAGAGTATGTAATAATGGTAAACACCCCACCACAGTGCTATCTCATTCAAACTCAAACCCAAATACTTGTAAGGGTTGTTGTTTTTTGTATTCATCCACAGAGGACCCAATTGCCATCCCTTCCCCTTATTTGACTGCAGCCCTAAAATGGGAGAGGGCAGAGTCAAGTGACCCAAAGAAAATAATCCAAGCCACATTTTTCTGAAGACACAGAGAGAAAATTATTACTACTACCCATTGTATAACATTGTTGTGCCAGCTGCAAAATGCAAGAGCAAACTATAACGTGAGCAGAGCCAGAGAAACTAATTTGGAGTTAATTATCACAGGCTGTGTTCAACCAACTGTCAAACACAAGAGAATTCTCACACCTGTGCTTAGTGTTTGAGGTGATCAGGTGTCAGATTATTTATTTTTTAAAAAGCTAACTCCCTGGGATTTGCTTTTCATGATGGCATCCCATTGCTGAATCAGTAAGTTGCTCTAGTACCTCCGCTTTGTTTCTCTGCCTAGACTCAACTTAAAAATCAATGCCATCCTCAGTTAAGTTTTCATGCATTTATATAGGTAGAGGATTGATCAAAATGGTAAAAAGAACTGGTTTGGCACATGTCTTCTGCTATGATGCTATGATTTGTGTTTTTATGTGAAGAGTGGAATATAAAATTAATAAATAATAACAATAATGTCTGTGCTTCAATGAATGCAGGAAAGATATTCCAAGCCCTATAACTAATGTGCAACACTAAACACTAAATATGCTTTGCTTCCAGTCTGTTCAATGGGGAAGTCCATTGCAGGGAAATTAAAAGTCATGACTGTGCTGGTGAGTCCAGCCATGCAGACCCAGCTCTTGAATCAGTGCTGGGGGAGTTTGTTTGTATGTCAGTTTTTTAAAGTGGGTGCTAGAGACCCAGTGTCAGCTATGGCTGTAATACCTCCCAAGAACTCCAACCACGGCAGACTAGGTGCTGGTGCCCAACCTATTATTTGACTTGGCATGTGATCAGTTGCACAGAGCTCTCTAAGAAGAATACCATTTTATCTATTTCCAAAGGATGGAAGTCTAGTTCCAGCCTGCATTCATGTGTTACTTGGGTACCGTAATGAAAGTTGGTTAAAGATCAAGGATTTCTGGATAATAGGGGAACCCTCTTTCAGGAATGTGTATTTCTCTGCTGGGTGAAGAAGCAGCCTGGCTGTTCAGAGCAGTCACCTGCCTACGCAGGCCCAGCTCGCTTCAATTTGCGGCCTACCATGTTCAGCAAAACCCACTAGCCTTGTACGGTAGTCTTCTAGGTGCAGTTCCAGGCAGGCAGCAAACAGGTTTACTAAGGCCCTGGTGGTGCACTGTGTATGGCTGATGGGCTGCTTTTGGCCTAGTGGAATCACAAGTGGTAAAGATCTGTATTACCATATGGTTATATTTCATAAATAAATAAATGGGACCCTCAGAACCATTAATTAGGGTGGCCACAAACATACCACACCAGAACAGGGAATACCTCCCTAAGCCAGAGGGCAGAACAGGCCACAGGGATGCTTTAGTTGAGATTCCTGCATTGAAAGGGACTTGAACGTGAACATGAAATTTATTACAGTCAGAGTCCAGCTTGAAAGGGACTTGGGCTATGACTCTCAGGGTCTCTTTCCAATTCTATAACTATGTGATTTTTAAAGATTTCATAGGATTTATATGCCGTTTGATTGGAAAACAGCAACAGCAACAGCAACAACAACCAACCCTGAAAGCAGTTTATATATGCAGGTGCAGATTTAGAAAGAATTACTGTAAGAGGTATAAATGCAATACACAGAAATGCATTGTGGAGAAGACTCTGTGCCTGCTGGGTTTGCTAACTATTGATGGGGCAACTTTGAGGAGGCTGCTGCTCTCCCTCCTTAGAGTTCTTAGTCCTTAAACAAGGTTTGGACCGGACAACACTTGACAAAGAGGATGCCTTTGGATAGAGGAATGTCTTCCATGAAGCAGGACACATGGCCGCCAAGAATCAGCATACCAGATGGGAGATTAGTGACAAATTGTACGAGAAGCTGGAAAGGTAGACTTCACAATG
This sequence comes from Zootoca vivipara, assembly GCF_963506605.1. Lineage (NCBI taxonomy): Eukaryota > Metazoa > Chordata > Lepidosauria > Squamata > Lacertidae > Zootoca > Zootoca vivipara. Next base: position 32,182,994 of record NC_083277.1, on the reverse strand, counting down.
CTATCAGCATGCTGGCATTTCCAGATAAGAATGTCTATGCTCTTCAAAGTGAAGTAATACTTTTTAATTGGCATCACTGAGCTCTGCATCAAGCCACCACCAAGATAAAGGTTTCTTTTTCCCCAAGTTTTTTTTTTTGTGACATCCAGTGACTAAAATAGATAAAGAAAGGAGCTTTTCAAACACTTCACATTGTCTGAAAATCTTGTATGGTTACCCTTGTGGAGTTGTCTAGTGCTTAAATGCTTGGATTAGAAGAAGATAAATGCTACATTATTGTTGGAAAGACTCACAGATTCAAAAGCATATGCGATGTAAATATATTATGGAATCTTTCTTTCTCTTTTCCCCTCTGAAGATGCCCTGTTTGGGATGCCATATTATAAGGGTTAAACAAGGGGAGGGACAGAATTATTAATATTCCATAAATTGCTACACACTGAAAGCAAACTAAAAGCTCAATGAATGTACATATTTGGTGAATCTATTAAGGACAGAGTTTAGACTCTGGGGCCCTTAGAGAAAATAGTGGATAAAAGGCATTTTAATAACAATGATAGGTAACATGTGAGTGACAAGATGACATAGATAAAAGGAGGAACTAAACTGAGTACAAGTAAGTAAAACTGGGCCAAAACTAACAAAATGAATTTCAATTGGGATAAATGTAAGGTTCAACACTTAGGCATGAAGAATCAGCTGTACTAATATAATATGGGGTACAACGATTTAAGAAGGATGTTGACAAGCTGGAATGTGTGTAGAGGAGGGCTACCAAGATGGAAAACCAAGCCTTACGAGGAATGGTGGAGGGCGTTGGGTATGTGTCTCCTGGATAAGAGGAGACTGAGAGGAGATATAATAGCCATCTTCAAAAGGCTGTCACATGGAGGATGGAGCAAGTTTGTTTTCTCCTGCTCCAGAGGGTAGGACCTGAACCAACGACTTTAAGTTATGAGAAAGGAGATTCAGACTAAACATCAGGAAGAACTTTCTGACAGAAAGAGCTGTTCAGCAGTAGACTGGACTCCCTCAGAAGGTGGTGGACTCTCTTTCCTTGGAGGTTTTTAAGCAGAGGCTGGGTGGCCATCTGTCATGGATGCTTTAGTTGATATTCTTGAATTGCAGGGAGTTGAACTAGATGACCCTTGGGGTACCTTCCAATCCCAAGAATAATTTTTTTTTTGAAATATTGTGTAGTGTAGTAGTTAGAGTTTTGGGCAGGTGTTCATGAGTCCAGAGTTCAAATCCTCTCTCAGCCATGAAGCCCTACACCAGTCATCCACTGTGAGCCTAACCTAACTCACACAGTTGTGAGGCTAAAGTGGGGAGTGAGAGAACCATGGACACCACACTGAGAAAAGGTGGGATGTAAATGTTATAAATAAATAAAGTCCATTTGTGAGGTGGAAACAGCAAATGTCCCTCAACTTAGAAATGACACCTGATGTTTAGAAAATTAGGAAGTTCAGTCCACTTTGGTGCTGCATAGAAGTGGATGAAATATGCCAAGGAAGTGAAACAGACCAAGAAGGCGAAATATAAATATTCGTGGAGATATGCACGAAACATTAAAACATTTGAATTATTGTTAGAATACAAAATAATCAGCTTGTTTCCCATCTTTTTTTTTAGTTACAACATTTACCGTATATATAGTACTGCCTTTTCTAATACATACTGTGTGCCATTTGCAATATCAGTTTAAAAGAGAGGGTGTGGCACCCAGTGATGACATCCTGTTTGTGCAACAGACATCTGTTCTACCAAATGGGGCTTCCCATTTTTCTCCTTCTCCATCCCCCAAGCCCCCTGTGTGTGTCCCCAGAATTGCTCAGGAGGGATGGGTGACCCTCTGGAGCAGAGTGGGGGGGGGATGCAGGGGCAAGGTGAGGAGAGGAAGAAGAAGTCCCATCCTGGGGAAACTTTTCTTATAAATACGAAGACAGAAAAGCACCAAGACACTCAAAATCAAGAGTGTGAGCTGCCTGACAAAACTGCCAGTGCTGAAAAAGTGCACAAGAGATAAAAGTAAGGACAATCAGCCATTCTGTCCATCTTTTATCTCCATCAGCAGAGTATGTGACGAGTTCATACTATGGAGTTTATAGAAAGGCCAGAAGTCACAGA